>NC_134587.1:29273125-29618750 GCF_037038515.1 Microtus pennsylvanicus | reverse complement strand
CGTGTCTTCCTGCTGTGACCTGCAGCTCCTCGTATTTTGTCGATACCAAGACTCAGCCTCAGCCCGGACACTCTGAACAATTTCCTTATTTTGGGCCTTGACCTCAGCAATGATACTGTCTAGGTACAGGCTGCAGTTGTCCATGGTGAAGACCACAGATGTGTCTGAGGTGTGAGTTTGCATCTGAGACAGTTCTGCATCATATAGAACTTTCAGGAAGTTGATCTCATCTGTCAGACTGTCTGTCTTGGTTGCAGTTCAACCTTATTTGTGTAAGCAGCATCTACATCCTTCTTCTGGGTCACAAATTCATTCTTTGCTGCCTGTGCACTTATTGATTGTAGTTCTCTCTCCGCTGTCTCCTGCATTCTCCTCAGTCCAGGCCAGCCCTCTCCCCAGTGATGCTGTCCAGCTGCCTCATAAGATTGCTGATGTACTGCTCAGACAACGGCTCCAGTTTCTGCCTCATAGTCTTGGTGCCCTGCTTCTGCAGCAGGGTCCACTTGGTTTCCAGGACCTTGTTCTGTTGCTCCAGGATCCACACCCAAAGGCACCGAGTGTGAGAAATTAAGAGTTTAATTCTTCTCTGATCTTGTCACTACTGTGACCTCTGTCTCAGGCTGTCTGCCTAAACCCATTCAATGTAGTCCGTGGCCCTGGCACTTACAATCCAGCGCGGAGCTCCCAACATCATCCCTCTAAGGAAGGCAGGGCTCTCAGACAGGGCACAGGCAGCCTAGCGGTGGCACACTGGTGTGTTGTCTCATTTAGTGTGGCTAGGATGGCTTCAAACTGCCATGTAGAGACTTCTGCCTCAGTTCAGTCCTTTGTGATGTGAGGCCTGAGCTCATCTCAGCGCAGTGGACTCAGACATCCTTATGGGGCAACCTCTGGAAGAGAAACTCAGACCCTGATTGCCAGCTGATAGTGTAACCAAAGAGGGGACAAAGCCAGGATAGAGTCACCCAGTGACAATGGCAGTATTTGAGCAAAGCGTAGAGCATCTTCCCTTCACCACTGTCTTTGGTATTCACTCCAGAGCCTACTCCTGCTTAGGCTGTTTAGTGATGGAGCTGGCTTTGGTGGTGGCTGTGGGATGCTGTTTCCCATGTGCCCCCTGCAGGAGGCATCCAAGAGGTCACCATCAACCAGAGCCTCCTCACCCCTCTAACCTGCAGTTCAACCCCACCATCCAGCAGGTGAGGACTGAGGAGCATGAGCAGATCAAGACCCTCAACAAGTTTGCCTTCCATTTCTCTTTTCATGTTTGGTCGTTTCATACTGTCCAGATTTCCTGGCTGTTTCGTGTCAGGAGATTTTTAGATTTAACATTTACTTTAACTGATGTATCCTTCATTTTTTTTTTATCATATCTTCAACACCCGAGACTCTTTCTTCCATCTCTTGTATTCTGTTGGCAATGCTTGCCTCTATAGTTGGTTTGAATTCTTGAATTTTTCATTTCCAGAGTTCCCTCAATTTGAGTTTTCTTTGTTATTTCTGTTTCCATTTCAGGTCTTGAACACTTTTATTCATTTCCTGGCACTATTTTTTGTATCTTCCTATATTTTTTAAAGGAATTTATTCATTTCCTCACTTTTTAAAATGTTTCCCTGGTTTTCTTTAAGGAATTTATTTATTTCCTTCTTAAGGACATTTATCATCTTCATACAGGCTGTTTTAGGGTCTTTTTCTTGTGCTTCAGTTTTGTTGGAATATTCAGGGCCTGCTGTGATAGTGTTACTGGGCTCCAGTGGACGCACAGTGTCCTGAATGTTACTGGTTGTTTTAGGATGGCATCTTGGCATCTGTTTCCCTGGTCTGCTCAGCTGGTTTTTACATGTATTTTTATCAGTTGTTCAAATATTTGTTTACTAGCAGTTACATATTATTGATAGCATATCATTTAACATTTTAAAGTAGTAATTATCCAGCTAATACTAAATGCTCTAATTTTACATCATGATAACATAATGAAACCCAAAAACACATAAATAAGGAATTAAATACCTGATGTGGACTTTTATTCAGGCTATACCATTTTTTTAACAGGAGTAATAACAACAATTCAAACTGAGAAGTTGGAAAAGGGTATAAATAATTGCCTTTCCAAAGCAGGTATTTGTTAATTTAGGTGTGTGTGGGTCTCTGTATGTGTATACACACATGCAAGTGGGCCTAGAGGAAGGGCAGGGTACGGGATTCCCTGAATCTCGCATTGTACATGGTTGTGAGCTGGGAAACAAACTCCAGTCCTAACAGCTGAGCCATCTTTTCAGCCCTCTAAAGAAGTTTTGAAGCGACACAGCACAGTAAGAGATGCTCAACATTGTTAGGGGAATGCCAATTAAAACTGTAACATAATTTCACATTCACTAAGCTGTTTATAATTAAAAGATACTAACAATTGTTCAGGAAATCATAGAGCAACTGGAATCTTGAGCTGTTGGATATGTAGCATCTTTTGAAAATTCCTTGAATCATTAAATATAATGTTATTTAATAATTCTACTCCTGAGTAATTATCTATGAGAAAGCCGAACAATTGTTCACACAGACAGACAGACAAACACACAGGCACACACACAACCTTTACATAACATTTATAGAAGCATTACTCAATAATGATGATGATGATGATGTTAGTGGCAAAAACTCAAATTTCCTTCAATTGATGGATGAGCCAAATGTTATGTTTGCAAACTTGGAATATTGTCTGTGAAAGTAATTAAGTGAAGACACATATTAAAACACAGGTCAGCCAAGAAAAGATGCCTGGGAGGAGTCAAACCTGAAAGACCACATATTGTGCAATTTAAAAAAAAAAATCATATATACACGAGTGTTTTGTCTGCAGGTATACAGTGCACATGAAGGTCAAGAGAGAGCACTGGATCCTGGGAAACTGGAGTTACAGATGGTTGTGGGCTACCATGTGGGTGCAGAAAACTGAACCTGGGTCCTCTGGAAGAGCAGCAGCAAGTGCTTCTAACTGCTGAGCCATCTCCCAAGCGCTGATATTATGTAATTCTTAATGAAATAACTACCTAGGCAATTATTTACGCAAACACAATAGCTTAAGTAGTCGAATAATTGGGAGCAGGTTGGGTTATGGAGTAATGGGGAGTGATTGGTAATGGGTGCAGGTAAGGGGTGTTACTGTTAAAGGTTCTTTTTATTTTATGTGTGTGTTTGCCTACTTGGCTGTCTGTTCACCATATGTGTGCGGGTGCTCTCAGAGGCTAGAAAGAGGACATCAGGTCCCCTGGTGTTACGGGAGGTCCTCCCACTCCTCCAGCCTATCGCCGCTGAGATACCAGCCCCTTGGGGTGTGGTCTCTCTCCCTTTAAAAAAGCGGCCACTTCCCTCTCCTCGCTCTCTTCACTTCCTGCTCCGCCGGTGACTTGACTTCCTTCCTGGTTACGCAGAGGGCTGACAGTGATCTGTAAGTTTTTTCCCCTTTAAATAAATATCACCCTATTAATCATAATCCCAAGTTGGTGTGGCATTGTTTGTGACTTACGCCTTCATTTGGCGCCCAACGTTTGGTTTTAGAACCTCTCCCGGCTCGCAGCCGCGAGTTCGGCTTGGCGGCCAGAAGTTCGGCTTGGCGGCCGCAAGTTCGGCTTGGCGGGCGCTTGTTCGGCTTGGCGGGAGCCCTTGCTTCCTCAGCTGCTGCCTGTGGATTTAAACTCCACAGGCCCGCGTAGTCTCTGCCCGCGTGATTTGCTCTTTTCTGAGTCGTTTTCAAATCTCCCTTGCAAGCACAGCTCTTAAGTGGCGCGAACCAGAGCACGCGGTTGCTGAAAGCTGCAACCCCTCAGGGTGACTCTGTCACGTGGAGGCATAAGTAGCTTCCAGATTGCTCTTCTCTACCCCTGGATTCTAGGTTTCTGGTTCCATCTCTGGAATTGATTTAATTACATTTACTTTGTTGAGCAACTTACATTTTCCAGTTTTTAACAAATACTAGGCGGACTCTGAAACAGGACCGTGTTTTCGTCGAGACTTGGCAACAGCGCCACCTGCTGGATAATAGGTAATATGGCAGTTCTCGTTTCCAACGCGAATTTTACTGTTCTGGTTACCAATACAATGGGTTATATCATGCAAGGTTTATATGACTATGGGGATAACTTAATTTACTGGTTACTAGGTTTCAGTATTCTTTTGAATATTCTATCATTTAGGAAGATCATGGCACTCCTAAGAACCATACAATCTTTACTAGAAACTCATGCAGGTCAGGAGATTCAGGATTCAAAAGAGACAATAATAAAGACAATAATAAGAAGACTTGAAATGATTGAAGAAATGATTGGAGCTGGTGAACAGAGTAATAAGGCACAAGGACAGGATACAATGCCAACACCAGCTATTAGAACTGGCTTACCAAAGGTTTTAGCAGCATACCCTATACTTAATTCTGACAAAGCGTCAACTTCTAAAGGCTCAAAGGGAGTCAGAGAAGCTAGATGGACGCCAATAGCAATGAATGATCTAAAAGAAATTAAGCAAGCTATTGTTAATTTTGGCTTGCACTCTGCATACGTAAAGGAAATGATAAGGACTTGGGCTTCTAATGCTAGAGCTACCCCCCATGATTTCCATCAGTTAGTGTCTGCAGTTTTAGATAATGGACCTTCCTTGATGTTTGGAATTTATTTTAGAGAAGAATCCAAACATATGGAACAGCAAGGAAGAGCAAAAGGTATTGAGGTTTCCCAAGATCAAATTCTTGGTGCAGGAGAATATGCTGATCCACAGGTCCAAGCTCTTTATGATGATGAAGTACTGTGTCTATGTCACCAAGCAGCTTTAAATGCTTGGAATAGGATACAAGATCCAGCAAAAAGGGTTGAATCATATACCAGAATTAGGCAGGGACAGAGAGAACCCTTTATTGACTTTTTGCAAAGATTAATTAAGGCTCTGGACATAGGGGTAACAGACCCAGAAGCTAGACGAATACTTCTTGAATCTCTAGCTTTTGAGAATGCAAACATAGAATGCAAAAAGATAATTGGGCCTTTAAAGTCTAGATCAGCACCTATGGATGAATGGATTCAGCATACGATGAATGTTGAGACGTTTAGCTATAACGATGAATCTTGGGTAGGAGAAGCGATTTCCACAGCAATGAGGAGACATCAAACTGCCAGGTGTTTTAATTGTGGTAAATTAGGACATCTGAAAAGGGATTGCAGGCACAGAATTTCTAGGAATATTATCTCCTCTGGGAATGACAAAGATAGGAGACCTAGGCCTTCAGGTATATGTAGGAGATGCGGTAAAGGCCGACATTGGTCCAATGAATGCAGGTCAACAACAGACAAACAAGGCAACCCGATACCGTCGGGAAACTCCTTGAGGGGCCTCTCGCAGGCCCCCAAGCCAACAGTGGCCCAGTCATTCCCAGTCACAGTGGAGAACGTGCCTCACCAAGAAAATTAAAAGCTCCAATTTCTGCTGTAAAAAGTAATACTGGTCTAAATGATGAAATCCATGTGGAGGATGAGTCAAAAAACCCAGTTGGACAGAGTAAACGTATATTTTGGCAGACTTCTATTAATGATCAAAGACCAAAGCTAAGAGTCTGTATAAATGGCACTTTTATTGAAGGCTTATTAGACACAGGTGCGGATGTAAGTATCATTACCCCAGAATCTTGGCATCCGAATTGGCCTCTTCAAGAGGTAGATGTTCAGTTCCTGGGAATTGGAACCCTATCTCGTGTAAAACAAAGCACAAGATGGGTTGAATGCATAGGGCCCGAAGGGCAAATAGGAAGACTAAGGCCATATATAGCCAATATTGCCATAAATTTATGGGGCCGTGACCTGCTACAGCAATGGAATACCCAGATTAACATTCCTGTAGTTCCAGGAACTCATAATTCTGGGAAGTATATGATGAGGTATTATGGAAAAAGGTCACTAGCCATTCAGGCTGTACAAGAACATACAGCAAATACCAAACCTTTAGAGGTACCAACAGCCCTACCTTTAAAATGGCTAACTGAGAAGCCAATATGGATCAAACAGTGGCCTCTAGCTGAAGATAAACTACAGGCATTGGAACAGCTGGTGCAGGAGCAACTAGATGCTCACCACATTGAAGAATCAACCAGCCCTTGGAATTCTCCTGTGTTTGTTGTAAAAAAGAAATCTGGTAAATGGAGAATGGTGACAGATCTAAGAGCTGTCAACAAAGTAATTCAACCTATGGGCTCACTACAATCTGGAATTCCTTTGCCTTCTCTGTTACCAAAAGGATGGCCTCTTATAGTTATTGATTTGAAAGATTGTTTTTTCACTATACCGTTACAAGAAAAGGATAGAGAAAAATTTGCCTTCACAGTGCCTACTTATAATAATTCTCAGCCCAATAGGAGATATCAATGGACTGTCCTCCCACAGGGTATGCTCAATAGTCCTACACTGTGCCAATATTTTGTAAGTAAGCCATTGGAAATAATTCGTAAACAATTCCCCAAGTCCATTATTTATCATTACATGGATGACATCTTGTTATCTGATCCAAATAAAGATACTTTAGAAAGGATGTTTGAAGAAGTAAAGAAAGTCTTGCCTAGGTGGGGATTACAAATTGCCCCTGAAAAGATTCAAAGAGGAAATTCTATTAATTACCTAGGTTACAGAATAGGGTTAGAGAAAATTAAAACGCAAAAGGCACAAATTAGGAGAGACCGGTTAAAGACTCTTAATGACTTCCAAAGATTGTTAGGAGACATTTCCAGTCTACGACCAGCTGTTGGGATAACACCTGATCTAATAGTTCATTTAAACAAAACCTTAGATGGTGATAAAGATTTGAATAGTCCAAGAGAACTGACAGCTGAAGCAGAAAAGGAACTGACAATGATTGAGGAAAAATTACAGGAGGCACATGTGGATAGGGTGAACCCAAATCTTAGCTGCATCCTAGTCATATTGCCTTCCAGAATTTCTCCTACAGGGATTCTAATGCAGAGGGAAGATATTATTTTAGAGTGGATATTTATACCTAATAAACCAAGTAAAAAATTAAAAACTTATGTGGAAAAAGTCTCTGAATTAATTATAAAAGGTAAGCTGAGACTTCGTCAACTAGCAGGTATAGACCCAGCAGAAATTATAGTGCCTTTTACTACTGAAGAAATAAAAAAGTTATGGGAAGACAATGAACCGTGGCAAAGAGCTTGTGCTAATTTTTTGGGAGAAATTAATAGCAACTATCCCAAAAGTGGTAGACTTAACCTCATAAAAAGAACTTCTTGGATTCTTCCTAGAATTGTACGTGATGCTCCAATAACTGGAGCCCGTACGTTCTATACTGATGCAAATAAATCAGGGAAAGCAGGTTACAAGTCAGATGAATTGAGTAAGGTGGAACAAAGCCCTTATAATTCTGTCCAGAAGGCAGAATTATATGCCATTCTTATGGTGCTAAGGGATTTTAAAGAACCTCTTAATATAGTTACAGATTCACAATATGCAGAAAGAGTTATCTTGCATATTGAAACCGCTGAATTTATACCAGATGACACAGAGTTGACTTCATTGTTTATCCAGGTACAAGACATAATCAGGAACAGGCTTTGTCCGATGTACATAACACACATCCGGTCCCATACAGGTCTGCCTGGTCCTCTAGCCCAAGGCAACGCTGAGATTGATCAATTATTGATTGGAAGTGTGTTGCAGGCCTCAGAATTTCATAAGAAGCATCATGTCAATAGTAAAGGCCTAAAGAAAGAATTTTCCATTACTTGGCAACAAGCTAAGGACATTATAAAGAGATGTCCTACTTGTTCTTTCTATAATCAAACACCGTTGCCTGCAGGGAGTAACCCAAAGGGCACTAAGAGAAATGAAATCTGGCAGATGGATGTGTTCCACTTTATAGAATTTGGTAAATTAAAATATGTACACCACACCATAGACACGTATTCAGGTTTTCAATGGGCTACTGCCCTGAGCTCAGAAAAGGCTGATTCAGTAATCACACATTTATTGGAAGTTATGGCCATCATGGGTATACCTGCGCAAATAAAGACAGATAATGGTCCAGCATATGTATCTAAGAAAATGAAACGCTTTTTTGATTATTATAATATAAAACATATTACAGGTATACCAAATAATCCTACAGGTCAGGCAGTTATAGAAAGATCAAATCGTACTATAAAGGATATGCTGAACAAACAGAAAGGGACCGAAAATACCCCCAGAAATAGATTACATAATGCTTTATTAACCTTGAATTTTCTTAACGCTAATGAGAAAGGAACGACAGCAGCAGAGAGACATTGGATAATGGAAAAGTCTGCTGAACTAAATCAACCGATTTATTTCAAAGATGTGCTGACCTCTCAATGGAAGCCAGGAGATGTGCTACGTTGGGGAAGGGGTTTTGCTCTTGTTTCCACAGGAGAAGAAAAATTGTGGATACCATCAAAATTAATAAAGTTTCGATTTGAAGAGGAAAAACCTCTTGGAAAGGAGAAATGACAACTTATCTACAATGATGATATTCATACAGATGGTAAGAAAAACATATAGAATGGGGGCAGGGTTCTGTTCTTATCTCCACAGGAAAACACTCATCTTTGAAAAATTCAAGGGACCCTGGATGTTTGGATACTGACAGATGGAAAAGTACCTGCCCGATAGGAAATATCAAGAAAACTGAATGGGTTGTGTAAGTAATATTAAACCATATTTCTAAATTTATAAAGCTGGTTTTGAAGTTGGACTCTGGCTCAGTCCCTCTCCAATTCCAAGCCTGTTAGTAAGAGAAAAACCCAGAGTTTCTGGAGTTTCTGTCTCATGTCAAGAGCCATGATGTGGGACAGAAAGAAATATGAGTTTAGAAAACATCTTTGCTTTTCTTCATATCTATCATACTTTTCATTGAATATATCTATCATGTCTTTCATTGAATATATATATATATATATATATATATATGTCTATATGATTAATGCTTAAGTTTTTCATAATGAACAATGAGTTTTTCCTGAAGTGACATTTGAAGTTTCCAGGAAGAAGATGGGGCCCCATAACAACAACTCCACCTGGTTGATATGACGTCATGATACTGATAGCGCTACAACAAGACCTGCTTTGGATACCAGCTGCACAAGACAGTTCCAACTTGGTTAGCTGAAATGGTGCACATCTTATACAACATTTTGGCCAGACCTGCACAAAATACTCAGAGACTATTGGCAATTTTAAAAGACATTGATCTTGAAATTTAACCATCATTTTACTTTCACAGGATCCCCCAGAAAGAACGTCGCCCCCATGACAGCTGGAAGTAATTCTAGAGGACGACGTCCCCTCTCCCAGTAAAGTTTGCCCTTGGGTTTAGGGACATCATTTAGGGGTTGATTATAATTAGTATACGATTGAGGGTTGGGGGAGGAATTTTATAAGCTCAGGGATCATTTTGAAAAAAAAAAAAAAAAAAAAAAAAAAAAAAAAAAAGAGGGATGATGGGATAATAGATTTGTAATTGTGAGTTACTGTTGTTAGACAAATATATTGATATAGATTCTTGTATATTGATACAAAGTTAAATTGTATTGACTATTGTATGCATTCATGTTTCTACCTCTGTTTAAAACATTTTTATGTATTGACATATATTGTATATATTTACCATATTGCTGTGTACATTTCTACCTCTGATTAAGATACTTATATAATGTTTGTGTATTGATATATATTTACCTACTGCAATGTATATTTGTACATTGTTTATATTTGGAGGTCATTGTCCTCATTTGTTTCACAGTTGTTTATTGTCTTAATCTTTAAGTTAGATAGATATTGAGAATTATATAGACTAATAGTCATCTAAGTTTGTCATTTATAATTAGACTAATCAGGTTCTTTAGATATATAGAGATTATACTCAGTATAGATAGATAGTCTTCAACTTCTTCAAAGAGCTGTAGAAAATGGCCTTTAATCTAACTCAGAGTTTTGTGGTAGTGAGACACAATTGCTCCTGGCAACACCACTCTATTCCCGAGAGAATGTTGAGCACCAAAGACACTCCACCTGGAGCCTTTCCTTTTGGCAGAACTGGCCTTGGGGCAAAGAAATGCCCATACCTCAACCACTGACAAAGATACAGAGCGTGCATCAATGGATAAAACAGGGCTGTCTTATCCTGCCAAGACAGGGTAAGATAGTTTTGAAAAGTTGCTTGCCTTTGAAAATGGTGTGTCAGTTATGTTAGGCCTTAGCCAAAGTTGGTTGCTTCAACACTGCTAATGTGACTTTGGGTGATTGCCTAGGTAGCTAGTTGTCTCTGTGATTTGTTGCATGTTTTGGAAGTTGTTTTACTGAACTTCCTAATTAACCAGGTAACATTATTTCCCTTCTCAGATCTTCGATGGGGTTGAAGACTATATAGATGTAGTTACTTTTCTCTCATGACTTGGCCAAGTTATTTATTATACAAGACCTAAGCTAGTTAGAATAGGATATTTGTACTTATTGTATATAATTTCATAGTAGGTTTAGAACTCTCTTATTTAAACAGAAGGGGGAGGTGTTACGGGAGGTCCTCCCACTCCTCCAGCCTATCGCCGCTGAGATACCAGCCCCTTGGGGTGTGGTCTCTCTCCCTTTAAAAAAGCGGCCACTTCCCTCTCCTCGCTCTCTTCACTTCCTGCTCCGCCGGTGACTTGACTTCCTTCCTGGTTACGCAGAGGGCTGACAGTGATCTGTAAGTTTTTTCCCCTTTAAATAAATATCACCCTATTAATCATAATCCCAAGTTGGTGTGGCATTGTTTGTGACTTACGCCTTCACCCTGGTTCTGGAATTAGGGGGTGTTGTGAGCCACTGTTGTGGATGCTGAAATCCACACTCGTGTCCTTTGCAAGAGCACCGAATACTTTTAACCAGTGAGCCATATTTCCAACCTCTTGACACAGTTTCTTTTTTCACTTTTTATTTAAATTAATACATTTTAAAATTTTGGTTAGGTAAATAACAAACTATGGGCTACACTTGAATTAAGGTTTTAAAAGTAGTTTAAACTTCATCTTAATAATATAGAAGATGAAAAAGCTGTATGTTGCTTTTAGGGTAAAATTTCTCAGAACTGGTCAGCACAGTTTTTGTCTACTAAAAAAAAAAAAATCAAAAATTCTGGTGGAGACTCAAATATACTGTAGACATGAAAGTTTAGTTTCAGTTTCATTTTTATCTGCTACTCCAGAAAGATTACAAACTCCCAAAGAAACCATATAATAGTGAGAATAAGGGCTGCTTTCTATGTGTCAAAGCAATCTGGGGTAATAGAGCATAGTATGTTCCGATCTTCAAACATTCAACACACCACTGAGGTTGAGGGTGGGTGATGGAACTTGGGCCTGCTAAGATTTTTGAACCCAGATTGAAACCTTTTTCTTTTTCAAATTCAGCAAAAGAGACTGGCAAGCCAGAGTAGAATATGATGAGAAACAGGTTTAAATAATAGTTACAACTCAATGACAAAATACATAATGAGAACAAACATTGAAAACTGTAATTTTTTAAAAAAGAAATTTAAAAAAGTTTAAAAAGAACATTTAAAACTAATTTTAATAAGTACTAAAAACCATGAATTGCAAAGAGGTTCATGTCATCATTCTTTGTGCTTATATTATTTTACAGTATGTTAAAGCTTTGCCGCAAGTAGAATACATTTGGCACAAAGTGTAGTGGGATTCAATCTGAAGATCAGAAAAGCAAAGCTGCTAGCTATTGGCTTTGCCTCTACCTCAGACTGAAATGGGAATTCCTGCCTCCATGAATCCTCAGATTGAGCGTGAGTTGTCTCCTCCTGTTTTATATTCCTCTCTAGTGCTAGGATTAAGATGTGCACCACCACTGCCCAGCCTCCAAGACTGTCTTGCTTATATGGCTGACCAGTATGGCTGCTTTGCATTCTGATATTCGGGCAAGCTATATTTATTAAAACACAAATAATATATCACTATAACAAAGAATCATTTTAGGAAAATATTTTTAGAAAAGTTGGTGGACGTTATAGTTTTCTAAATAAAGAACATTTTAGCATAATTTTTAAATGAAGAATAAAAATGCAATTTGGATAAGTATTAAGTTATTTTTCTTTGATTATATTTTGCCTTTTTTATAAATAAATTCAATTTTTAAGAAATATTTTCTCTTAAAAGATATTTTATTTTCTAAGCTTTACAACTTTTGGCAAACACCTCTCCTGGCTTTTCTCCAAACTCACCTGTTAAAGCTCTAGTTGGCAGCATGAACATGGGAGATTGGGGCCTAAAAATGAGGCAGACTAAAGCCTCATGCACTGCCGCCTTTATTCGGAGCATCACACAGTTTATACTCTGAAGGTTAAGAGGAGTCATGGTAGCAAAGTACAGTCACAGTCACTCTTGTCCTGTTCTCTTGGAGTTTCCTCGCACAACTGCATTCACAGATGACGTTCTGACAGTTGCTCAAGCTTTTTACTTAGAGAACCAGACTGAATAAGCAAAGCAATATATTTGCTTGAAGGAACCAGACTAATTAAAAATATCCCAAAACTCATAAGGCTACTTTTTTATCAGCCACTTTATCAGTGTGAACCAGTCTCTTTGCATCCTTGAGAATAGCTTTGATTATAAATTGAGGTAATGAAGATTGATATTAATGCTTTAGTTCTTGTTATTTTAGACAAAGTGGTGAGAAGGTTTATAATGGAATTTTTGGAAGCAACTAGAAGAGCTTCAATGTTAGCATGTCAGATTTTCTTATGTTATGGGACAACATTGCACGTGACTTACTGTCATATTGGTTAAAAAGTTTAGACTTAACTTGCCTTATTTTAATAGGTAAAAAAATTGCACAAGCAGATACTTGAATACAGCTCCTAATCCAGAGATAAAATAGTGTAACAGTGCAGAACACAGAGAGCACTTACCTTCAAGCTTTGTTATGTCACTTCTCCTTATCCCTCTCTTCAAGTACTAATTTTGACTTTCAATATATTTTTCTAACTATCCAATGCAAAAATTATATGTGATAAGGATATTTATAAAATTATATGTGATATTTATAAACATATTTTGGCAAGAAATCGCAATATAAAATGAGAAACACAAATGATAGTTAATATCCATAAATAAACTAATTATTAAGGAAAATTAAAATCATTCTTTGCTTTAGGAAGATAAGAGATATATATTACATTAATAATGAATATCCTCCCCAAAAATGTGAATTTTTGATTTGAAGGCTATCTAGCTACTTAGAACATAAACTAATTCATTTTCTTAAAAATTACATGCATAATATTTTTATTTTTTATGTTTGCTTAATGAAACCAGCAGTTCTTCTAATAGGCCTGCTTATTTTTTTTCTCGGGTTAGAAAAGTATGCTAAGCTAGGCTGTGTTGGCACATAACTTTAATCTTCATGAGGCAGAGGCAGGCAGATCTCTGAGTTCGAGGCCAGCTTGATCTACAGAGTGAGTTCCAAGGCACCCAGGGCTACACAGAAAAATCCTTGTCTTAAAAGACAGAACTCAATAAAAAACAATCAAACATAAACAAAACAAAAAGCATGTTATCTTGAACTAAAAACATTAGATAAATGGACCATAATTATGTTTGAGGGTAAGTGTGAAAATAGTCTTTTTAAGCTATTTAGTGAAACAAAAAGTTCATTCTGAGCAGTTTGCATTATTTTGAAGATGATAATTTTATTTTGCTTTTCACTGTCACTTTATTACGATATACATGACATAAAGTATGAGAAACCCTTTAATTGTGCACGATCAAAAATGACCAAAGATAGCTAAATTGAGAGCCAAAAATACTCAGGTTTTTCGTCCTGCCAAGGACTCTTTTTTTCTATCTTTCACCTCTGTCCTAGCAATTTATCACATTTGTAGGTACAAAATATGCCGCAGTGAAATGCTTATAAAGGTATTAAAAACTGAGGAATTTGACCTTTGTTGTAAAATGCTTTTTTAAAGTTTTAATGTTGGCAAGTTGAAGAACTCAGAAAGATATTATAATCCGAGTGAGACAGAGGACTGTCATAAAATTTTTTTAAAGGGTACAAATTAAAAGCAATACAAATGTGTATTCAGCATTGTTTAAGGCCTGGCTACTAACTTAAAATTGCAAGATCAGGGGGCTGGAGAGATGGCTCAGCGGTTAAGAGCATTGCCTGCTCTTCCAAAGGTCCTGAGTTCAATTCCCAGCAACCACATGGTGGCTCACAACCATCTGTAATGGTGCCCTCGTCTGGCCTTCAGGCATACACACAGAAAGAATATTGCATGCATAAATAAATAAATAAATATTAAAAAAAATTAAAAAAAATTGCAAGATCAGAAATGATTCTTACCTGTCTATTGCTATTATAGTTCTTTGTTAGCCAAAAATATACAACAAACATCAAGGTAATTTGTAGGATGAATAATTGGAGTTTATTTTGTATAAACTTATTCTGCATTGAGTATGTGATACCCATTTAGAACTGTTCATCAGATAAGCTGAAGTGGGCCCCTACTAATTATATATAAGAAAATAAACCAAGAAACATGTTTAATAGATTTTTTGACAAAATAGACAAAGTTTTAAAGGGAGGCATATATACACATGAAGACTTCTGTGAGCTAAGAAGTGGAATATGCACACACACATACACACAATGCTGGTGGTGAGAGAGGATCTGATGGCAGTGATCTGATAGAACCTCAGTAAGCAGGAACTCTGACAAGAGATGGATCACATGAGCCCAATGATCTGTTACTACCCAGTGAGTGTAGTTTTAAAACATCTAGCATTTGTTTAAAGATCTTATTACTCAGATGAATAGATTTGTGCCACAAAACATTTATATTTAAAAGATAGCCAGATTGTGGTGGTGGCTCATGTCTTTAATGCCATCACTCGGGATTCAGAGGCAGGAGGATCGCTGAATCTGATGCCAGAGTAGTCTACACAGTAGGTTCCAGGGCAGCTATGCCTAAACAGAGAAACCTGTCTCAAAAAAATAAAATATAATATAACCAAAATGCCATATTCCCACTAATTTCTTCACTAAAATGTTCATGTGAAATTTCTTTTCCATTTTCCAAATTATTTTTCTTTCATATGGAATCATCATTATTATATTCTGTCTATTATAAGACATAAAAATTTTCTCATTTAATATTTTTGAAAGGGTTGGTTGCTTATAATTGGAAAGTATGTTGCATTTAATGGAAGAAAAATGAATGAAAGATACACACACACACACACACAGAGAGAGAGAGAGAGAGAGAGAGAGAGAGAGAGAGAGAGAGAGAGAGGAGAGAGAGATTTGTAAAGGGAAATTATACTGCAGTCAGTATTCTGTATCAGTGAATCCAGTCAATCACCGAATCGAAACAGTTAAGGGGAAAAAGTGTGCTCTGGACATGGCCCAGCCCCACCGACCCCAGCCACCATTATTTACTAATCAGTGTAGTATGACAACTACTATAGATGTTATACATTGTACTAGATACCATTAACCTCTAGAGCTGACTGAAAGTGTATAGAGGTTGTACATAGGTTATATGCAAATATTATAAGAAAATTGGACTACTCCGGTTTGGGGTATATACAAGGATCTCGGGATAATTCCGAAACAATGAGAATTGATTTAAGTAAATATGATGAATTAGATATACATATGTCTAAATATATGTACTAATATAAATTATATTTAAGCCTAAAACCTTGCATAAAATTGAATCAGAAATATACATGTATACTATTTAAAACAAACTTTAAAACATTTTAAAACTATAAACAGTTAGAGATAAAATGTATTATATCAATTCTGAGACATACTTTTCCACATTTTAATCTCTTGAATACAGATTATATTTGATTCTGGTAGCATTTTGGACACACTCAATGAAAGTGTAATTACGTTCTTGCCTTTGTTGCACATTACTCTGTGAGTCTTCCCTTTTATTTTATTTTAACTCCATCACTTCACAATGGCTCTTCTAAGTATTTAGAAGTCCACTGAGTGCTGGAGAGATATCTCAGTGGTTAAGGCTATATTCTGTTGTTGCAAATGGCATCATGGTACACAGACATACCTGCAGACAAACACTTCTACACGTAAAATAAAAATAAGAGTTTAAAAATTTAAAAAAATTATTGCGATATGTAGATTTTAGGAAATGGCAAGTGTTTGTGTAGCTAAGTTAATTTAGGTATGCAATGTTTTTGTAAATTCATTGCAATCTTGGGTTTTTATTTTTTAAGAGGTGAAATTTTTTAACTATTATAATCCTAGTTTATGAGTTAACAGTTTTATACTTGTTAAGTTTGGGTTTGTTATGTTGGGTTTTTTTTATGATTCTTTTGATTGATTCTCCATAGTATAACTTCAGTCATGTTTCCTAAATGAAAATGTGTAATAATTCCTATAATAACTGTTTTTCTGGAAATATCCTAATCTCCTAATTGTTTTACTTTCTGTTTTTGACAAAAGTATCCTAATGTCCTAATTTTTTAACTTTCTGTTTCTAACTTCAAAGATAAAATTTTATAACATCAAAAAAGATTATCTTCAACCTCAAAGATGCCTGTAGCATAGGCTGACAAGCCACACAGAGGTACGCTTGCACAGACACACACACGCACACGCTTTGCTTCTGCTGATTCATAGCACATTATTCTGCAGATATTCTCTGTTATTCTTTCTCTTATACTAGAGGCCTCCTTAAAACTAGGATTATATAGCTACCGTTGAATAATTAAGACTTAATTATGTGTATAATTTTTTCCAAATATTTAAACGTGAGCTATTAAAGTTGTTTGCTATATTAAAAAGGAAAGTAAAATAAACATTTAAAGATCTGTGTGACACAAAAAAAAAAAAATAAAGAGAAAAAAATCTATGTGGCTACCTTAAAAGGAAAGAAGTAATTTATTGGACATATATACCTGTGCTTTATTTTTGAAATGTATTTTTAACGGAATGAGTAACTGATGTCAAGATACATGAAGAGATTTATTAGCCAGCCTAGATAAATCATTAATAATTGTCGGTCAAGAAGTAGGTAAATTTGCAAATGAAACTTTTAGAAGAAAATAGAATTGTAGTTAATAGTTGGCTAACTATTACCTTTGTAGGAAAACCATAGTCTTGATGTTAGCTCCCACTACACATACTGAGTACATTCTCTCAGTTGCTTCCCCCACATTCCTCACACTCCAGAATGAAAAAGCAAAGCAGTCTTTTATGCTTTCACCGGGACTATGGTAATAATATGAGCAATGACATTAGTGCCATCTCTTTTGAAGCCCTTTATATAAACAGCAGTTGACTAGCTCTTACCTCAGGTGACTATATGAAGAACATTAGCCACTTGTATTACAGATACTTTAAAAAAACATGTCAGCATGCAGTTAATGAAGAAGCAGGAGAGGAGAAAAACTAATTTATTTTGTTAATATAATACTGAATTCTTTGTAGACTAAAAGTAAATTTTTAACCTCAACTTAATTCTTAGTATCAAATTAATTTAACACTCTAGTAAGTATGCTTATTTAGAATGTATATGTATACTGTATTACATACATGTAGTATATACAGAAATACATAAGTATATTATTGGTCCTTAGAAAACTGAAATTTTGAAGTACTGTGTTCTGTTATGGTGAAGTCCAGTGGCCAATCCTGATGTAAAACCATGTTAATTAGAGGAGAGGGAAAACTAACTCCCATTTTCCTTGCATTAGGGACCTGTTTTCCTTCATACTATATTTCCATTCAATAAATTAAAATGCCATCAAACATAAAAATGAAGTGTATAAATTTTTTAACCAAGTCTGTACAAAAGACACACAGGTATATGAATGTATTGCACTATTAGTAAATATCTAAAGCTTCACTCCTGCTTTTGTCCTGGGGTAGGATTTAGTTAAAATTAATGTATTTCATGTGTATGGAATGTTTACACATATCTTTACTTCGCACATTACCACAGTTCATTTCGTTAAGAAAATTATCTGGGATAAATGAGACTCTTTTAAGAAAGAAAAGAAATCCCACATCTGTTTGATTATTCCTGTTAGTGGAACTGTAAAATCTGAACCAAGTTTTGATACCTATAAGTTGAACCTTTACATGCATTTACTTTAGGATAGCAATTTCAAATTACTTTTGACATTGTTATTTTTATTTTTTAAAAATATTTTAATTGAGGTTGAAGATGTGTCTCAGCACTTAAGAACACTGGCTGCTTTTGCAGAGTACCCAGGTGCAGTTTCAGCATGCACATGGCCAGTCACAACCACCTGGAGCTCCATGTTTAGGGACCCTGATACCTGTTTCTTACCTGCATTGGGACTGCATGCATATAGTATGCACACACCCAGTGCATTCATGCACACACATGCATACACACACACACCACACACACACACACTTAAAATGAATCTTTAAAAAAGCTTTAATACATTTAGTCCCATTTTTAAAACTCTTAATATAACTCCAAGAGAATTAAAAGCAAATTTCTTGTAACAGTCCAGAATAGTGGCACAAATGGATAAGGAATACTTAAAGAATTTCTTAACCAAAATAATAATTCAGACTGTAGTCTTGGCATAACAGTACATACTGAATAAAAGTGCAGTTGATATATTGTACAAAGAAGATTGTGACCCAGTAGAATGAAAGTGTTATTGAGTATTTGAAACGAGAGACATTTTATTGATATTAAGCCTTAAATTGTTATAGTAATGAAAATATACTAAAATTTTATTAATAAAAGTTTCTAAAATATTAACTTCTATCGTGATTAATATATAATTCTCAGTAGCACCAAAGGCATTTTTTATAGTATATGACATCCACCAGAGAATATGACTCTACAGTCTGCCCTGCGTGTTACCTCTTTTGCATATAAACCCAGAGAACCTTTGTTTCATTCCCACCTTATACATGCTGACTCAGAACCTGCCCTAGCTCCAGTCCTAGGAGATCTCACACCCTTTTCTGGCCAGGCATCAGGCAGCCCTGCTATGCATGGACATACATGCAACCAAAAGCTATACACATGTACACATAAAAACAACTTACTAAGTCTTCATCTTCTTACTTTTACTGTGGGTATACAATATTCTGATATCAGGTAATAGAAATATATTACATTGAATAAAGAACTATGAAAACATAGAAAACTAATTATATAATAGCAAACTTTTAAATATTTTTTTAATTTTTGTTTAATTTATATAGAATATTTACACATAATTTAACAGTTTTCTGAAATTTTAAATACCTTCTTAATTGACACATCCAAATTTTTTAATGGAAAGTTTCTTTCATTGTTAAGATGATTATGAACCATTTCCAAATTTAAGTAATTCATGGTATAGCATGCATTTTGCTGACATTTTTAGGCCTTAAAGTTATTCCATGAACTTAGTTGGATCTCTGGACATGTAAAAAAATAGAATGATCTAGTAAGGGATGGAGAAAGTCACTTACACCATGCAAAGTTATCATTAATTTGTTGATTCCAAGGACATTTTGTAAATATATTAATAGGTGTAAGCAGTAGAAACTTCACACCAAATTTGAAAATATTGTCTAAGATGGTTTTATAAAGTATAAAGAATGTTACACAAACAGACTTTTTTATCCTTTCTGCCTTTTACCTTAAAAACCTGCTTGCAGCTCAGACAAGTAACTACACCCCAGAAGCCTTTAAAAGGACTTCTGTAGAAGAAATCAGTGGTGCCAAGTTTGAGGTATCAGTAAAAAAATCATATGTACAAAACTGTCAGTTGATAGGGTTTATATGATGCTCAGCTCTGGTAGAAAGAGTAGTTGGAATTTACGCAGTCATGGTTAAAGATCCAGTTGGTAAGGTAAGAGAGTGCAACTGATATTTAATATATTTTACAATGTTTGCTTAACCATAATATTTGCAATATTTAATAAATGTTAGCATCATTTATCTCAAAACTATATTTATCTAGTAATGTATCTTCTTGATAATCGATGAATGAGTTCCTTGTGTTCAAACACAATATAAGAGCTAGAGAATTGGCTCAGCAGATAAGTTCCTTATCTAGAGGACATGGATGCCATTCTCAGCTCCCACCTCGGGACTCTAACTCAGGTCCTGGGGTATTTGATGCCTTCTTTTGGCCTCCATGGGCACAGGCTATGTTCAGATGAAACATCCATACATAAAATAATAAAGCACTCACTATGGAAATTATTAAAGAAGCCTTATTTTATGGCAGATTTTATGAAGAAACATGGATCAAGTTATATGAAAGGCTGATTACAACGTTCACTTTCCTTTTTCTTTCTTTTACTTTTTTGGTTTTTTTTTTTTTCAAAACAGGGTTTCACTGTAGCTTTGGAGCCTTCCTGGAACTAACTCTTGTAGACCAAGCTGGCCTTGAACCTACAGAGATCTGCCTGTCTCTGCCTCCCGAATGCTGGGATTAAAGGCATGCACCACTTTTCCATAATCTAAAACAGAATTTAATAAAGGACATATTAGTCTGACATATTCATCTTACTGCCTTTACAAACAATAGTCTAGAGATTTTGTTTTCAAGACAGGAAATACCTCTTAATCATCTTTATGTTTCTATATTTAGATATCCTGTGACAGGTAATGAATGTTCTGTAAATATAGATTGGCTGATTGATTGATGTTTATGTGGTATCGTACTTGAATCAAGGCTTCATACATGCTAGGTATACCTGTACCACATTTTTAGGTCTCACACATGTTAGGCAAACATGTACCAGAGAGCTTTACACCAATCGCTATCCAAAACTGTTTAATGAACGAGTAATTGGGCAGCCTTTTATCGCTTTCATATTTCTATTAGAACTCCTTTACCCACAGTCCACCTTGTGTGTCTTGTCCTTTGTGTTGTCATCTGGGAAGAGATCTAGCAATAAGGGTAATACTTTGGGTAGATTGTAAAGTTATTCTATCTGGTAGCTGTCACATACTATAATGGGGAATTTATGTGTTACTAATATGTTAATTATGACAGAACTTTTTATTTGGAGACGGGCGCTTGAGACAGGGTTCCTCTGTATAACAGGCCTAGCTGGCCTGAAACAAGTTCTTGTAGACCAGGCTGGTCTTGAACTTACAAAGATCCACTTTCTCTGCTGGAATTAAAGGTATATGTCACCACTGCCCAACCTATTTCATTTTGTAATGTTTTTCCATTTGTTTTATTCAGGATAGAGGGCAACTTGCAGGAGTTGTTTCTATTCTAACTTTATTCAGGCCATCATGAGCAGCTGGCATCTGTACCAGTGAACCATCTCTTTAGTCCTTCTTAGCCACTTTTTCTAGTTGTTAATATCCAGTCTGATCCTAATCACTGCCTCTCTGTGCCTGCCACCTGTAACTAGCCACCCAATATTTATTGACAAAGGGGAATATAGAAAGGATGAAAAAGCAGTTTTTTATCACTTGTCTAAGATTTTGTTGTTTGCTTTCTATTACTGTTATTTTTTTAATGATTTGAGGAACTTACTAGGCAATAGTATTCATGTTACAATAGCCAACTAATTACCAGAAAATAGGAAAACCACTAGAAATGTTTTGAGAAACAAAAAGCATGGTTCTTTGAGTCCTATTAAAATAATGGCAAATAATGTTTGCTAACAGAGGGCATTGCAATCATAGTACCTTCAGTACATTTAATAGCCCTCCAAAAACCTAATTTTTATAAGAATGAATTTGAATTTTCAAGAAGATTTACAGTATTCTGTTCTCTTAAGAAAATAGCATTATTCTGTGCATTTAGAAAGGTAGCCTTTATTATTAAATAGCGGGCAGGCTGATTCCTTGTCTGGAAAAGAATTCTGTACTCCAAGTTTCCTAATACCTTGGTGGTTACAGATGTGCCTGTCTTTTCAGCATGATGGCCTCATCACCTCAGGCAACAAGAGCTTTGCTCTTTGTCTACTTGTTCTTAAAGACAACTGTGCTCATAGCCCACAGATAGATGCTTTTCACACACGACCTTTGCTTCATTTTTAGAGTACAAAATTTTGGTGCCAAACTTGCTATAATTTCAACCATATGATCTCTTCAAGAGAAATGAGAAATGGAAGTTAAATGAGAATAATTATGCTAAGTGGCTAAAAATAAATATGATAATTTGTCGAGCACAATGTCTGGCGCATGAAAATGCTCAAATATTCAAAACTATTACTAGTGAATTTAAAAAAGGAATGTTTTGTAACTAAGAGTGTGTTTGGAAGCTGGGCTATGGCAGTTCATGCCTTTAATCCCATAACTCAGGACCCAGAGGCAGGTGGGTCTCCCTGAGTCCAGGGCCAACCTGGTCCTCTGAGTCCCATCATAGGCAGGGCTACACAGTGAAACCGTGTCTCAGAAAATAAGATAAAATAAAATAAAATATTGTTTTGCTATTTCTGCTGCATGGTTTTATTTTTCTAGAAATCTAAAATCTTTATTCAAAAATTGGAACAGTAATAAAATATGCATAAAGATCTATGTTGTCATCTGTTGCTTTTATCGCCTACTAAAACAGAAATCTCCAAGTTTTCAGTAAAAATTAATTTTCAGTGAAATATATCCATATGACAATTTTAAAATGTAAAGATGATCTTCTTTTTAATGTTGAATAAGAATGAAATTCAAATTATGTTGCTTAAACAGGAATACTCTTACTTTTTTTTATTTGTATAACATAAAAATAGCTAGCTGCTTTGTTTGGGAATGACTAATTGTAAGATGCTTCTTAAGGAAATCTGCCAGGAAGTTTACATGAATAAAAGTGATATTTCAGTTGTAACCATAGTCTAACTTAGTTCACTCAGGGTGGAGTGGTAATTTTTTAAATCAGTTATCCTCGCATTATTTGTTAGCATTTGCATGTTTATTTATTAGGCATTATTTGTCGGTTAAGATTTGAAATGATCTCTTCTGGAGCAAAAGCATGTGCTGCAGCTGCATGTTCGCTTTCTTTACAGGTCCGTTAGTCATGCAGAAAGACAAGGAAGGCAGTGGCACAACCTGTGAAGCATATCACAGTAGCGTGATTTACACGTTTTCTATTCAAATTCTCTGTTCAAATTCTCTGCCTGATACCTAGCGCAATTGTGTGGCCTATATTTAATGGCTTGGTTTTCACTAGACAATGTGGGTTCTGATAGTACTGTTCTAGAATGCCACTTTAAAAAAAAAAGGTTCATAATTGGTATCTCTAGATATATAATTTGGTGGAATTATAACATCACTTATAAGGAAACAACTTGAATAACAATTTAAATTTTATAGCCTATTTAAAGAATATATATATTAGAATAATCATTTTGTATTTTTCTTATGGCTGTTATGTGTCACTTAGCTTATTTCGAGTGACCTAGCTGTACATATCATCTTATTATCTTAATAAGTTACGAATTAGACTGTACCAAATAAATTATTTTTAGTCAAATATGGAGCTGTGAATTTGGGGGATAAATTTTCTGACTCTGTCTCTGCCCTCAGTTTGCTTTTTCATTTTTAAAAATTATTCTTCTTGACAAATATAGAAAAGAGTACTTTTAAATAAATCATGCTGTTTTCTGGAGAAAAGATTTTTAAACTAAAAATTACAGTCTGTATTCCATTAGAAATCTTTATATGCAGATTAAAATTGGTGAGGACAGGTGTCCAGTTTACTTATAAGTGGTCTATATCAAGATGGCAATTTTAAAATGTAAAGAGGATGTTCTTTTTAATGTTCAGTAAGCATAAAAATCAAATTATATTGCTTACACAGGAATACTCATACATTGTTTTTCATTGTGTAACATAAAATTGGCTAACTGCTTTGCTCACAAAAATGATAGGGTATGACTGAGATGAGCTAATTCTTAAGGGAACGTGAGAAAGGTATACATGAATAAAAGTGATATTTCAGTTGTAATCATAGTTCACTGAGGGTAGGTGGATCTGATAACAGTCCCCAAAAGAGATTTTTCTGCTAACCTCAACATACCTCCAGCCTGTTAAATTCAGCTTTGTTTATGAGTGATCACTTCAATCTTTATAATATTGTATATCTTTATAGATTATTAGATGTGTAGGTAAAGAGACAAGTATATAGGTAAATAGAAACATACAGTTACATACATTTGTTAAATTACTTTTCTTAAAATAATTAGTACTTCTTTATATGTTAATATGTACGTGTGTGTGTGTGTGTGTGTGTGTGTGTGTGTGTGTGTGTGTGTGTGTGTGTGTAGTGGTATTTTGTTTGTGCTCTAACAAAGCTTGTCTGGAGATCGTAGTGAGGAGCAAGCCACTAGTTAGCCATAGAGCTCAGGCAGTGGTGGCAGGCATCTTTAATCCCAGCACTAAGAGGTAGAGACAGGAAGAGATAAGACTGGGCAGAGAGAAATATAAGGCCGGATGAGACAGGAACTCAGCCCATTCAGTTGAGTATTCCTGGAGACAGGATCTTGTCCCCTTCTGTCTGAGAATTCGGTAGAGGTAATAAGTCTCTCTAGTGGCTGACTCCTTTACTTCTCTGATCTCTCAGCATTTACTCCAATATCTGACTCTGGGTTTTTCTTATTAATGCCAATTAGAATGCATGCAACATGTGTGAGTGTTCACATTTATGTGGGTGCATCTGTGTGCATGTGCAAGTGCAGGTCCAAAGTTGATGTTGAGTGTCTTTCTTGATCCTTCTCTACTTTTTACTTGCTGAGACAGGATCTATCAATGAACTGAGAGCTTACTGGTTCCAACTAATCTAACTAGCCAGTTTGTATCAGGGTCCCGTTTCTTCCTCCAGGTAGCTGTACCTTTGCATGGGACCTGGGGATGTAAACGGCAATCCTCACATGTGTATACCAAGTGCTTAATACACTGAGGCTTCATTTCAGCCCCAGGACATTTTAAAGTGGGTCAAATAAAGCCTACGAATTTATTTTTGATCTTAAACTCTCCATATTTAAATACATCTTTTTCTTTATACCTTGTTAATATGGAATCTTGGTGCTATTTGTTCACTATCTAATTCATTATCTAATACATATTTTGCCTCAATTCTATGGGAAGCAGAAACACCTCCTTCTCTAGTGTGCTCACTGGCCGCTACTGAGTGCAACGTTGAGAATTCTTCAGTTCTCTGTCCAATTTTCTCAAATGAGACCATCAGGAGGCTTTTGCTGTCCTCTGCCCACTTGGAACGCTTTTCACTTTTACTGAGAGTTCAGTTCTTTTGGTTCTAGGTTTGTTTGTTTGTTTGTTTGTTTGTTTGTTTGTTTGTTTGTTTGTCTTACAATGTCTCTTCTGTCTTAGGAATCTTTACATAGTCCTTTTATTAGAAATACTCTACCCTAGCTAACACTCATCCAATTAGGGTTTTTTTTTTTTTGGAAGCGGTTGAGATTGTAATACAATTTGAACATTTCTTTCTTCCCTTTTCTTCTTTTGTGCCCTCTCATATACTTCTACCCATTCTCTATCAAATTCATGACTTCTTTTTTCCACTAATATATATTGCTTGTATATATATATGTGTGTGTGTATGTATATATGTGTATATATAAATATACACACACATACATATTTCTAAATATCCCCTGTTCAGTTTGTATAATGTTACTTGTATGCATGTTTTCAGGCAGGCCTCCTGTTTGGGCCTGTACAAACACTTGCTGTCCTCTTCCCTGGAAGACTTCCTCTCCCACTGTCAGTCAGCATTCCTTTATTGCCTATTGTTCCTTCTGTAGGATTGAGGCCTCCTGGGCTTGGTCCCATTCACACCTATGTTTATTGTTGTCTTTGTTCAGTTCTTGCTTAGGCAGTCATGTTGGGGAGACTTTATGGGTATAGTTCCTGACATGACTAGGAGTCGCCATCTCACAACAAATTCCCTGATGCTCTGATAATCTTTCTGCCTTCCCTTCTGCAGTGATCCCTAGCCTCAGATAAGGATGTGCTTTGCAGATGCTCCATTGGGACTGGGCTCCATAATATTTTGATGGATTGTGGTCTTCATCTGTTACAAAGATAAATTTCTACACTTATCTATGGGCATAAGGACTAATGTCTATAGATTTGTTCTTAAGGATTATGCTGGTTTAGTCAATGAGAGGTTGTAGTTTCTCTCCAATAACCATAACATCATTAACACTGAGTAGTTAGCTAGTTTTCTAATACCAGGAATGATTTCCCTGTTCTTGAGGGACTGTTACATCCAGTTAGAGAACTGTTCATTACTGCCAAAGTATACATGTCACTACTCCATTCTTGGGGTTGTCATACCATGCTGGTCATAGATACGGTCATAAAATCTATAACCGAAAGCACCTTAGAGGAGAAAATGGTTTGTGTTAGCTTTTACTTCCAAGTCATCATCCATAAGTGTTTGATTGCACAAATGTATGTACACCAAGTTGATACCTGTTTCCCACGGGGTTCAGAAAAGGACATTAGAGCCTCTGCAGCCGAAGTTAAAGACATTTGGGTGCTAGGAAGTGAACCCTGGGCTTCTACCACAGCAGCAAGTACTGTTAACTGCTGGGTCATCTCTCGAGCCTTCTAACTTTCTTTTAACACAACATTCACACAAACTACTAGGATTATTTCTGAAGAAATGTTTTTATAATGTCTTATTGTCTTTTCCAATTGCTAACCATTTCCTTTCAACTTATTTTGTTGCCGTCCGTAGACTTCTGTTTGTGTTTAGCCTATGGCCTGTCAAGTTAGACCACTCTGCTGCTCTTCACACTGGCCTGCATAGCCCCTCTTCGTTCGTTTTGTGGTTTTCATTCTCATGTAGTATCCTTCTCACTTTGCCTATTAAAAAGTATATCTTTCCTTTGACACCCATTCTATAAGTCTGTTTAATAGGATAAAAGGAAATACCACTAAGCCTCACTCAGTCTCTGTCCTTTCCCTGCCTTCGCTATTCATGCTCAGTCTGTAAAGAAAAAGTTGTTGCTAGCTGTTAGTGACTGAACTTTAATACTACAGATGGTGTTTGAATTGTCAATTAGGAAATCTCTTTATGTAAAAATGATTTACTTGAGCTAACTAACCTTTTAGTCCCTTAGTAGCCAAGAATGTGGCTCATAGTACAGCTCTTATCTAGCATGCCTAAGTAAGACTCCCAGCATCACAAAGTGGGGTGTGGTGGTTGCCAGTGAATAGGTGGCACAGAAAAATTAAAGAATTTACCTAGTTTCAAAAATATTGATAACAGACTGGAACCCAATTCCTTCTTCATTTATTAAGACTTCTTTTTAAACATATCACATGAGACCTGTAACTTAGATATGGTTCCCTAGATATTATGTTTTCCTGTGTGTAATAGCTATGACTGTTTAGTTTGAATTTTTAAAAGAACAAATGCATTTTGGTGAATTTAAATTGAAAACACCAAATGCCATTTATATATATATATATATATCGTATTGATTAAGTATGTAGATTGATCTAGGTAGAGGTATATAAAAGAATTCATTTTAAAGCATTAGGCTTAAGTAATAGATTTTAATATTTGACCACTTGGGAGCTTATTTAGGTTTTCATTCCATTTCACATTAAAGTAATTAACTGTTAACAATTTTTATTTTATCTTCTGAGGAATTTACTCAAATGCTATTCTAAATTCTGCAAAATATGAAAACTTAATTCTTGACATCTCAAAAATCCTTACTTGTACTATAGTTATGTGAATCAGTGCTATTTAAAGTTCGAATTTTAATATGCCTTCTTATCCAGAGTACTTCAGTCCTAATGCATTTTCATGTAAGTGGGATGCAAAACATATTTAACTTGCAAAACTCCATGGAAATGTCTTAAATACTTTGTGCTTCATTGTAGATAATGCATTTAAAAATAGACAAATTTAAAAGTACAGTTAGATTTAATTATAAAATATTTAGGATTGTTCAATTTTTAGTTGACAAATAATTCTGTATATTTATGGAGTATACCATGATTTTATTTGTGTATACATTGTAGAATTACTAAATCTAGCCAATTGACATGCTTTGAGCTCATTAGTTAATATTTTTAGAGAAAGAATATTCAAAATTTCTTAGCAATTTAAATATAAATGAAAAACTGTATTAATGATGGTCAGTATAATACAGCACTGACACTTAAGCTTCCAGTCTAAGTGGAGCTTTGAACTCTTGAACTAACATTCTTTTCCTTATTCTCTTGCTTCTGACTTTCACTTAGTCACTGGTAACCATTTCCCACTGTTCCCATGAGATTCCAGATGTGAGTGGGATAAAACTGTTATTTCCTGCTTCTTGTCATGTCTTTCCTGATCCATTCATGTTGTCATAAATGCTAGAATCTTTGCATTGTAAGGAAATATAATATTCCATTCTCTATCTCTAGCACATTTTCTGAGTCAGTAATTCATTGATGTACACTGAGATTTCTTAAATATCTCGCCTGTATAAATAATGCTGAAATGTATAGGAGGGCACCAATTTTTCCTCAACTTAACTGTTCTCAGTTCTTTAACATATTTTTTAGTAAGACTGGTAGATGATATGACAGTTCTATCTTTAAGGTATTTTTAAGCATTTTTTCATAATTTTTTTCCTTATTATTTTTGAGGAAATCTCTTATAACATTCCCACTACAGAAAGTAGAACAATGTAAATTTCATTTTCTCCAAATTTTTGCCAACTTTTGTTATTTTGAAAATGACCTTTCTAGGGACAATTTTATCACTTTGATTGTGGTAGTTCACATTAATATAAGCTATAGATTTTTTTCAATCTGATAATGGAGCATAGGTCATCAAAATGTACATATTGTTTTATTGAATCAATCTTCATCCTTATTACATGTCTGGGCATCAACGTACAGATGTAAAAAGGGACTGTCCTCATTTTGTTTTACTAGCTGTGATAAAGCACTGACAAAAAGCAACTTGGGGAAAGAAAGGGTTTATCTGGCTTACACATCCTGATCATAGAATATCACTGAGGGAAGTAAGGGCAGGAACACAAGCACAAGCAGAGGCAAAGTCCCTTGGGGAAAGTTACATACTGATTTGTTTGCCATAGCTTGCTTCCAAGCCCACTTCCACTACCAAGACCACTTCCACAGAAATGGCAACACCCATAATGAACTGTATCCTCCCATGTCAATCATTAATGAAAACAAATGTGCACCCACAGACTTGACTACAGTCAATCTTATGGGAGCAGTCTCTCAATTAACTTTCCTCCTTCCCAGATGGCTCCAGTTTGTGTCAAGTTGACAAAATTAGCCAGCACAGAAACAATTAAAAGCTTTATTCAGCCACAGATCAGTGCTACATGGAATTTCAGATTCATTAGTGCTTCTGTTCACAGAGCCTGTGTTTAGAAGACCACACCTTGGATGTCGTGTTGTCAATGTTCAATGTGTGTTGAGTCACAAGTAGGTAGATCATACAAGGTCTTTTTTTTTTTTTCATTTTTCTTTTTTCTACTTTTTTAGGATCTTTTTGTTTTGTTTTGTTTGTGTCATACATCCCAATGAGTTTCCCCTCCCTCTCCTCTTCTAGCGCCTCTCCCATCCCCATCCACACCTCCACTCTTTCTCTTCAGATACAGGCTGCATCCCTATGAATATCAAGTTGCAGTGAGACTAGGTACCTCCTCTTCTGTTAAGACTGATGAGGCAATCCAATAGGAAGAATGAACCCCAAAAAGCAGGAAACACAGAGAAAGCCCCTCCTCTCATTGTTAGGAGTCTCACATGAAGACAAGTTACACAACTAGAACATAAATACAGAGGGCCTAAGTCAATCCCTGAAGGCTCCCTGGTTGTTGGTTGAGTCTCAGTGAGCCCCTATGAGCCCAGGTTATTGATTCTGTGGGTTTTCTCGTGGTGTCCTTAACACCACTGGTTCCTACAATCCTTTCTTCCCCATTTCTGCACACTTTCTCAAGATCCATCTAATGTTTGGCCGTGGGTTTCTGCATTTATTTCCATCAGTTGCTGGGCACAGCCTTACTGATGACAGTTGGGCTAGGCACCAATCTATGAGTATAGCAGAATATCATTAGCAATAATTTCATTGATTTTTCTTTTTTGTTTATTTTTTGTTTTGTTTTGATTGTATCCTAGGTCTCTTGGGTATCCTGCCTCTGGGTCCTGGCCCTCAGAGGTGAGCTCCTTCTCAGGGTATGGGTCTCCAACTGTGCCAGTCATTAGTTGGTCAATCACTTCCACAATTTCTGTTTCACCTTTACCTTAGCACGTCTTGTAGACAGGACTAATTGTAGATTGAAGAGTTTGTGGCTGGGTTGGTGTCCCTGTCCCTTCCCTGGAAATCTTTCCTGGTTACAGGAGATGGCTGGTTCAGGTACAGATCCCTTTGCTAGAAATCTTAGCTAGGGTCAGGCTCATAGATTTTTGTGAGTTTCCATTGCTCTAGGTTCCTAGCACATCCCAGAGATGCCCCAGATTAATTTTCTCTTCCAGTATTCTCTCCCTTTATCCTCCCTGATCCCTTCTGCTCTCATCCCTGTTTGCTTTTCCAGGCTGCCCCCTTCTATTGGCAATGTCCATTCTATTTCCCTTCACAATAGGATTCATGCATTTCCCCTCTCCCCCACTGAGCTGTTCCTTAGCTTCTCTGGGTCTGTGGGTTGTAGCATGGTTCTCTTTACTTTACAGCTAATATCCCCTTATGAGTGAGAACATATGTTTATCTTGATGGATTTGGGCTGTCTCAGTCAGGATCTTTTCTAGTTCCCTAGTTCAATCCATTTGCCAGCAAATCCTGATGTCATTGTTTTTAACAACTAAGTAATACTCTATTGTGTAAATGTTATCTGTTCTTTGGTTGAGGGACATCTAGTTTTTTCCAGTTTCTGGCTGTTAAGGGTAAAGCTGCTGTGAATGTAGTTGATCAAGAGACCTTGTGGTATAGTTAAGCAGGAGTGGTAATGTTGGATCTTGAGGTAGATTGTTTCCCATCTTTCTGAATTGATTCCCAATTTTCTGAGAAACCGCCATAGGGAAACTAACTCTTAATAGTCATCTTGATGGACATGGGATGGTATCCCATTTTGTTTTTACTTGTAATTTATTGGTAATTATCAGATTTTTATTATATTTTATTTATTTGTTTGCCATTCCCATGTTCTCTTATGAGAAATACAATTTTAGATGCTGTGATTATTTTTAATTTTCTTTTTTTTTCCTTGAGCCATATTAGTTACTTGTATATTTGGAATACTACCCTGTTTTCCACCTCTATGGTGGTATAGTGGTATGTATCCTGGTCCAGAGGTTATTGACTACTTTGTCACAGGTTTTTTTTTTTTTAATTGATACACCCCTTTCTCTCTGTTTTCCTACTGTTACTTGTGGGTTTGGAGTTGTAAGAAATAGCTTTCTAGAGCAATGTTACAGACTATGTGACATCATTGTATCACATATTATGTTTAGAACTCTTACCCAATTGTTGTTTACTTTATACATGGCATAAGATAAAAAGTTCACTTTTAGTCTTGTCTGTGTGACCATCCAAGGCCACTTATTGAAAACATTTTCTTCTTCACTGTTTATACTTGAAACCTTTGTTGAAAAACAATTGATTATAAATACTTGAGTTTATTTCCAGGATTTCCTATCTTATTAGTCAATCTTTCTCTATTTAAAACTTATTTTTTTTTAACACTGATACCTTTATTAGCACCATGTAGGCTTAAATACAATGGCCAACAGGTGAAAATCCCATCCTCTGATCCTCTAAGCTAGGCACAGCTTCTAGTAACTTTAATTAGAAGGTTCTAGGAGGGAAGAGTAGCTGAAGGTCAGGACTCATTAGTCCCAACAGTCATGTGTTGACTCAGCATGAAACTGGGGCTTGCCCTTTAAGGAAGGCAGCATCAGGTACATTTGCCAGTCTAGGAAACTGGTGCAGACTCGAGCAGATGCTTCCTCGGGGTTACAAAGATGGGCAGAGTCAAGATCCCAACCCAGATCTTCTATTTTTGCCCGTGAATATTTTGTTTGCTTTTGGATTCGATTTCTGTGGTGTTTCTGTTTCCCTCGTTTTGAGACAGGGTCTCACTATAGAGCCCAGGCTGGCTTTGATCTCCTTACATTGCCTAGGCTTTCCTAAAACTCACCATCCTCTGTTTCATAAGTTCTGGACTTCTGGGGCTGTGCCACCACCTTCACTATTTGAGGTTTTATACCAGAAACTGACAGAGCGAGGCCATTGTTACTGACACGCATATTAGTTTCCTCACAACCCAACCAAATCTACAACATATTTTGAAATTCTTTTTTTTTAATTTATTTAAAATTTATTTATTTATTATGTGTACAACATTCTGCTTCCCACACACCAGAAGAGGGCCATTTTTTAAATAAAACTTATTATCTTGAAATCAAGTGTCATACTTCCAGTTTTATTTTTTGTTTGCTTGTTTGTTTTTATCTGTTTTGGGTCTTCTCTGATTCCATGCAGTGTTTAAGACTGCTTTATCTAGATCTGTGAAGGAAAATGATACTGTTATTTTAACAATGATTTGTTGAATGTGTGTATCACATTGGTTGTATAAACATTTTCACAGTATAGCTTCCTTTGATCCATGATGATATATATTGCTCCATTTATTTATGTCTTCTTCCATTTTCCTTCATCAGTGTTTAATAGTAGGGTACAAATGTTTTATATCCTTGCTTAAATTTATACCTTAGACCTTCTGATTGATACCAGATTAGCCAGATTAATTCTTAGCAATGTACAACAGCAGTGACTTCTTCCTCATTGAGTTCCTTTTGGTACTTCATTCTCAATATGAATGAGTTTTCAATAGTCAACTCTAGAGTTGACCAATAATTTAAGGAAAACTTTCAACATTAATAAAAAGAACCAAAAATTATTTAATAGAATCATGAGGAAAATAAAAATGAAAGTAACCAAAATATGAAATACAAAAGAAACAGAAAAAAATTAAACCCAGCTAGAGGAAAATAGTCTGTAGTTAATATTCTCAAAGAATTACTAGAAAATATTGTAGATGTTAAATAAAAATAATTGCTACATAACACTTGTATTGTAAAAAGTCAGATATTTTAAATTAAAAATATAGCAAATAAATACAAAAATAGAAAATAAAACAGACTAAAAATAATTATAGAGCACTCCCGAGAAATTGAATAAGCAAAGAATTAAAATCAAAAACTCAAAATAACCTAAGAGTCCTCAGTGAGGCTTATCACATTGTACATATGAATCTCAAGAGAAAGAAAAACATGCACACTAAAGGGAGGAAAGAGAAAAACAACTAAAATGTCAATAAGAACTAATCATAGAACACTTTGAACTTCTTCAGAGCTAGGAGAATATGACCTCTGCCTTGAGGATATTCACTAAGGATGACTCAATCAATGAAAAAATACATAAAGGAAAATATTTCAGCATACCAGTAATAAAGAACTTTCAGGGACTTCTTGAAGGTCACAGAAAGGGGTAGTTAACATTTGAGAAGTAAAATAGTAGCAATGAATCATGTTCTTCAAACATTAATTACTACAAACTATGTAGTAATATCATATAGAGAAGACTATCCTCTCCCCACTTCAAAACACATATTTCTTTTGTTTTCTAAGAAACTACTGGGCACCATTCATAGAAATGTTCAAGTTAATCAAAAAAGAAAAGTACACAAGAAATTGAACAATATACACCATTCAGGAAAAGGCCAAAATGTGTCTGTATTTAATATGCCAAACAAACCTATTTAATATCATACCCATAAGCAAGACATTTCAGAAGAGTTTTTATAAACCAGTGGGCATATATATATATACACATATTCTATTGTTTACATATAAATATCTATATTTATGTCAAGAAATATTCATATCAAGAAAAATATAGTTATATACAACTACCATTGATGTTGAAAAATACATAAAAATTCTAATGTACATAAATTAGGAATATGGAAAGTGATGTACTTAATTAACTCCAAGGAAAATAAAGTCACTGTTCTAGTTCATTTCTTGATCTTCACTGTTTAAAAGTTACCATTACTTGAACTACAGACACTCATAAACTCCAAATTTAACATATTTAAGAACTGTGAGCTATGGGTGCAGGACATGTATTGATCCATAATTGTAAACAGCCGTTGTTGATTAAAACTGATAAATGAAAAAAGAAACAGAAGATCAAGAACAATTATAAGATTAATACTAGATGAAAAGGCAAAATAGATGAGAATAGTTGTCTCTTGGGACACAGAAAATAAAGATGGATGGGGTAGAAAGTGTTAGTATTCACTATTTAGTCTTTTAATTGATATTAAATCAATTTGCAGCTGTTCAGTGTAATGGTGCATACCTATTATCATAGTACTCTGTAAGTTAAGAGTGTTTTGTGTTTAAAGCTATTCTAGGCTATGTATCAATACTTTATCTCCATAATAATAAACAAAACAGTAGTCTTACTTTTGTGTAATTAAGATGCAGTAGTTTATGATATAGTATAGAAAATTTTAAAGAAGCAAGGAATACCTCTTGTTTCATTACTGTTGACAATGTTCACGTTACTCTTTTTAAAATTTTTGGTTTAGGTTTATTTATTCTATTTTGTTTGGGTTGTGTTTTGCCTGAGTATAAGTGTGTGCTCTACCTGTGTGCCTGGTGCCCTCAGAGACAAGTGCATGTCATATGTCATGGAACCAAAATTACACATGATTGTGTGCTGCTTTGTAGGTACTGGTACTGCAGCTGGGGACTTTGCAAGAGCAACAATGTTCTTAGCCTCGTGGCCATCTCTCCAGCCCCTCAAGCTATTCGTGATTTTAGTAATTTATGTATAGCTAAAGAGTTTCCAGATTACCCTCTTGGATCATTTCCCCTTGTGTTTCACACTTTTATATTCTGAATTTAACTTCTTTTCTTTACTCTTTCCTAATGCTTGATCTGAATTTTATTTTATTAATTTTTTAAATCCTTCTCCTTAAAGCAAAGTGTTCCTGTTTTTCTCAAGATAGTTTATTTGGCCTATTGGTTATTTGCAGATATTATTAAATTTTCACATATGTATGAATGTCCATATTCATTTGGGAAGAATGGTATCATGTTAGGTTTCTGTTGTTATGATCAACACCACGACTAAAATCAGTTTGATCTTACACTTTACGATCCATCTTCCAGGGAAGTCAAGCAGAACCTCAAGGTAAGAACTGGAAAAGAGACCATGGTAGAGTATTGCTTGCTAGCTTGCTTCCCTTGACTAGTTTTCCCTGGTTTTCTCAGCTACTTTTCTTATACAGTGCTGGCACATCTGTCTAAGGATGGCGCTATCACACTGGACTGGACCCCTCTGCATCAACTAGCGATCAAGGAAATGGCCCACAGACATGCCCATGTGGGCCAGTCTGATGGAGGCAATTGAAGTCACCTCAAGTGAAGTTGACAAGTGAAGCTAATTGTGACAAATGATTTTATACTTTTTTATGAACAGAGTATTCTATATATTCAATATGCCTAATTGGTTTATTATACTCCTCCTATCTTCTGTTTCTCTGTTGATTTTCTGCTTAGTTATAGCATTCATTATTGAAAGGAGATTAGCCAAGTCTCCAAATATTGGTAATCTGTCTATTTTTCTCCTCAGTTCTGTAAGTTCTAGGACGTTTTTGTTAGGTTTGTAATTTTACCTAATAGCTTTGTCTTCCTGACATTTTTATTCTTAAAAATATCTTTGTCTTGATTAAAAATTCTTGCAATACAAATACATTCTGTCCAGCTCTTTTGGTTGCTGTTTCTGTGTTTGAATCAAAAATGTGCCAGTAGCTGGATATGGTGCCTTGTGCGCTTAATCCCAACACTTGGGAGGCAAAAGCATGTGGATCTCTATGAGTTCGGTGTGTGTGTGTGTGTACACATATATATATATATAGTGCATATTTCATATATATATATGTTATGCCTATATTTCTTGCTTTTGTTCTTTGTGTGAGTTATTTTGCATTAGAGTTTGTGTAATCCAGTCAGGCATTTAACAAATTGTGTAGCTGAGGCTGGTCTTGAACTCCAGGTGCTCATGATTACCCCTTCCCAGTGAGATTATAGGCATGCACCACTATTCTTGGTCTGGCCTGGACTGGTCAGGCTCTCTGTATCTCTTCTAAATTGTAAAACACATTTCGTCTGATACTAGGAAAGTTATGTTAGTTCATTTTTTGCTTTAGTTTAAATGGTATGTTTTGTCTACTTTTACTTTTGATATTGGTATCCTGGTACTTTATACACATATATGCATATATATACATATATGTATGTATATGCATATGTATATATATATATGTAATGGATAGTGTATAATTGGGTCGGGTTTATTTATCCATTCTGCCAGTCTTTATCTGTTGAAAAGAACAGTAATTGGTGTTTCTGTAGGAATTATATCTACTGTGTTAGCATTTGTTTTCCTTGTCTGTCTTTCCATCACTAGTTCTCCATCACTCCCATCTGCTTTTTGTTTTGTTTTGTTTTGTTTTTATTCATAACTGGTATTTTAGAGTCTCCTTTAAAATGTCATAGTAGAAATGTAGACAGAGAGGGAAGGAGGGAGGGAGGGAGGGAGGGAGGGAGGGAGGGAGGGAGGGAGGGAGGGAGGGAGGGAGGGAGAGAGGAGAGGAGAGGAGAGGAGAGGAGAGGAGAGGAGAAGAGAAGAGAAGAGAAGAGAAGAGAAGAGAAGAGAAGAGAAGAGAAGAGGGAGAGAGAGAGAGACTGGGGTCTCTCTGTGACTCTGGCTGGCCTGAACTTACTATGTAGACCAAACTGAAGTCAAACTCACAGAGATACACCTGCCTCTGCTCCCCAAGTGCTCGAATTAAAGGTGTGTGCCACCATGCCCAGAAGTCCTTTATTTGATGACTTTTAAAGATGCTTTAAAAGTATAATAAAGATAATATTGTAAGTTATTTGTGCTGAGAGTATATTATTATCTAAAGTAAACTCAACACAACTGCATTGCATAATGGCGCACGTGTAAGGGGCTTAAATAGTGAGGCACTATCACTAGAAAACAAAGCAAAAGAAACAGATCACTCAGAGGGTAAAGTGTTTGCTGTGCATCACGAGAGCTTGAGTTTGCACTGTAAAAGCCAGGTGTGTTGTGTGCAACAGTAACTCAAGTGGGAGTGGGTGGAAGCAGAAGGCTATAGAAGCTTACTTGGCAGTATTGTTTAACTGCAACTAGGCTTTGGATTCAGTGAAAGACCCTGTCTCAAAGGTACTTTACTTAATGAATGTGGATAAGCCATCGAGGAAAGGAATCCTAATGTCTGTCTCTGGTCTCCACATGAGTGCACAGACAAACACACATGTTCACGTGCACATCTAAAAGCATAGATAATCCCTTCTTAAATATAACTATGCACTCTGTAGTTAAATCAGTCCTATTCTTCCAGTAAGTCTACGGACTTAAATAATTTCTGTCAGAAAAACTTCTGGAATAACCAATAACAAAGACAGATTTGTTAAACTGTAGATTAATTTCTTTTAAAGAAATAGATTTCAAAGTTTTTAACTACATACAAAAATGAAAGATATCAAAGATCCTTTTTATTTTCACTTCTCACTGTCTAATAATGTGCACCAAGAACCTTATTTGTTCATACAAAAAAAACAAGGCATTTCCTTGTTTATCAGCAGTCATATTTAGTGTTGAGTTGGAAAAAAAATTATTGCACTTAGTACTTTCACTGAGATTACCTCTTTTAACAATGACTTTGATCCCGTTTGAAGGTTTGGATGTTCTTTGATTATCAAGAACAACCAGAAAGCAACCATGCATTTTAGGTTATTGTTTGAGAACAAAATTTTTCATAAATCAGCAATAAAAGTAATTACTCCTTCAAATACAACAAGCAAATTCATACTTTTCTACCGACTCTGGTCACACCACTGTGTGGTACTTCACCACTCTAGCAATACCAGGGTGAAGTAAATACCATTAAGGATAACAAACACAAGAGGATCAGTCAATAAATCTGCTGTAAACTCCTTGGTCCTCAAGACCCATGCAAACTTTACTACTTTCGCTGTCTGACAAAGTCCTTGATCTCAGAGTCTCATTAGACTCTATAATCTTCTATAAAGGTACCTTATAGAATATGATGAATGCCAGTGCTGTAAAAATCCCTTGTAAATGTATTTTAATTAGGAAAGGTAATTTGCTACATCAAACACAGATTTCAACTGTTAGAACCACCTGAAAAGATAGCATTCATCTTCATGCCGACTGGCAAATGAATGGATTGAAATGACTCTTTCCTGTTTTCTTCTGATGCTGAGCAAGTCTGAGTAGAAGATCATCTTCATACATGCAGTTATAGCCTATGCCATCATATCTGTAATTGTAAGACCTACAGTTTTATGTAATGGGTTTCCATAGGCACTATATGGAAAGAGAATGAATTTTAAGCGGGTTTGTAAGTGTTAACATTGCTGCTTTACAAATTCTGAGATGACCTTGGAGACTAGCTATGTGTACCCTGGTAAATATTAATTGTCCATGTCTTTCTTCTCAGTAAAGGAAAACTTACCATATGGAAAAACAGGACTGTGTCTCTGTCTCATAATTGCCCATCGTTTCCATAGGTCGGTGGTTGTGATGTCATTTCTAAGACCTGTGCCATCTCCCAGTCTTCACTCTACTAATGTGTCAGCCTTGGTCTGAACAAGTATTTTTTAAATATGCCATTTTTATTCCCTTATTGGTCCCCCCCCCGTGTGTGTGCATGTGTCTGTATGTGTGCACACGCACGCACTTGTACATGTGTCTGTATGTGTGCACACGCATGCACTTGTGCATGTGTCTGTATGTGTGCACACGCATGCACTTGTGCATGTGTCTGTATGTGTGCACACGCATGCACTTGTGCATGTGTCTGTATGTGTGCACACGCATGCACTTGTGCATGTGTCTGTATGTGTGCACACGCATGCACTTGTGCATGTGTATGTATGTGTGCACACGCATGCACTTGTGCATGTATATGGGTACAAGTTTGAAGGCCCAGTGCATGCAGTGTTCTTCCTCAATCACCTCCGTTTTTTGACACAGGTCTCTGAACCAGAAGCCCAGATTAGGTAGTTTAGCTGGACTGAGACTGCAGGCAAGGGCTGCCACATAGTTTCTAGCATGGGTGCTGGGAATTCAAATCCTGGGCATTAATGCCTGCACAGCAGGCTCTTTCCTGACTGAGCCATCTCGCAAGGATTCAAGCAAAACTGTATGTTTTAGTGTTATTTTCTTGTAATGTAATTCTAATTAACATTATAACCCAAAACAACTTAATTTAGATTAATACTACCTTAATTAAAAGACAAAAACTTTGGGTATGATTTTATTCAATCCCTATCTAGTTTTCATTAATGTTGTCCCTCAAGTTATGTTTCTATCTATTAAAAACCTAGTCAAAATATTTTAGAATTTTAAATTATGCATTTTTCTTTTAAACCAGTTCAGTGAGGAAACACAAATTTATACATATATTTTTTCATATAAGCTTTGATAACAGTGATTTTTGTTAATGTTTTTTTCTTTCTCTATTTGAATTAAAATTTCTCTCGAGTATGTTTCTCTTTTGTCTAAAGTATTCTCTTATCATTTTTTTTTGTCAGAATTGATGCAATATTCTTTCAGGGTTTTGTGTTGTGTGGGTTTGAGTTTAAAGATTGTGACTTCTCTGTGATAGTTGCATGCTGGAAGTAAAATTCTTTTTTGATATGTTTTTCTTTCAGGACCTAAAACTTTTCTTTTTTTTCCTTTTTGCAATTCGGGGTTGTAACTTAGGGGATAAAATTTAAATCTCAGGGGAAAAAAGCATACTGTTGCTTTGAAAATGCTCTTGAAGGATTGTTTGGACAGCGGTAGTCTTCAGTTAGCTGAAATGAAGTGTAGAATAAAGTGGACTATCAGATCAGAAATAAATAGCGAGAGTTTTCTGAGGGACAGGTGTTTGAGAACTCTGTCTGCACAACTATAGAACTGCTGTATTGGCAGCTGCTCACCTACAAGTCTGCACAGCAGCCACAGGAGTGTGTGTGATGCTTCTTCATCTCCGAGGAAGACTATGCCCCCTCGCTCATCATTCCTTATTTGATGAATTAAATTAACAAACATATCCTTACTCTTTGAGTAATTTATATTTGTAGTGACAGAGGCTGAGAAAATAAATTACATTGTTTGTATGATGTTGATCAGTTTTGTGAGGAAAAATAAATCAGAAAAGATTACCAAGGAACTGGCATAGGGTTTTAGTTATTAAAAAAAAATAAGAAAATATCTGAAGTCTTGATAGAGTGAGGCATGGGAGAATTTTGACAAGATTGGTCCAAGACGTGGAAACAGAGAGGAATGTGCATAGCATTTGGCAGAAAGTGGGGGTAGCCATTGTGATGGACTTGTATGGGCGAGGTAAGGGTGGAGAACCACAGAACAGCCCAGTGCTCGATGGGACACTAGGAAACAGGGTCTATTGGTTCTCTACTCATAGTTGTTTTTTCAGCTTCTTTTACTCCTCTAACAATTAGTAACTCACCCCTTAGCTCATGTTTCTCGGCTGCCTATTCTCTTCACATTCATCGGTTTTTACATACAGCCTTTATCATGGACCTCCTGCCAGCCTCTCCGCCTATAGATAATATTCATTTATGAACATTGTGAACACTATTTTTATACTAGACATTGTGCTGTACGTTGCAGATACCATAATTATCAAACTAGAAGTGAGCATATCTATTGCAGGAGTCTCTCTGGCATGAGCATCCGATACCAGTGAGAGTGGTGGCCCAAAGCCAGGGTAGCTCCTGAAATGCTCTGTTTCTGATTCCAGTTTGTATTCTCATTTTATACTCTTAAGCCACAAACAGGGGCTGAGCAAGTAGGATTTATAGAGCCCATGTGGCAGGTAGCTTGGGGGCTTTTGGTTTTGAAAGACGTAGGTTACAGTTGACAGTTTTAAGCTTGTGTGGTCAAGTTGCTAAGGGCAATGACCTGTTCCACTTCAGATATTTCTCCAGGTCATTCCTTTTAAGTAGCAAGGTGAATTCATGTTTGTGAATAAGCAGTACAAGTGTGCTTTAAGTAGATCACTAAATGGATCAGTAAATAGGTATTTGATTTTCTCTATCTCATGCTACTCGATTGCCCTCAACAAAATTCAAAACAACGTGAGAAAGGGAGGGTGGATGATACAATTAGTTTTTGATGTCCCGGTGTAATAAGTACTTCAAGAACAAGCATTGTCCAGTCATATGAGAAGCATCCATCTATCAGTGTGAGTACAAGCTTTTCTAAAGAAAACTGTACTCTTAAGAGAAATAATATGTGGGCATTAAGCTTTAAAAGAGAAAACACATGGTAATCAAACAAAATGGAGCAGTTGTGCAAATGCTAAAACAAAGCCAAGCAAACAAATAAAAGAACGGAACTGGGAGAGATTTCACGTTTCGGGGGACTGAAGGGAGAGTGAGTGACTCAGCATGGGTCTGGATGTAGAGATTGATGGAGATTGTGCGTGGAATCTGCAGGCCCTAGCAAAGTATTTGGTGATCCATTTGTCACCAACCAGCCATCTTAAAATATTGACATGATTATTAATCTGCCAGAATAGATTTCTACCAGTGAGTGCTATGACGTAGCTCAGGGGTAGAGAGCTTGTCTAACATACCCAGTACCCTAACTCCATCTCTAGCACTGGTGGGGAAGGGGTACCAACCGTTTCCTGTTGACTTTAGATGAAATAGTCGACAAAACAGCACATAAAGGAGTTTTAATTTAGCATTTCCCTCTGCATCATGAGCTGTCAGTTCCCACCTTCTCCTTAAGCTCCAACAGTATAGAACTGTCTCAGGCCATGTCAAATTCTTATAATGATATTCAACCCTTACCTACCACATGAATTCACATTTATCCTTTAAAAGTAATGTCTGACGTCATTTTCTATAAAAGTCTTGTGTTAGCGTTTAAATAGAATGGGCCTAGGTAATTTTCCCTTGCAGTTACTATGTGGAACAGTTTGTTTGTTAAACTTCTCTGATAGTGTGAACTTTTTCATAACTTTTGTGGGCTTTTTGTTTTCAGTTAGAATGTGTACTTCCTAGCACAGCGTCTGTGCCTGCGTTTCATTAAATAAATAGTGAATTTAATTCATACCAAAGAAAGCTTGATTAAATTTGACTAATTAGCTTCATGGCCAAGATCTAAATCAAGGCAGTCTGAGCTGGCACTGGCTTTAATAACTTTCTTAACATGGTACTTTGGCAACCACTACCAAACAACCAAAATTGAATTGCTAACCTCAAAAGGAAATCTGTCTGCTATTTTAAATTTGTCTTGTTCTAAAAGCATGTTAACCCATTGCTTTTCAACATAGTAACTGGTAGAAGAGATTCCAGACATGTAGACCCAGCTTCAACTATGTAAATTTGCTGTAAAGATAGTCCCGCATGAGTTTGGTATGCTATATAAGATAGTTATGTAAGTGTACAAATGTTCATTGATATTACTTTATATATCAGGATAGCATGAGTAGAGATCAGTCTAGACATTATGACATTTATATAGGTCATGTGAACAAGAAGTTATTGATAAGCTCATTTTAAGGGATGTGGTGGGTTGTAGTGAGTATCTTTGGAACAAATAAGAGATGCCTATGAAATATTTTTACGGAAAAGTGTTTTGTTGTTGGTTTTTTTTTTTTTTAAGTTTCAAGACAGGGTTTCTCTGTGTAGCTTTGGTGCCTTTCCTGGAACTAGCTCTTGTAGACCAAGCTGGCCTCAAAATCACAGAGATCCACCTGCCTCTTTCTCCTGAGTGTTGGCATTAAAGGCATGCGCCACCACCGCCCAACATAATAGTTTTCTAAAACTTGCATATAAATTATTTGCTTCTCTATTATTGTAGTTGAAATGGCATTTTATTCTTAACTCTACTTTTATAGTGACTAGTGCTTTTCTATTTGATATTTTTATCAGATATATCAGACTTCAGATATATATCAGACTTGATATATTTTGTGTGTAATTTCTTCTTTCACAACATCTTACATTAGATGTAGAGGACTTAAAATGTGAAAACACCAATGTTTTTAATTTTAATTTAAAAAATACAAAAATACCAAAAAAAAATGTTTTTTTAAGAAGCTCAAAGCAAAGTACCCATAAAGAACATGCCATACAGACACCTTTAGAATTAGACTTCTTTTTCTTGGTTTATTTTCAACCATGTCAGTAAATTTTAGAGGCTAGCTAGATGTTTGCTGAGAGGATCTTGCTGTGTTGCCAAGTATTGAACTTCTAGACTCATGTTGTTCCTGCCTCAGTTTCCCAAGGGCCAGAGCTATAAGTACACACCACCACTCCCAGAAAGGTTTGTAAATTAAGTATCAGAAGACACACCAGCTCTTCACCCTTTGACCCATTCACGTTATGTGTTCATGGGTCCACTTTCTTTACAGTAGTGAGAGATTTTTATCACTAGGCTGAAAAGCTAGGGTTGAAGCACATCTTGTTAGAATTTGCACTATTTCTGTGCTATGTTACATTGATATGTTTCACTTCTCTCAAGGAAGAGAGTTAATTTGATTTCAAATTACTTGATCAAGAAGCTAGCTTCTAAACAGGTTTTAATAAGTGTTGTTTGGGAAAGGGTTGATACATGGGAGACATTTGACATTTCTATGTGTACTTCCATTTTATCATATACAGTATGATCAAAATTGGATGATGGTATTTACTGGAGTACATTTCTTCAATTTGAATTGAAATTTCTTTGGGATATGAACATGTTAGTAACTAGAAACTTCTGTGTAGGTGGATCATTGCTGTAGTTCTCACATGAGTTTTCTATACTATTAATAGGAATTACATTTGGGGTTTAATCATGCATATACTTTTTCTTTCTGTAATTTGCTGTTTGGAATTGAGAGTCTATATCTGTTTATGAAACCATGTGATAAATGGAGCTAGGTTTTCAGGATCGTGTTCCTTAGAGACAGCTTAGGTCTTTCAGAAAGGGAAACACAGGCAGACATTTTACCATTGTTGGCAGCTGTGTCACTGGAAAGACCAGGAGCCAGAGAGAAAGAGAATTCAGGAGGAATTCAGGCTTAGAATACTATCAGAACTTCGTGTAGCTTTTGTTTGGTAATAATCTTTTGAACAGGCTCTGTACTGGTAAAGCTTTCATTTCCTATCACTCTTAATTTCTTAATCTTAAACCTTTCTCATTCATAATTTCTCTTGCCATAATTTCCTAATTTATTTCAGCTTTAAATATGGTCCTGGCGTTTTATTAGCTGCCTTAGTCAGTTTGAAATAAAACAAATGTTTTTAAAATGTGATCAGCACTAATCACTCATGTTGAGATAAATGTTATCTTAACTAGTCTTCAGAGACTCATCAGTCTCCGTTTTATTCATTTTTAGTCAGAACTTTAAAGACTTGAACTTCCTTCAGCTGATTTCTCTTCCAGTCCTCAAACTCTAAGCTCACATGATTTGTTAGCAAAATAGGATTGATCATGCCTAAAACTGTTTTGTGATTAATAAGAGCAACATAATTCTTTTTGTTAACACAGTGTGAATGTATTACAAATTATAACAAGATTTACTGCAAGTCTGGTTTTATCCTACAATTGCTTAGTTCACAGAGGGGAAGAAGAAAAAAATTATCTTGGGTTAAAGTGTTTTGAGTAATTTCTTTTAAAGATTTCCTTTCAGTGTGTATAATGTTTTCTATGCTTGTCTATCTGTGCATCAGGCATGTGCCTGATGCTCCTGGAGATCAGAAGAGGGCATAGGATCACCTGGAACTGGAGGTACAGATACTTGTTAGGCACTGTGTGGGTGCTGGGAACTGAACGTGAGTCCTCTGCCAGAGCACAAAATGCTCTTAACGGCTGAGTCATCTCTCCAGCTCCTAGTGGGTCTTCTCTTTCTAAATTTGATTTATTTTCAACACTGTTTCTTTTAGAGCATAGCTTATCTTTAAAACTCATAAATTACCATTAATTTAAATAAGATGATAGTAATTCAGATAAATTTCATATTAATATATACATGTAGTCCAAGCCTCATTCTTAATATATAGCTATAGTCAAACATCTGTAGTCAGGCATTTTTATAGTAAGAAAATGAGTTAAAAATAGATATATTTAGGATCCCTAATCTTCCAGATAAAAGTTAGTTGCCAAATGATCTCTGTCTTTTGGTAATGATTATCACCATAGTGATTATGGATATCTCTTTATTTTGCTAATATAATAAATGGTGTGAATCCTCTGCCTGTATGCCTAGAACGCTGTTGTTGGGAGTGTCAGTCTCCCGAAGGCCAGTTCCTTATCTGAGCTGATGGACAGCACCGAGACCAGGTCTTCAGCACATGAGTATGCCTGATATCTTAGCCGACGTGCAGGCAACTCTGAGCCTTGTATGCTCTACTTACTGCATGCGTTCTCCCCGTGCAATTGGGCTTCGTGTGGCCTCTGGGGTACCTGGAACTGCTGTGCCTCCTATCATGTGCCCATGCTTCTCTTGCCCTCCACTGACACTTAAAGGCCCAAACAAGTTATGTTTCTTCATTTCTTGTTTGATAAACAGCTTCTCGAGGAATCCCAACTACAGAATATTATTTATACAATTGATAAACTGTTTAGACAAATTGACTGCTATAAGTATCTTTTATTGCGGGTATAAAATATTTAATATTATAGGTCCTTTTCCATTTTCTTTTTCCCACAACTGTTAAAATGGCTAACTAATAAATACCTGTAAAAATTAGCAAGAGTATGTGACTAAATAAAGCATCCTACATACTCAATATATTGTTAAAATTCTAAAAATATTTTATAATACTAAAATCTATATCAATTACAAGTTATAACATTGGAAATAATAACACATTTTAGCTTTTTAAAATGTAAATTTATATATATATATATATATATATGTACACACACCTATGGCCTAAACTAAAACAAACCTTAATATATTAAAATGCTCAAATATAAATGTTGAGGGTTACTTAAAATGGTTTTAAAAAATGGAAACAATAAAAATAGTATAGAATAAAATTCTAGGACCTTAAAAACTAATATTCAAAGAACTTAATGTAGCAAGAAACTAATAAAATATTCATCAGCCACCTTGATACTAAAATAAGATATAATAAAGTGTTAAATTAAAGTATTAAGAGTAACCTAAAAATACTGCAGGTGTAGAAATGAAATTCATTTTACCACACCGAGCAGTCATTCGGAGCTGGAAATGGTCACAAAGAACTCAGAGCCTTAGAGTAGAAGATGGAGGTCTAAATGTAAGGAGCTGTAAGTCAGAGATGGTGAAGAGAGCTTAACCTCTTTGGAGTAGACAGGCACATTCTTATGAGCTGTGAAGTGCCCAGCAGGTGCCTGTTTCCTCTGTTAGGTGAAGGCCTATTTGAAACTTGAAAAAAAAATAAATTACAAAGGAGAGGCACCGAGCCCATCTCCTGGACCCTAGTTTCTGGTGAATTTTTCATCCTTTATTAGTTTTTCTGAAAACCAATAATAGATCTGTAAATAAGGAATAAAGCAAACTCGGGAGCATTAGCTATGTGGAAGATCTATCATAGCAAGTTGGCACACCAATGTGAGTAGAGGAATTTCACAGGGTCTTACCTAGAGAAAGAACTATAGGCAGCCAATTGCTGCTGAGAGGAGACTTAGACAATTCCAGTTGGTAAGCCCTGAACATATCTACAACTGAACAACACTAATCATATACTTGATGTATTGTTTGTTTATATATACATTGGCAACCTGGGGAGCTGGCTAAATAATGAGGAAAACTTGTTGCTCTTGCAGAGTACCTAGGTTCAATTCCTAGTATACACACGAAGGTTCACTATTTATAATTCTAGTTCCAGAGGAATGCAATAAGCCATTTTGGCCTCTAGGGGCACCAAGCACATATGTGCACATACATGCATACAGGTAAAACACTCATACTCATAAAATAATAGATAAATTTCAGTTTTATACATACATATATATGTATATGTGACAATAATTGAACAGAAGTCATGAATGTGACAGAGCATAGAGGAACCATGGGAAGAATTGGGGGAAGAAGTTACGTAAATATTTTGGTAATGTATATTAGGCAGGGTTCTCTAGGGTAAAAGAACTGACACAATGAATATGTATATATGTATGTATAAAAGGAGATTTATTAGGGTGGTTTATAAGCTGTGATTTGGCTAATTCAACAGTGGCTGTCTCCCAGCAACTAAGATTCCTGTAGTTTTTCATTTCATGGGGCTAGATATTTCAAGTGGTCTTCAGTCTACATTCAAGCTCTGAAGAAGTAGGTTCTAACACCAGGGAAGGATACCTCAGCAGCAGCAAGACAGGTGAACTCGCCAATGAAAGTGAGGGCAAGCAGACTAAAGCAAAGGCTTCTTTCTCCTATATTCTTTAATATGAACTGCCACCAGAAGCTGTACCCTGATTTAGGGTGGGGTCTTCCTACCTTAGATGATCCAATCAAGGAAATCCCTCATAGGTGCGTCCATCTGCTTATGTTTTAGGTGATTCCAGATGTAGTCAAGTTGACAACCAAGATTATCCATTGCAAGTCTATCCCTTGTCAAATTAACACAGAAGTATATCACATTAGGCCATGCTTAATTTCTAAAGGAAAACAATAATCTGGCCATAATTCCGCCTAATATGTTGTAACTATATCATGTATAAATGCATTTTATAACATTGTGTCTTGAGGAATTCTTAGTCTTTTATTGCCTCATGGCTTAATGTGATAATAGCCACTGAAACTATCTCAATCAATGTTACATTACATATTGAAGAAATAAAGAAAATACAGATGTTGCCTAATACATAAGTATATATGCACAAACATGTTCTTAACATAGAAAAGAAACAGCCATGTCAATTAGACTCCACATTTCTTCATATAGTTATATGACCTTAGTTGGTATTTATAGCTATCTATATTGACTAGCTGGTATTTATAGCTATCTATATTGACTAGCTGGTATTTATAGCTATCTACATTTACTAGTTGGTATTTATAGCTATCTACATTAACTAGTTGGTATTTATAGCTATCTACATTTACTAGTTGGTATTTTAAGTTATCTTCATTACTAGTTGATATATATAGCTATTTACATTAACTAGTTGGTATTTATAGCAATCTACATTTACTAGTTGGTATTTATAGCTATCTACTTTTACTACCTTCAGAAATACATCTTCTGCAAACATCTTGGTTCATTTCCTGGATGAGTGATAGATACCTTCATTTAGCTACTTCACTATCTTACCTGGATTATATTGTTGTAGTTTCCAGTTAACTTTAATCATAGGATATGATAACACCAAGAGACACTGTAAAGGATCTCCTATACTCTAGACACAATCTTCCATGCCTCCATGATAGAGAAACGATCCAATTTCCCCTTGGTAGTGGGTATAAATCACCCCTCCTAACACTGTTATTCATTTTCATAGTCACTGGGTGTGATAATTAGTACAACTATTTCCATTCCAGTCCCCTGATTCCTGGACTTGTGAATGCTGGCAGTGGGAGAAACTGTGTCATAAGCTGGACACTATTCAAAGTATATACTACTTCCTAGAGAATGCTGCCCAAATGCTCCTGGCTACTGTCTACTAATTGGCACTGTAACAGTGTCTTCTGAGAGGATCTTCCCCATTCTTTCAGACCAGCTGCCTTTGATGGGGAACATGGTCAGACCAGGGGAGTCCATGATCATATGCCCACTGTTGCACTTTTCTGGCTGTGAAGGGACTTCCTGGATCAGAAGCAGTGCTGTGTGGAATACCATGATGCTGGATAAAGCATTCTCTAAGTCTATGATGATGATTTTGGCAGAAACGTTATGTACAGGAAAGGCAAATCTGTAACCAGAGTTAAGTATCTACTCCAGTAAGGACAAAACATTGTGCTTTCCATGAAAGAAGTGATCTAATGTAGTTTACCTGCCAACAGGTCACTGGCTGGTCACCCTGGAAAATGGTGTCATATCAGGGACTTGTTGTTGGCCTCTTTTGCTGGAAGATTGGCCCCCAGGAGCAGTTAAAGTCAAGTCTGTCTCAGTGAGTGGCTCATGTTGTTTAGCCCACATATAACCTCTGTCTCTGTCACTGAGGCCACTTTTTTCATGGATCCACTGGTCAGTGACTGGGGTGGCTTAGAAAAGAGTCCATCTGTCTGAAGACCACAACATCCTATCTACTTGATTATTGAATTCCTCTATTGAAGTCAGTTTATAAGGGACACAAGTATCTTCATATCCTTCGTCCATTTGGAGAGATCTATCCATATAATACTTCTCTAAATGTTTTTCTCATCAATTTTCCAGTCATTCTCTCTCCAAGCCCCTAACCATCTAACCAGTCCATTTCCTACCAACCATGAATTAGTAAACATCTCACAATTATAATCCTCCTTTCAAGGAAAATGTATGACCATGTGTACTGTGCAAAGTTCTGCCCACTGTGAAACTTTCTATTCATGGGTGTCTTTCAAAGTTTTCCCAGAAATGGGTTATAATGCTGCAGCTGTTCACTACTGAGTGGTACTTGCATACCGTTCAGAACTGTTTGTAAAGCAGGCCCTAGTCTCTTCCTTGGTGAGCTGATGATAATGCTTACCCCATGAAGCAATAGGTGCATACTTGAAAGCAGACAGGATTATAAATGGAGTAGAAACCATAGCCATTTGTGCAAATCTTCATATAACTTGTTATGCGCTAAAACTTTCCAGGCCAGATCACGTGTATACAGCTTTTTCATTGATAACTTATTGCTATTGTACTCTTTATTCTTTATGGCTTTAGGTGTCAGATAATACCCAATTCATGATGGACAGCTCAGGTCACATGGTAACTTGATGACCCTTGTCAAATATTCATATTACACTAAGGCCCAAAGGCAAGTCAAGAGCTGTCCCCACAGGGGAGAATAAGTGTCTAAAATGATTGTCTAGTCCTACTTCAAAGTCCCAAGTTCCTTATGTATAATTGTAGGAAGGAGGCTGTTCATTGGTTCCAGCTGCTTATCTCTGAAATAATCACACAGAAACTGTATTATTTAAATCACTGCTTGGCTTATTTGCTTTAGCTTCTTTTTGGCTAATTCTTACATCTTAATTTTACCCATTTTCATTAATCTGTGCATCACCACCATGCCATGGCCTACCATCAAATTTCAGCATGTATGTCTCAGGCAGTGGCTCCATGGCTTTTCTCTGACTCTGCCTCCTTTCTCCCAGCATTCAGTTTAGTTTTCCCACCTAGCTCTGTTCTAGTCTATCAGGCCAAGCCAGTTTCTTTATTCATTAAATAATTAAAGGCAACACATAGACAGAAGGAACTCCCATACCATGTAATTCTGTAGTACTTTGCCAATGGCCCCAAACAGCATCACTAGCTGTCACTGACACTTCACATACTATCAGGTCTGCTGGATCTTATGCCAAAGAGTTAGAGCATCCTACACGTGAGCCTACACCTGTTGAAGAAACTTCTCCTATTCCTGGCTCGATTTTCCAAATCATTTGGTATGTGACAGTACACACAAGTGAGGAATGTGCTATTTCCAGAATCCAAAGCAGACTACTAAGCAGGTTTGTTCTTCATTCCCAGTGGTGTAATGGGCCAGGGAAGTAACTTAATCTTTAACCCTAGAAGGGATATCTCTGCTTGCCCCACAGCACTGGACCCTAGAAATTTCAATGAAGTAGAATTTCCTTGAAGTTTTGATGGGTTTATTTCCCATCTACTAATGTATGTATGTATGCATTATCAACAAATTGAAAATGGCTGCTGCCCCCTGCTGGCTTGGTCCAGTCTATCTAATGTCATGTATATAGTGAAGAACTGATGTTTTGTAGAAGAGACCAACCGAGATCAGGATACCTTGAAGTCATGACACAGGGCTGGAGAGTTAATATACTCTGTAGGTCAAACTTTAAAGGTTTACTAATGACCTTGTCAACTAAAAGCAAATTGCTCCCAGTGGTCCTTATGGACAGATACCTAAAAAAAAATTTGCATTTCCTAGATGAATAACTGCATGCTGTGTACCATGAGATATGTTAATCTGCTCAAGTAAGGATGCCACATCTGGTACAGCAGCTGCAATCAGAATCACCACTTGATTAAGTTTTTGATAGTCAGCTCTCATTCTCATGTTCCATCTGTCTTTTCAACAGGCCAGATAAGAGAGTTAAATCACTATGTCGTGGATGGCACTACCCCTTCATCTTTCAAGTCCTTGATTGTGACATTAATTTCTGCAATTCCCTCAGGAATGCAGTATTGGTTTCAGTTCGCTGGTTTTCCCAGTAGACACAACTCTAATGACTTCCATTTGATCTTTCCAACCATAACAGCTCATAATATTTAGACAAGGGACTCTGCCAACTTTTCAGTATATCTATCCCAATTATACATTCTAGAACTGAAGAAATAACTATATAATGAGTACAGGGAACTAGTGAACCCAGTTCAGCCAAAACCTATTAAATACCTGGCATCCACAAGTCCCTACTTTAACTGAAGGACCAAAATGAATCTTTATGTCTTCTGGAATCACTGCTAGTCCAGAACCAATACCTACTAAATTCTGGAAAATTTGATTCTTTTCTGCAGTATACAATTACTCTTGTAAATGATTGTAGGTCTGTCTGGGGAATGATAGGAGAAATACTAATAGTAAAACTCAGATATTTTAGCAAGGTCGTTCTTTAGGAGACGCTGGCCATACCTTCATTCATTGAGTACTGGGTCTGCAAACTGACTAAAATCTTGAAATTGGCTCCTGGGTCAAGATTCTCTGCTACTATTCAATGTTATCTTTCATCTGTTTGAATTTTTTTTTTACTTATACAGATCAAACAAAAATGTAACAGGATCCTTCCATTTCATTGTTGGAAGCACCATGTCTGATTAGCCAGTACCAGAGGTCCATAAGTCATGCTACCTGTACTGCCTAATTTGAGCCGCACTACTGTTGTTATGGCCTGTGCTGTACATTTTAATAATTATGTTCACTGTGCCTTTGTAGTTCAGTGCTGCCCCTGGCTCTGTACTGATGAGCTCTTTCACCCTGTCTGTCACAGTATCTAAAGTTTCAGACGTTTTCCAAGTCTCCAATTGTTGAAGTAGATAATTAGTGGATGTGAATGGCAATGTAGTGGATATGCTGGAAGGAAGCTGGGCTGATGCAGGCCCAATGCACATTTGGATCTCAAGAACTCCTGTAAAACCTGTTAGCTCTCTCTCCCCTCTAGCCCAGTTACATACGAGCAACACTAAATGTACTTGGTAGGTTGCATATTTATGTATCCATGAGTGTAGCTTGAGAAATGGCTCATAAGATAAGAGCTTTTGTAGCTCTTCCAGAAAGTTAGCAGTTTTCAGCACCCGACTGAATGCTCACTACTGTCTGTAACTCCACTTCCAGGGGATCTGGCAAACTGTTATAACCTCCATGGTACGAGACACGCACACAGTAAGCATACATACATGCAGGTAAAACAGTTATACTCAAAGAATGATTTTTTTAAATGTGTGTATATGTATGTATTTGTAACAATAATTGAGCAAGAAGTAATGAGTTTGAAAAGAGTCATGGTAGGAGTTGGGAGAGAGGAGGATAGAAATGATGTAAATGTAGTATGTGCATGAAATTCTGAAAATATTTTATATATTAAATTTTAAAACACCTTTGGCAGATAGTATAGTTCACTTATATGTCTTCAGTCCTATCTCTCTCTGTCTCTTTTTTCCCTCAAACTCCAGCCTAAATAAGATAATTTCTTTTGCTAAGTTTAAACAGTTTTGTCTGTACTTGACCAACTGATGTATTTTTTCTAATTTTTTATTGTTCAATGTTTATGTTCTGTGATTCAAGTAATTTCAAAGCCAATGTAGTTATGATAATTGAGATCATAAGTCTTGGAGAATAATTTCTTGGTTTATATCCTGGCTCTACTACGTAATACCTGGGAACTTTGGAGGTTTTCTTTTTCCAACTCTTTTCCTTGTTTTCTTAATTTTATAAATAGAAATGGTTTAGAATATATGCCATAAGATTGTTTTGAATAATAAACAAATAAAATGTACAACATTAAGAATGGGTAATACCTGGATAATACAAATTCTCAGTATTTGTTTTTCTCATGTATAATGATAACACATTCTAAATAGAATTTTAATTTATAAAATTTTGTGTTATTTCACCTTTTATATCATAATTTTGTAGAGATAATGTTTGTAGATGAAAACTGTTTATTCATTTTCCGCAGCCCAGACTTGAATAATCACACAGAAACTATATTAATTACATACTGTTTGACCAATAGCTTAGATGTCTTTTTAGCTAACTCTTATATATTAAAGTAACCCATTTCTATTAATCTCCACATTGCCACGAGGCTGTCGCTTACTGGTAGGTTTTGGCACCCTTGTCCTTTGGAGCTACATGGCATCTCTGCCTACTCTTTCTATGTATCTCTGTTCGGGTTTTCTGCCTGCCTTCACTATGCTAAACCATTGGCTGAAACAACTTTACTCATTAGCCAATAAAAGCAACTCATATACAGATGGACATCCCACATCAATGTATCTTAATTACCAGACTACAAAAATAACTGTTTGACATGCAAACTATTTGTAAAGAAAGAAGATTAATTTTTGCCTGGTTTCTTTTTGTTTTTGTTTGTGTGTGTGTGTGTGTGTGTGTGTATGTGTAGTTTTTACTGTGTTTCTGTTAAGATAAAAAGAAGGTAAATGTTATGACTACCGTGTGCCAGCATGAGCAGTCACTTGCCTTATTGATCTTGGACATTCTGACTGTTTAAGATGAAATCTCACAGTAGTTTTGATTTGTATCTCATTAATAGTTAAGGATGTCGAACATTTCTTTATGTGTTTCTCAGCCATTTGTGTTTTATTCCTTGAGAACTCTCTCCTTACTTCTGTATACCATTTTTATTTAATTTTTAAAAATTTTATATACTAGCCCCAGGTTCTCCTCCCTCCCCTACTCCCCTCCACCACATACCTCTTCCATCCCATCCCCCATCCTCCCCTGAGAGCCAGAGCAAGTAAGGCCTTCCTTGGGAAGTCAACAAAGTCTGGCTTACCAAGTTGAGGCAGAACTAAGCCCCTTCCTTCTGTTTCAAGGTTTAGCAAGATATGCTACCATAGGGAACAGGCTCCAAAAAGCCAGTTCCCAAGATAAGTCCTGGTCCCACTGCCATGCCACCCCCCAACAGATCAAGTCACATAACTGTCACCAACACTCAGAGGACTTAGTTAGGTCCCATGCAGGATCCCCAGCTGTCAGTCCAGAGTTCATAAGCTTTCACTGGCTCAGGTCAGCTGTCTCTGTGGGTTTCCCAATCATTATCTTGATGCACCCCCCCCCACGCTCATATGATCCCTCCTCCCTCTCTTCAGCTGAGCTCCAGCTGCTCATCCTGGTGTGTGGCTGTGGATCTCTGCATCTGCTTTCATAAGTTACTGGATGTAGGTTCTGTGATGACAATTAGGGTAGTCACTAATCTAATTATAGAGGAAGGACGGGTCAGGCACCCTCTGCACTATTGCTAGGAGTCTTAACTGGGATCATCCTTGAGGATTTCTGGGAATTTCCCTAGCTCCTGGTTTCTCCCTAACCCCATAGGGGCTCCCTCTATCAAGAATATCTCTTTCATTGCTCCCCGCTTCATCCTTCCTCGAATTTAGTCATCTCCAACCCTCGTGTTTCATAATCCCTTCCTTTCCCTTATACTCTCCTTCCTAGTTTGCTCAGGAAATCTTAACTATTACCCTTTCTTGGGCTACTCCATGTGTGTCCCACTTAGGATCCTCCTTTTTACCTAGATTCTCTGGGGTTCTGGATTATAGCATGGTTATCCTTTGCTTTACATCTAATATCCACTTATGAATGAGTACATACCATGTTTGTCTTCCTGGGCTACCTCACTCAGAATAACTTTATCTAGTTCCATCCATTTGACTATAAATCTTAATATGTCATTTTATTTTTACCACTGAGTAATACTCCATTGTGTAAATGTACCACATTTTCTTTATCCATTCTTCTGTTGAAGGGCAACTAGGTTGTTTCCAAGTTCTGACTATTCTGAATCATGCTAGTATGAACATAGTTGAGCAAATGTCTTTGTGGTATGATTGAGCATCCTTTGGGTGTATGCCCAGGAGTGGTTATAAGGTAGAATGATTCCCATTTTTGTGAGAAACTGCCATATTGATTTCCAAAATGGTTTTACAAGTTTGCACTCCCACCAGCAATGCAGGAGTGTTCCTTTTACTCCACATCCTCTCCAGCATAAGTTGCCATCAGTGTTTTTGAATTTTGCCATTCTGACAGGTATCTCAGAGTCATTTTGATTTGCATATCCCTGATGCCTAAGGACGTTGAATAATTCCTTAAATGTCTTTTGGTCATTTGAGATTCCTCTGCTGAGAATTCTTTGTTTAGATCTGTACCCCCATTTTTAATGGGATTGTTTGTTATTTTGATATCTAGTTTCCTAAGTTCTTTATATATTTTGGAGATCAGTGCTCTCTCAGGTATGAGGTTAGTGAAGATCTTTTCCCATTCAGTAGACCGTCTTTTTGTCTTAAAGGACAGTGTCCTTTAAGTTTCTCAATTTCAGGAGATCCCATTAATTAATTTATTTATTGTTGCTCTCAGCGTCTGACTGCTGGTGTTGTATTTAGGGAGTGGTCTCCTGTGCCCATGCATTCAAGATAACTTCCTACTTTTTTTTTCTGTCAGGTTCAGTGTAACTGGACTTAGATTGAGAATTTTGATCCATTTGGACTTGAGTTTTGTACATAGGCTTGATATTCAGTGATGCCAGCACCATTTGTTGAAGATTTTTTTTCCATTGTCCAATTTTGGCTTCTTTATCAAAAATCAGGTTTTCATAGTTGTATGGATTAACATCAGGGTCTTCAATTTGATTCCATTGATCCACATGTCTCTTTTTATGCCAATATCAAGTTATTTTCATTACTATACTTCTATAGTAGAGCTTGAAGTCAGGAATGTTGATTCCTGCAACTGTACCCAATTTTTAATTGAGTTTTTCATTGTTGTTATTGTTCAGATGTTTGGGAGTATTTCTTGTCATATGTGTGTGTGTGTGTGTGTGTGTGTGTGTGTGTGTGTTTGTGTGTATGTGTGTCCTCTATCAGATGTATAATTGATAATGATCTATTCCCAATCTTTAGAGTGGCACTTTTACAAATGATAGTGTCCTAGCCATGCAAACATCATCAGCTTCATGAGATCGCATTAATATTAGTGCTTGTACTATCATTGTCCTATACAGAAAGCCCTTTCTTGTAACTTTAAGTTCAGGCCAATTCCCCTTTCTCTTTTGTCAGATTAGGTATCTGTTTAAATATTGAACATTTTGCTTGGAGCTGAATTTCATGCAGCGTAGTAGATATGACTCTATTTTCATTCTTCTATACAACACCATCTGAATTTGTGTATTAATTTTTAATGCTGCTACATTCCTGAAAGTGTTTATCAGGTATACATGTTTATATCTGCAGTTTTTAGGGCATGGATGAAATTATATCATCTGCAATTAGATCTATTTTGACTTCTTTCTTCTCCATTTGTATTACTTTGATCTCCTTGTCTTCTTGCTATAGCTAAAATATCACCTACTACCCTGAATAATATAAAGGAGTAATTATGCTTGTCTTGTTCCCGATTATTCCTGGAAATGCTTGGAGTTTTTCTCCATCTAGATTGATGTTGGCATTGTGATTGCTGCAAATTGCCTATAGTATGTTACAGTTTGTCTTTTGTATGCCCAGTCTCCACAGGCTCTCTAGGGCTTCTGTCATGGAGAATTTTGTAAAAATGCAGTTTTACATTTTGTCAAAGCCCATTCCTGTATCTAATGAGATGATCATGTGGTTTTATCTTTCAGTCTGTTTAAATATGAATTGCATATATTGACTTTGAAATTTTTGAAATTTTTGCCCTGGAAATGCAGAAGCTGCGTGGGCAGCATACATGATGGTTCTGTTGAACTTGTCCAGATTGGGTTTCATTGTCTTAAGTTGGTGAGGACAGCTGACCAGGTCTCTTCCTCATATGTTGAGTTATATATGTTGAGACATTTCTGCATCTGTGGGATGAAGCATACTTGATTATGGTGTATCATCTTTTTTGGTGTGTCTTGGATTTGATTTGTAGATATTTTATTGAGAATTTTTGACATCTATGTTCATAAAGAAAAATATTCTCTAATTTTATTTTGGGAGGTTCTTTGTGTAGTGTTGGTATCAGGGTACTAGTGGTTTCATAAGAAGATTTTGGAAATATTTTTTCAGTTTCTATTCTGTGGGATAATTTAATGAGTATTGACATTAAATTTTCTTTGATGAACTGGTAGAATTGTGCACTGAGTCCATCTTGCCCTCAACATATTTTGGTTGGAGATTTTTCATTCCTCTTCTAACTCACTAGGTGGTGTGGCTCTGTTTAAATTGCTTATTGCACCTTGATTTAATATTGACAGGTTGTATATATCCTCTTGGTTTTCCAGTTTGTTAGAATATAGATTTTTAAAGTATGACCTTAGGATTCTATGAATTTCCCATCTCTGTTGTAAGGTCCCCATTTTCATCTCAACTTTTTTTTAAAAATTTGTGTCTCTGTCTCCATTTAAATTGGGCTAAAGGCTTCTCAGTTTTGTTATTTCTCAGATACCATTCATCTCACTGATTCTTTGTATTGTATTTCTGTTTCCATTTCATTGACTTCATCCTGATCATTTCTTCCCATCTACTCTTTTTTTATTGGTTTTTATTGAGCTCTACATTTTTCTCTGCTCCCCTCCCTGTCTCTCCCCTCCCCTTCATCCTTCTCCCAATGTCCCCATACTCCCAATTTACTCAGGAGATAATGTCTTTTTCTACTTCCCATGCAGATTAGATCCATGTATGTCTTTCTTAGGGTTTTCATTGTTGTCTGTGTTTTCTGGCATTGTGATTTGTAGGCTGTTTTTCTTTGCTTTATGTTTAAAAACCACTTATGAGTGAGTACATATGATATTTGTCTTTCTAGGTCTGCGTTACCTCACTCAATATGATGTTTTCTAGCTCCATCTGTTTGCCTGAAGTCATTATTTTTTTTCTGCTGTGTATTCCGTTGTGTAAATGTACCACATTTCCTTATCCATTCTTTGGTCAAGGAGCATTTAGGTTGTTTCCAGTTCTGGCTATGACAAACAATGCTACTATGAACATAGTTGAACGCATGTCCTTGTGGCATGATTGACCATCCTTTAGACATATACCCAAAAGTGGTATTACTGGGTCTTGAGGTAGGTTGTTTCCTAATTTTCTGAGAAATCTCCACACTGACATCTAAAGGAAATGTACCAGCTTGCATTCCCACCAGCAATGCAGGAGTGTTTCCTTTACCCTACAACCTCTCCAGCATAAGTTGTCATGAGTGTTTTTGATATTTGCCTTTTTTACAGGTGTAAGATGGAATCTCAGAGTTGTTTTGATTTGCATTTCTCTGATGACTAAGGATGTTGAACAGTTCCTTAAGTGTCTTTCAGCCATTTTAGATTCCTCTGTTGAAAGTTCTCTGTTTAGGTCTGTACCCCATTTTTTTATTGGATTATTTGTTCTTTTGGTGTCCAATTTCTTGAGTTCTTTGTATATTTTGGAGATCAGACCTCTGTATGATGTGGGGTTAATGAAGATCTTTTCCCATTCTGTAGGCTGTCTGTCATTTCGTGTTGTTGACCATGTCCTTTGCTTTATAGAAACTTTTCATTTTCATGAGGTCCCATATATTAATTGTTTTCTCTCAGTGTCTGTGCTGCTGGGGTTATATTTAGGAAGTGGTCTCCTGTGCCGATATGTTCAAGTGTCTTTCCCACTTTCTCTTCTATAAGGTTTGGTGTGGACTTGAGTTTTGTGCATGGTGATAGATATGGATCTATTTTCATTCTTCTGCATGTTGATATTTATGCCAGCACCATTTGTTAAATATGCTTTCTTTTTTCCATTTTATATTTTTTGCTTTTTTTTCAAAAATCAAGTGTTTGAAGGTGTGTGGATTAATATCCAGGTCTTCAGTTCAGTTCCTCCTGTTCATTTTTATGCCAATACCAGGCTGTTTTCAATACTGTAGGTCTGTAGTAGAGTTTGAAGTCAGGGATTGTGATGCCTCCAGAAGTTCTTTTATTGTACAGGATTGTTTTGGTTATCCTGGTTTTTTTGCTTTTCCATATGAAGTTGAGTACTGTTCTTTTGAGGTCTGTGAAGAATTTTGTTGGGATTTTGATGGGTATTACATAGAATCTGTAAATTGCTTTTGGTAAGATTGCTACATTACTAAAAGTGATTGTGAGTTGTAGAAGTTCTTTGGTAGAATTTTTGGGGTCGCTTATGTAAACTATCATCAGCAAATAGTGAGTTTGACTTCTTTTCCGATTTGTATCCCCTTGATCTCCTTTTGGTGTCTTATTGCTCTAGCTAGGACCTCAAGAGCTAGATTGAATAGATATAAAGATAGTAGACAACCTTGTCTTGTTCCTGATTTTAGTGAGATCCCTGGGATTTTCTCTCTATTTAGTTTGATGTTTTCTGTTGGCTTGTTGTATTTTGCCTTTATTATGTTTTGGTATGTTCCTTGTATCCCTACTCTCTCCAAGACCTTTATCATGAAGGGATATTGTGTTTTGTTGAAATCTTTTTTGACATCTAAGGAGATAATTATGTGGTCTTTATTTTTCAGTTTGTTTATATGATGGATTACGTTGACAGATTTTCGTATGCTGTACCATCCCTGTATCTCTGGGATGAACGTGATCATTCCCTCTACTTTTTTAGGGCATTGTCTTTTCTTTTTATTCTGCATTTTTCAGGTGTGTATTTATGGAGCTAATACAAGATCTCTCCAGGTTTTTAATGTAGGGACTTGGTGCTATGAACGTGGTTCTTAGAAGTGCCTTCATTCTGGGTTTTGATCCTACTGCACACACTGGCTTTGTGGGAGCCTAGGCTGTTTGGATGTTCACCTTACTAGACCTGGAAGGAGGTGGGTGGTCCTTGGACTTCCCACCGGGCAAGGAACCCAGTCTGCTCTTCAGGCTGATGAGAGAGGGGGAGTTGTTTGGGGGAGGGGGAGGGATATGGGAGGCGGTGGCAGGGAAGAGACAGAAATGATAGATAGATAGATAGATAGATAGATAGATAGATAGATAGATAGATAGATAGATAGATAGATAGATAGATAGATAACAAGAGAGTCCCTACAGAAATCATGAGCTTCTTCCATGGTCGCATTTTAAAGTCTAGCTATGCTTCTCTCAAAGATCATTTCAGATTCTTTTCTCACATTAAAACAATAAATATGTGTTCCATTCTTAAACTTTAAATTAAAAAAAAGTGCCTTCATTGTTTTCCTTGTGTTTTGGAGACACTGTTTTCATTTTACTCTGTTTTAGAATGTTTGTAATTTCCTTCTGGATTTTTATCTTGGCCCATTTGTCATGTGTGGTAAGTTGTTCAATTTCCATGAGTTTGTATACTTTCTGCTATTTCTATTGTTGTTTCTGTCTAAGTCTAATCCATGAGGGTCAGACTTGGGTTTTATTGAGTTTTCTTGTATGTGTTGGGACTTGGTTTTTATGCTAGCATTTGGTCAATTTTGGAGGAAACTCCATGAGCTGATGAGAAAAAAGAGTATTCTTCAGTGTTTAGGTTGAAAGTTTAGAAATGTTTGTTAAATTTATTTGATTTATGTAGTTTTTAACTCTATTCTATTTGGCTATTGTCTTGATGATGTGCCTATTCTTAAGAGTGGGATATTAAAGTTACCATCTGTCACTGGTGGGAGGGGGTCCAATATGTGGTTTTAGCCTGTACTGTAGTTATATTTGGTGCATAAATATTTAGAATCGTAAAATCCTCTTTGTGCATTTTTCCTTTGATGAGTATTATGTAGTGTCCTTTTTCTCTTCTGATTAGTCTTGGTTAGAAGTCTTTTTGTCAGTTATTAAAGAGGCTGCTTGCTTCTAGAATCCATTTACGTAGAATACGTTTTTCTATTTTTTTGCCTTAAAGTGATATCTATCTTCAGTGGTGAGGTTTGTTTCTTGGATGCATAAGATGGATCATATTTTTGCTCATCCATCTGTTATTTTGTTTGTTTTTATTAGGAAATTGAGGTCATTGATATTGAGAGTTATGAATAAGGAGTATTTATTGATTCCTATTATCTTGTTGTTAAGACTTTCAATCCCCCCCCTTTTCTACTAACACTTCAGTGATTATTTATGACTTGTGTCTTCTTGGGTACAGTTAAGCTCTGCACCCTGAAATTTTCCTTTTAGTGCCTCTGTAGAGCTGGGTTGGTAGACAGAAATTGCTTAAATTTAGTTCTTTGTGGAATACTTTTGTTTCTCAAGTAATTATTATTGATAGTTTTGCTAAGTCCTTCAGTCTGGACTAGAATCTGTGGTCTCTCAGAGTCTGTAGAATGGATGTCCAGGCCTTTCTGGCCTTCAGAGTCTCCCTTGAGAATTTGGTGTTATATGAATGTGCCTGCCTTTCTATGTGACTTGGTTTTTTTTTCCCTTGCAGCTTTTAATATTATGTCTTACTTTGTACTGGATATTTGATGTTTTGATTATTATATTTCATGGGGAATTTCTTTTCTGCTCCTGCCCTATTTGTTGTTCTGCATGCTTCATGTATCGTGATAGACACCTTGATCTTCTTTAGATTGGGGAAATTATCATGTATTCTTTTGTTTAAAATATTTTCTGTTCCTTTCACCTGTGTTTCTTTTTCCTCTGTTCACTCTTGTTCTATTCACAGGTTTTGTCTTTTCACATATTCTCTGTTTTCTTAGATGCTTAGGGTCAAGGTTTTTTCAGATTTTACATTTTGTTTGATTGTTTTCAGTTTATGTTGCATTTTGAAAAAAAACATTCAAATGATTGTAAACTTAATCTAGACCTTCATATTGACATCATCTTGTTCACTCGCCCTGTTATTTTCTACATTTTTTTGTTTTATTAGCTTTGCGTATTTGCTTAGTAATTGTTCTCAAAACCTCAGCAATGGGTGAAATACCAACCTATTTCCTGGACTTCAACCTTGCTGACTTAGTAGTTGTTTCTCTCAACAAAAGCTCATAAAGGAGTGCCCATATGTGCAGCACTCTGCATGATTCCAGAGCCTAAACTAACTGGGGCATCAAGGGAATGAAGAAAGTGCTGACTTACAGGTATTGGGACAGAAAAATAGTGAGATCAGATGGGGCAGGCTCTCCGATGGAGAAGCTGCAGCAACCTGGAAACCCTTTCTTTATTATATGCGTGTGAACGGGGAAGTGGGGTTATCTCGCACAGCTAAGAATCAGGCATAATTACATACAGCTGAACAAGAAAGCTCGTTTCACTAATGTCAGTAGGCAGAGGTCCATAGGGCACGGTCTTAAGGCCATAAACATTTGGAGAAGAAAGCTATGGTGAACATTTTATGCTCATACTGTCAATATTCACACTCAAGCACAGGAAGGATTTGCTGTTTCTCTGAACCTCACCCAAGGAAGGCTTTGCCACTCCAATAGGACTGAAGCATTGGACGCTTGGCATGGCCATGTTCATCTCAAGAACACACATTCACCCAGATCATCATTTATTTTCTTTGCACATGAATGTTCTCTGTTACTATGTTTGGGGAAACTTTGTACTTTCATTCTGTAAAACTGATGGTAGAAACAAATGATCGTGATCACAAACTGCTTGCTTCTTGAAGTAATGGATGCTCTGAAAGTATGCCGTCACAGAGGGGTGTGATAGGTCATACCTCTCATACCTGCACTGGGAAGGTGAAGAAGGCAAGTGCATTGTCCTTCCAAAGCCCATGTTGGTGAGGGCACAGATGCTTTGTCCATATTAGGTGAACGTTAGAAAATACTGGTGAGGAAGGAAAAAAAGAGAGCTTTTGTTCCTCCATATTTTAGATATATTGCCTACTGAAGCCAGATTAACTAGACTGTGGCAAGACGGCTGAAGAACAAGTTGTCAGTGGGCAAGATTTACAGTCAATAATTGGAATTTTTCAGAGGGTCATAGGCATACCTAGTAGAGAACTAACTCTTCTGCTCTTTGCCACAGAAAATAAAAAAAAAATGTAATAATTACTTTTGAACTATACTAATTCAGGATCTCCTGGAAGAATTTGGAATAAACATTCTAATGATCTTAATTGGTATTAAACAATGGTTTGCATATGCTCAGACTAAAGTTATTCTCTTGCATAAAACAGTTTTTAACATACATCATCCATAGATTAAAATTTTATTTAAAAAATTGGGGCCTTTATAAAGCAAGCATAAGCTACAAATAATTTTGAGTCCACAAGTGTTCAGTTACTATTATAATGAAAGACTGGAGCTTTATGTTATTTTGTAATTTCTTTCTATGGTAATGTTTTGATTAAATCACTGAAAATGTGAATTAAAATGTTTTTAAAGTTACAGGACACAAATTAGTAGGATCTTAGCAGTTGCATATGCACTTATGGCATATGTTTTTCTCTACAAATTCCTGTATTTCATAATTAGATGTGCCGAAATATTTTAAGAAAGCATACCTTTTCATAAGAGATATGCTAAAACTACAAATTTATATTGCAAGGTTGAGCCATATTTAATATATTTTATGCATATAGACATGACATTTGCAATCAGACTATGGTTTTTAAGATAAACTGTTAGTATCATGAAAATTAAATCTGAATAGCTAACAAACAGCCAAATCGTAATATTTTTTAAAGTGTCTCAAGTAATCAAATACAAGCAAACCAGGATCTGCAGTAATGACTAAAATCAACAATGGTATTGCATCCAAAATAATTTGTGTGCAGCTTGTGACTTTGTAGTCCCTAAACCTGTTTGTTAAATGAATGGCCCTGCAGCATTGAAATCTTCTCCAAGATTGCACTGCTGGATGATAAGAATAATGTTTTTTTAGGTAAAGACTTAGTCTCTGGATAAATCCATTTGTCAGTTAGAGTCATTTTTTGAAGCAACTTTTTCTGCTATACTTTCATTTTTAATTATTTTATTTTTAATTTTTTTCAATTTACATACCAACCATACTTCCTCCTCCCTCCCCTCTTTCCTGTCCCTCCCCTCCTCCTACATTCACACCTCTCATTCACTCATCAAAAAGGGTAAGGCCTGGCATGGGGAGTAAACAAAGCCTATATTATCCAGTTATCCAGACAGAACCAAAAGCCTCCTCCCTGTATCAAGACTGAGCATGGTATCCCCCCCATAGGGAATGGGCTCCAGAAAGTCAGTTCATGTACCAGGTACAGATCCTGATCCCACTGCCAGGGGCCCCACAAAAAGTCCAAGTCACACAACATTCAGAGATCCTAGTTTGGTTCAGTGCAGGCTCCCCAGGTATCAGCCCAGAGACCATGAGCTCCCACTTGCTCGGATTGGCTGTCTCTATGGTTTTTCCCATCATGATCTTGACCCCCCCCCCCCCCCCCATTGCTCATATGATCCCTCTTCCCTCTCTTTGACTGGACTCCAAGAGCTTGGCTTAGTGCTTAGCTGTGGATCTCTGTATGTGCTTCAGTTACTGGATGAAGGTTCATGATGACAATTTTAGGGTAGTCACCAGTCTGTTTACAAGGAGAAGGCCAGTTCACGCACCTTCTCCACTGTTTCTAGGAGTCTTCATTGGGGTCATCCTTGTGGGTTCTGGGAGTTCCTTAGCACCAGATTTCTCCCTATCCATAATTGCCAAGCTTTCTTAAGATGGCTGGAAATACTTATTGGTCTCTAAGTGATGAGAATAGAGTTGTAGTTTTTTAACAAGTCACAGTTTTAAATTTTGAGGGTTTTTTTAATATGGCTTTTATGACTATTCAAACATAATTATGTTTTTGTTTTGATTATGTTTTGTAAGAGTTATGAACAAGGAACAAATTTCTAATATATGAAAAATCATAGAGGACCCTGGAATCGGTGTGCTCTAAATCATATTTATAACATGAACTGAATAAAGCTGAAAGAGGGAGAAGCAGTTCCAATTAGCTGTCCAGTGACAAACAGTCAGCTCTGAAAAGTTACATACCAGTAATATTACACAGAATCGACAAGTTGTAGGAATATATATGCATACATATATGCCTGAAATAATAGTGAAAAGGGGGGCTTGAATTTGAAGCCAAGCTGAGAGAGGTATAGAGTAGGGTTTGTAGGGAGGAAAGGAAAGGGAGAAATATTATAATTAAATTACAATCTCAAACAGAAAATATGCATAGAAACTGGATAGTTAAAAAAAACTATAGAAAGTGCTCTCCCTATGACATGCATCAGATATATGTTAAGGGCCCAGGATATGGTTGTACAGGGAGAAGCTCTAGAACCAGGCCTAACAACTTGAGTTCCATCCCTAGAGTCCACATGGTGAAAAAGAAAGCACTGGTTCTTACAAGATGTCCTCTGACCTCCATACTACATGGATGCCTCACCCCCACCACATCTTACTCCTACCCAACATAAAATAACTTATAAATAAATGTGTCTGAGAGAGGGAATGCTACAAGTTGTTTGACAAAACTGACTTCTCTAAAAACAAGCCTCAATGTACTTTTGGGATTTGTTTATTTACTTAAAATATGTTCAGTAATGTGACCCAGCTTCTCTTTACCTTAGATTATTAAGCAAGTTTGTTTTCTTTAATGAAAAGTCATAATTTAAAGATTTTTCTATTCAAAGAAATAAAGTTCATCTATATCCCTGTTTATATGTTCCTATGCTTATCTTTTAGGAGACCATTGGAGATGTCCACTTCTGACTCTGTAAGATAGATATTGAAGGCTGTGTGGTTTAAACAATATAAAGAAATTAGACACTCCGGTAAGTGGCCTCGTAAATAGTGTGGTGACTCAATTACAATTTAACTCACCAAATTGTCTTCTTTTCTCCAGAATATTCTTTCATGCAGAGTTCTCTATATATGACTACTTAAATGTTTACATGACCTCAAATCACAGCTGTATTGAAATTTTTCAAATGAGATATGATGTGAACAAGCCAGAAGTAGTATATTAAATTTTACTTGCCATTTTAAAATATTTTGAATATATGACCTGAAAATAGGGCACCACTCTTCATCTGAACGTCTTATAAAGTGAAATGAGGGCTGTAAATTCAAACCTTAATTATTTCTCCAGAGAAATCAGAAATACAGATTTATCAAAAATATATTTCAATAGCACCATAAAATTTAGCCAGTGAAGAAAGTCTACCTTTCTCATTGCACAAGATAAAACAGTTTGTGCAGCCTTTGAGACAAATGATTTTGTTGATCACTCACTCTTCCAACATTACTCTCTTTTCCAGATTATTTTACAAGTACTTAAAATCTGTTTTCTCTTGAATTTGTAGCTAACAAGTTAGTTATTTTACTAGGTGTGTATATGTACTAGGTGTGTATATGTATGTGTGTGTATTTTTGTCAGAATGATGTTTTTGAAAAGCTGACTAATATTGTTTTTGATTAATTTCCGTGATGTGTATGGTGTCATTGGCTTTTTAGAGGGACTACTTAATTATTTTTCTGTTGCTGTGATAAAACACCAGGATCAAGACAACTTTTTTAAAGAGGCATTTAATTGGGCATCCATGGACTCATAAGGTTAAGGCCATGATGATAGAGCAGAGGCATTGCAGCAGGAACAACTGAGCACTTACATCTTAAAACTGCTAGCACGAGGCAGAGAGAGCACAGGAATGGCAAGAGTCCTTTAAGCCTCACAGCCCACCCCCAGTGTCACACCTCCTGCCCCAGGACCATACCCATTAGGTCTTTTCCTTTCACAAGCTGAAAGCTTAGCTGGGTGAGGTCTTGTGCTGAGGGCACCCTTTCCTCAATTGCATTTCAGGTCAGTCCTCTCCTTAGTCTGAGAACAAGGTTCCAACATTAAATTTTCTGGTGCCTTTTTTTTCCCTTAAAAATGTATTATTATATTTCTTGCCCCACTTGCTCTTTTTTATTGTAGACGAGCTTTTGAGTAATTAATAATAGCCATACAATAGAGACAATATTAGGGCATTTGGAAATCTCCTCTGCCAAAGTAATTAGTTCATTATTTTTCAACTCCTCCAAAAGGCTACACCTAGTCCGTCCTGAACAGTTTCACCAACTGGGGACCAAGTATTCAAACATATGAGTCTGTGGGGACCACCATATAATGATTAGGTAATTATTGCTATACTTCCTTCTTAGTTAGTCTGTGTCTTATTGTGTGCATTGCCTCTCTCTGCCAGTTGTTTCCTTTCTGTGTGGAAGCATTTTAAACCATTATATCATGGGCTATTTTTGGAAATCCCTTGTTTATGTCGTTAGCTTAAAATATTTTCTCTCTCTCTCTCTCTCTCCCTCTCTCTCTCTCTCTCTCTCTCTCTCTCTCTCTCTCTCTCTCTCTCTCTCTCTCTCTCTGTTTTCCTTTAGCACTTTGAGAGTTTTTGGATATTAGCGAAATTTGGCTATTAAATCTATGTCTTATTGTATACATTGCCTTTCACTCTGTCAACTGTTTCCTTTCTGTGTGTAAACAATTTAACCCGTTGTATCATGGGCTATATTTGGAAATTCCTTGTTTATGTCCTTAGCTTAGAATGCTCTCTCTATGTTTTCCTTTAGCATGTTGAGAGTTTTTGGCTATTATATTGGACTTTTGGTTTGTTTTTAATCATTTTTGTATCAGAAGTTAGAAATCTTGTTTCTTCTTTTTACCTGTGGATATTGAATTTTCCCAGCACCAGTTGAGGAGGTTTTTCTTGAATGTAGGCTGACAGCTTTCTTAAAATTGAGGTGACTCTGCCTTTGTAAGTGTATCTCCATGTCCTTTATTCTATTCCTTTGGTCTGTGTCTATGTCTCTGTGTCTGTGCTGTGCTCCTTTTGCTAACTGGTAGTGTAATTTGAAATCATGTTTGCGATGCCTGCAGTTTTGTGCCTTTTGTCTGGGATTGCTTTAGCTACTTGGGCTCTTTTGAGTTTCCATATGAACTTTAGGGTTGTTTCTTCTCTTTCTTTTAAAATGTGACTTAAATTTGATCGAGGTTCCATTATAGATGTTGAGATACATTCCTGGTATCCAGAGAAGTTGGTACCCAACCTGCTCACTCTGAATGAGGTCCGATGAAAGGTAGAACTACCCCAGGACATGTGAGAAATCAGTTAACTTATATCGACAAAATACACATCAAGACTATGGCTCGCTATAGGTTCCCTTCTGACCAGGGAGAATCAGAGTTAAATTAGCAATTATAGCTCACCAGTTCAATTCTCTGATTGAAAAGAGCAGAAAGATTCTTAACCAAAGCTTAGTTAGGGCTCATCTGTGATCCAAGCATTCCCTTTTCTTCGAAGATACTTGTACAGAAGTCTGAGACCCTCCAGATGTAAAAAGAATGAAAAAGAGAATTTCCAGTAGTTCACTTCCTATTTTACTTTCCCACTGCTATTCTACCGCTTCTACATTTTCAAAAATTATATAAAGATTTTCTACATTGCAGGTGTGTGTTGTTTTTCCACCTGTCTTTACCACTGCACCTGCCTCAGATCTCTTAGACTCAACATGAAACTCTGCCTATTTTGTTTCCCAGTATCCCCGTTCCTCAACTCAACTTGCTTTCTGTAAAATGGAATACTGGATTATTATGTTTCTGAAGTTATTTCAAATATATAGCGTTTGCCTTGACTAATAATGAGAATTTATGGTATGTTTCAAATGCTCTAAGTAAGTAGGTTTTCTCCCATAACAAACATATTGTCTTATGTGTTTTTGTAGTAGGTCCTATATTCATATTTCATAGGAGAACTTAGTTTTTGTTTTCTCACTAGCTTTTTATTACATCATAAAATTTTACATATTTTTATGTGATAATTTCTTCTTCTATTTAATGGCAAAATCACCTTCCAATTACTTGGATTAAAATTAAAATATCCTTCGATGATAATTCTTTTAAGACAGTACCAAGGTCTTAAGTGCAGGAATCCCAAGGCAAGATGCCTTTTTAGGAAAACTAGTAGGAGATAAGGACTCCCAGCATTCTCCAAACAGAGTTAGCTCATGATGCTCCTAAGCCTTTTGACCATGCTCATGTGTAAAGGCAATGTATGGATGTGTTTATTTGATTTATGTGTATGTGTATTAAATGGAAAAAGGGTTCCTGTTGATACAGATTCAATGAAATTCTTCATTGTATACATATGTTCTGCGAGTGCCTCCTCTCCATAAAAAATTATAATGTGTGGTATAAAAGGAAAGTGATTTGATTTTTGAAACAAACTAAAATCATGCTATCTAAATGGATGTTAACTCCTCCAGAATGATCACCTTAGGAGGCTCTGAGATTCTCTTTTGATACTAAAATTCATCAGTATTTTGGATATTTTTTCTACAGAAAAAGAATTTGAGCATGAATTACATTTTATCTATATTGCTGTTTCCCTCTTTTCTTTCTATATTTGTTTTGGTGTTGTCTGTATTATAAGTTCTGTCCTGACCATTCTGTGACGTTTTACTTTTTTTTATTTTTGAGCTGGGCTCTTGCTTTTTGGCCAGGATACTCCAACTCCTGTGCTTCCCCTTCTTGATCTTCAGTCTCATAGCAGCTAAAAACTAAAGTTTCTCACTGCTACAACCTCCTCTTGGTGCTCTATTTTAAATTCTAGTTCCTTCTTTACTTTGCCTCCCTCTTCATAGCACTTAAATTTCCTAATGGTTATATAATCTCTGTCTATTTTCTGCCCACACTAGAAGTAAAATAATACTGAGGCAGTATTTGTGCAGTATGATACATATACCTTCTGAAAGAGTTTATAGATGTATAAATCACATTTTTCTAAAAAAGGGATAATAATTTTACATCAAATATGAATCAAAGAAAAGTTGTTTTCAGACAGAAATGTGATATCATTTCACTTGGGAAAATAATATATACATGCGCCAATATATTCTAAAGTCTCACTAAATACTCAGTGCAGCATCAGGGTACAGTTTAAAAGCAATAACTTATGAAATCCTTCTGGTAATAATTAATTTGCATTAATGTGCTTTTCTTTTTACCTATGGAGATATTTTAAAACATTTTTATTTAAGTCTAATATTAAGAGTATTGCTCACTTATTCATTTATTTTAAAGTATATTTGTATGCCATCAATGTAGCCATGGATTGTTTTATAAATTTTAATAAATACTGAATAACTAATGGAACTTAATATCTTATTGGGGAAGACAAACCAGTAACTAAGTAAATGTTAACAGCATGTTGGGAGATCTATCAGTCAGTAAAGCAGTGGCTGTGCAAGCATGAGAGCACCTGAATGCAGCCCCTAGCACCAACATAAAAAGCTAGGCATGATGATGACAGAGACAGATGGATTCCAAAAACTTACTGGACAGTGAACTTACTCTAATGCAGGAGCCCCTCATTCCACTGAGAGACCTTGGAAGTGGGAGGCACGTTTCCAAAGGAGTGGAGTAACCAGCAGTACCCACCCAGCTATGACACCTGTGAACCACAGTGACCAGCATATCTTGATAACTCTACAGGTGCAGTGTAGAAGTAACTAGAAGCTCTCTAATTGGACTGCACACTCAACAACAGGGGAACCTAGCCAACTACCCAGGAATGGTAAAGTCACTGATCTTGGAGGAGAATCTATAAGTACCACTTTCCTAAACCTGCATAATCCCTAACTACATTCTAAATACTTGTGTTTATATGCACATCTAAGTGTAACCTTCACCACCTCAAGGAAATTTCTCTTTGCAACAGACAGAGACTATTAAAGAAAAGGCATAACCAATCAAATTGCAGAGTTGTGGAGCCTAATCCCGATGGATATATCTACAATACACTCCTGCTCCTAAGACTCAATGAACATTTTAGGATTGTGAAAGCGAGGCAGAAATATTTTTAAGATCCTAAGTATCAGGAAGTTTGCTGTGAGATTTTGTTTCCTGGGAATGTCATAAGGTACACATGAAGTCGTACTAACATGACTGACTATGCATGAACTAAACAAGAAAACAATAATAAACATGCTAAACTGAGAAGAGGAAACTCAGAAGATGTCAACCCTTCACAGAGAACTACAGGCAGCTAAGGAATGCTGAGAATGGGAGAAATAGTCTTCCCCAGGGACGAATATACAAACTGCTTATTAATACCAAATCGTCAGCCCTAAATATATATATATGAGTAGCATTACACAGATAGAGCAGATTGTACTTAGGAATAGAAATTATATAACAGCAATTAATGAAAAGGAGGCTATGAATTTAAAGAGAGCGAGGAGGGGTATATGGGAGGGATCAGAGGAAGGAAAAGGAAAGGGTATGTCTTAGGGTTTCCATTTGTGTTATAAAACACCGTGACCAAAGCAACTTTGGAGAAAAGGGTTTATTTGCCTTACTATTCCACATCGTTGTTCATCACTGAAGGAAGTCAGGATAGAAACTCAAAATAGGCCAGTAACCAAGGAAACAAGCTGATATAGAGACCATGAAGGAGGGCTGCTTACTAGCTTGCTCCTTATGGTTTGCTTAGCTGGTAAAGACTTGATGCAAGGACTTAGGACCTGAGTTGGAGCCCAGGAGTCCACATGGTGGAAGGAGAGAACCAGCTCCTGCAAGTTGCCTTCTGGCCTTACATGTCACCATGATACACATTCACCCTACCCCACACAAATAAGTGTAAAACAAAAATAAACAGTAAGTGAAAGACGATAATGGTACATAGATGAGTTTTAAAGAAAATTTGAATGGAAATTTGATGAGCTGTTAATGGAAGAACATAATCTATTGAACTCTTTCTTTTAGCTAAAAGTCAGTTGTGTTCTATATGTTTTTCAAAATTAGTGGTTGGTTACTGGTACAACTTGAATCTTGTGCATGAATTGCTCTTATGTACCTATTGAAAGCTAGATATAAGTTAAGGAAGAACATTTTGCCTTTATTATTGTAATATTTTAAACAAGACTTTATCTCCTCTCCAGGTCCAAGAGTATATTTGTGAATTGCCCTGTCAGAATTAAGGGATTTGATGTTAGGGTAGTCTAGTAAGCAATCTTAAAGATGTCTGTTATTGTGAATGAATCTAAAAATGTAATACATTTTATATTTACTAATTGTCCAAGATAAAAATATTTTACCCCAAACTGTAGGATAACTTTGTCTCTTAACAGTTTTATAAACTATAAATTTAAATATATGCCATTATCATATTTAAAGATAATTAAATATCAAATAATCTAACCAGTACAGTGTAACGGTACTCTAGCATACCCGGTAAAATACAGATTCTTAAACCACACCTGATCTGTTTCCTATCCCAGCTCCTCCTGTTAGACCATTCATTTTCATTACCTGTATGAGCACTTAGTTTTTTCTCAGGTGTTTGAGTGAAAGCAGCAGTCTGTCAGATCCAGGTTGGGCTCAACTGCACTTGGATCCAAGTGAAGGCTGGTGACGTTTGTCTCCCTTAGTGTGAATCCCAGGGGGGTCATGTTACCTGGCTCATGCAACTCCTTATACTCATATTATTAGCACATAACTTGCATTTAAAATTATATGATTCTAAGCAAAGCTCATAAGAAGCTTAAGTTTGATTTGAATGTGAATCTTAATATGTACAGAATAACTGAACAAAGTTAGTAAATTTACCCTTTTTTGCCTTTTAACAGAACCAAGAAAATAAATACAAGAAGTCAAGAGCACAGAATATTTTCTTCCTTCAATCCACAGAACCCTGAAACTCTTCGAACACCATCAAGCACACAGGAAGGCCACCTTGGCAGATGGCCACAGAGGATGTCAACAATTTTTTGGAGGCAAGCAATGAAATATTTGTGGAATGAGTTTTCTGTTTTCTAACTTTCTAAAATCAAGTAGAATTACATAGGATTTTTAGTGAGAAAGCGTTCTTGTTAACATGTCTATTTCTTGTCTTCTCACTATCTTCGTTTCTTTGGATCTGTTGCATGTCAGAAGTTATGTTACGGTGTTTATCCCCACCTACACTATTATACTAAGGAGATATTAAATCCATGGATACAAAATGAGGATTTAAGTAACAGAAATTAACTACCCACATTTGAAAATCAGTTTGCTGTATCTATCTTGGACATATATAACTAAAAGTGCTAAATATATTTTTGAGCTTTTATTATTTTCTATTCATTTTATAGTTATTTGTACCATTTATTTATTAGTTTATCTTTTCAGCATTTTCCTCTTTTATTTCTAGCAAGTTTTCAAGAGAGTCTTAGGAAGCCATCACGTTAAATCCCACCCAGAATTGCATTTTATCAGGCCACAGCATCAAAAGGGTTCCCTGAACTTTTGAGGTGCTTTCCTGACACATGTTGTATTTTAAGGTTGTAGATCAGACTGCCATCCTTAAAATTAAAATTAAGTATATTGTCATTAAGGGAATGTTTACCTAGTAGAGACTGACAGTTCTTTTTAAAAACATATATGCAGTCTTCCACCTTTTTCGCATTCATGAAACATAAGAACTCAAGTAGATGGAAATAAAGACAAGTAAAAAATAACCTCTTTAAAATGTAAGGAAAGGTGGTAGTTTCACATATAGCAACTGTAGTCAAGCTTGGAGTTTTCTAGTTTTTATTTGGCTCATAGACCTGAAGTCTTCAGTAACACATCTGCCCTGCAGGCTGGACCTGAGCAATGCTTTCTGTAACCACAAGTGACTGTAAATGTCCAAAAGAATTCAGGGTACAGCTTGGATGTTTTAGAAGAATCAAAATCGATTGTTGTATTTCATTGGAAAACTTTTGGGAGATCCGATCCTGATCAGTGACGGCAGTAGTGCTAGTCTGTGTGCTCCAGACTTCTGGCAGAGGCACACCTGACTTAGGAGCTGCTCGTGAAGCTGCCTTGTGTTTGGGAACAGCTGCAAGGTTCGTGTCCAGAGCCACCTGCACCTGCCTACGAGCTTTTCAGGAGAGTAGGAACATCCTTATTTAACCTTTAAATACTTTGCTAAATCACTTTTCCTAAATCTTTTTCCCACATAATTTTTCATCTTTTCTTAGTTTACTATAACCAACTGCTTAAGTATTTTTAAAATATACTAGAACTTGACTGATTTGTAGCAGAGAAATAGTTCTGCAGATTATGTTCCTCCATTAACAGCCCATCAAATTTAAATTACATTTTAACTTGCCTGTGTGTCATATCTTGTTTCAGTCGTGGCCTATTTTTGTGTTACATTTATTTGTGTGGGGTGGGATGCATGTGCCATGGCGAACATGTGATGTCAGACAGCAGCTTGTAGGAGTTGGTCCTCTCTTTCACCATGTGGGTCCCCGAGCTCAAACTCTGGTCCTAAGTACTTGCAGCAAGTTTTTACCAACTGACCCACCTCACCGGCTCAGTTTTGATTATTCCTTAGCCACTACAACATATCTGTGTCATATAGTTTTAATTCATTTTCCCCACAATATTAAGAACTCACCCTCTTGTTCTTGATTAATTTCATCCTATCTATCACCATATCATTAATAAGCTGAAGATACTTAGACTTTAATTTGAAGTATTAATTCATTTATCTCCTATGATTTTAGGATTAGTTGCAGTTATAGTAGTGAAAACTTTCACGAGTTAAAAGGGCACTTAGAATTTATAGACAGGAATTATTTAGCTTCATACAACAGATTAATAATAACCAATTATCCTCAATTGTATCATTCACCAACTTGGTGACCTTGTGAAAATTTCTAATTCTCTTTGACCCCAATTTATTTAGCTTTTTAAATATAAATCCTAACAATGGTGCGGTTTTGAAAATTAAATGAGATAGATGTACGTAATAGCTTAGGTCCTAACATAATTCAGTCAATAGACGATGATATACTATTCTACCTTTGTGAGGTGATAAACAATAGTTTTCCTTTTACGTTCAGCTCTTGTAAGGAATGCTTTCCTTTTCACCATATGTCTGTTGTCACTGATGAGTTTGCTCACATTGAAGTATCACAATAAGAATTTCTAACCTTAATTTTAAATGTAGAAATGCAGGCTATCCAAAACTCCTATTGAGAAAACATTGTGCCAAGGGTTGTTTTACTGACTCTTGTGCATACTGTATATAGTCCTAATTTTTTTAGGAATTTTGGGATGGGAATAGACTCACTATTCTATTTATAGGTCAAAATGATTTAGAATTGTGTAGGTCATTGTAGGAAACTACCAGAAACTTAGTGACTTAAATATACTAAAACTCTTCTGTCACACATCTGTAAGCTGAAGGCTCCAAATGCAGTAATCAGGAAGATTTTGTGTGTATACATATGTGAGATATATGTATGTGTGTGTATGACTTTATGTATATCTATATATACACGTACATAACTGTGTGTATGTTTGTATAGGTGTGTGCACATGAGTGTTCGTGTGAGCAGTGTGTGTTGAGGCCAGAGTTTAATGTTGGATGTTTTCCTTGATCAATATGCTCCTTATATTTTGAAACATAGTCTCCCACTGAACACTGAAACTCATTGATTTTGGTAGTCTAGCTGGCCAGAGCGCCAGAAATTTGCCTGCCCCTGTGCCCCTGCCCCAGTTACATGCATGAACGGTACCACACCTGGCACCATACCCAGCTTTTACAGGACTCTGGGTATCGTAATTCGGGTTTCATGTTGTGCAGCGGGAACTTTACTTATCTTTCTCTAGAACCCACTTTTCCTTTTTTCTAGAGACTCAGTCACATTCGCCTAGGGGCTATAACCAATGCAGGAAGAAACTTGACTGCATCTGCAATACCTACAGTAGTATATCCTTAATAAGATCATATTCATAGATAACGGGGACCAGGTGTGAACAGACCTTTAGAGGAACATCATTCAATTATCCCTCTGTGTTCTGTCTTTAGCTGGATATAAAGCTAAAGAATAAATTTTAGCTTGAAATTAGAGATTGCTCTTCGGCACATCTCCTGAAAAGCAGTTTCTTTGTGACAAGGCATGTTCTCTGAGCACGTGTGCTTGTTTTATTTGTAAGTGTCTCTATAGCTGTTTCTGTAGACTCTGTGTCTGCATAATGTCTGTCTGTGGGTCTGTGCATCTGTTCCCATTTGCTGCTGAAGAAAGCATCTCTGATGATGATTGGATAAGGCACTGATATATGAGTATAACAGAATATCATTAGGAATCATTTTATTACTTTTGTTTGTTTGTTTGTTTAGACCAGCAGTGTTTGGTTTTGCCCAAGATCTTTGAGCTCTCGAGTATCTGATTCTTCGTTACCCAAGCAGTGTCAAGTGTGAATTCCTTCTGCTTGTGGAGTGGGCCTCAGATCAAATCAGACTTTATTTGGCTTCTCCCACACATTCTGTGCCACCATTGCTCTAGAATATTTTTCAGGCATAACAGATTGTAGGCCAAAGGTCTTGTGACTGGGTGGGTGTCCATGTTTCTCTTTTGGTAGCCTGCAGAGTACCTTCCCACACGAAAGAGACTAGAAGGTAGGGATGAGGCCTCCATATAGACACAAGCCTGACTTCTCCATGTTCAGTGAGTGGAGAGTATTTTCCTTGTCCATATACACCCCCCACATCAATTTTTGGGGAACAACTTTTTGTTAATGAAAAACTTAACTTTTCATAAAAATTAAATATTTTAATGTTTATTGGAGAGAATATGGTATTAGATTTTATAATTTCCTGATAATTTTCCTTGGAAGTTTAACTAATAGGACTGGAGAGATGACTCAGCAGTTAAAAGTACTTCCTGCTCTTGCACCTTTTTCTTTGTATCTGGCAGTGTGCCAGGCTGTACCTATGCACTTTTTTCTTTGCAGCCTTCTTACTGACCTGTTGATTCCTAAAAATTGATTTTTAAAACCAAACATTAAAATTTTTTCATTACTTCTTCAAATATTTCTGTTTCTTCTTGGTTTTTTTCCACTGTATTTAAATATGGTAGTTCAATATTGTCCCTGCTTGTTATTTTCCCCTAGTATTTTTTTTTTCCCCTAGTATTTTTTTAGATGTTCTTTAGAGGCTGTTCTTTGAAACGTGTATGCTTAACCTCCAGTTCAGTGACTATTTTCTCTCCCTCTCCAGTATGCCTTTAAAGACCATGTAGTATTTTTTCTTCATTTTAATGCTTCACTTTTTCAATTCTATAATTCCTATTTAATTTTCTCATGTGGTAGCATATATATGACATAAAATTTATCACATTAACCATTTTTAAGGGTCTTTGGATTTTTTTATTTCTCCTCTTCTACAGAAATGCCCTATGGTAATTTTCCTGCATAATGGCTGCTTAACATAGTTGTATTGGCAATCTCATTGTCTTCTATTAGCTATTTTTGGTACACTCCTATTTTTTTGCATGTCTATGAATTTTTTGGTGTATGTATTGGATGTAGATGACATACTTTTGATACTAAATTTTGTTATTTGTTTTTGTTTTTATTTTGTGTTTGTGGTTTGTGTTTTAACACAGCAGTGGAGTTGCTAAGTGTCTCTTGAATGGTTACTTTTATACTTTTATACTTTATTGAAACAGATCAGTTTATGAATGACTTTGAAGACTTCTGTGAAAAGCCAGAGGTTTCACTAGCTTTGGGCAGGTGAAATTCAGATGTCAGTTTTTTTGTCTTGTGCAAGGACAGCTGCCATTTTCACTGCAACAATGTCCTATCCATGGGGTCCTAGCCTTCTTCCCTAAGCAGTGTACACACACACACACACACACACACACACACACACACACACACACCATACACTACATACAGTGCAGGTAAGAGTTTGTAGCTTTTGCTGTTTTTCCTTCTCTTTCCCCTCTTCTATCCTCACCTCATATATTCTCTCTACTCTTGAGTTCTGGGCTCTGATACTTCCTGCAAACGAGACAGTGAATTCAGCTTTCTGGCTGAGTAGTATCTACTTCCATGACTTTCATTAGTATGTATTAATTATGATGTTTTCATTCATAAATATATAGTATATCTAGATTATATTCACCCCTTTTACCCTCTATTGTCTCCTGCTTTTGCTGAGACCTTTTATCCATGGTATGTGTTTGTATCCTGGAATTTTCATTAAGGTTGAGAACATAGATTTTTTACCTATTGGTAATCTCCTTTTTTCCTCTCTATTTATTTTTGGTTCCTCTCCAGTTATCCTCAAGAATATTTTTGTTTTCTTTTGTCTTGTTTTGCATTTCCAGTATTTTGCATAGTTTTTTATTGTTGTCACTGAAAGAATTATTGTGGCTTAATTCACTTGATTGTTATCGGACTTGGCATCCTTGGGTCTTTGTATTTTTATATTTACCTGTTCTCACTTCTCAGGGAATATAGTCTATTAGGTCTACATTTGATTCCTGACTCTGCTGTTGGTTATGGAATTGTTTCAGATTTCTGATCATCGGTGTCCCCTGTATATAGCAGAAATAATCATTTGTATTTTAAGAGTTTCCTTTAGACATTGTAGGTGAACGTGTATATAAAACGTAGGCTTGGGATCCAGAACTCAGTAAGCTCTCATAAGTGTTACCTCCCTTTATGACCATAATTACCCAGAAGGTTGGAAGGTTAGATATTGCCATGTGGGATGTCTTACCCAGGATTATGCTTCTGGATATCCAGAATACAGATCCACTAAGTTGATTCTGTGAGTTCAGTTATGCCTTCAGATGTTCTGGTTTCACTGAATTCTGGGTGGGGAAAACTGCTTGATTGTCATTCAGAAAAGCAACATTGTAAGAAATATTAATCATAATTCCAGGGTTCTGGGCAATGTTGCTTTCTTTGCTGGGTGCACTTACAAACAAGACGGGGGATACTATGGACTTTTTTCCTATCAAATATAAATGGGTCTACTGAAATTTTTTACTTTTAAGGCAGACAGACTATTCAGTAAGAATTATCTGACTTGTATATGGTCTGTATAGAATGCTAGTTTTTAAAAATTTATATTTAAAAAAACCCAGTATGAAATGAGCTGTTCTACCTTCAAGAGGTTAGCTGCCTCAAAACTGAAAAATTTGTATCCTGATCAAACATGTTATTTCAAAAATGGTGTATTGAGTGGGCTTTTCTGTGAATTATTGAAATCTATGGCTGACCAGCTGCTAGACCTATGTTCTGAATATATGTGTCTGTTGCTTTGTGTTAGATTTAAGCCATGTATTAAAATTTTGTGTGTGGCTTCAAAAATATTTTTGCTATAGTAAAGTACATTTCATGATGACAGTAAAAGGGGAAACTGGTTGATGTTACATTAGCTGTGTCTCTCTGGTAAACACTTCACAGTTGCTATTCACATTTGTGCCTGCTCAAATAGAAACCCATCAATCATGTAAACCATGGCCGAGAATCTGATCTCTAATGCATAGCAGAAATTGCCACATATTCTTCTCTACAAGAAAAAAACGTGCAGTAACATTTCAGATTAAAATCCGTCCTTTCATATTGATTTTATCGTTATTCAAGAAGCAAAATGCAGTATCAAGTGAGGACAAAAAATAATTCCTGTCAGGGTGTGGTTTTTTAGAAATCAAATCTTCATATATTTCTATAACCATGGCCATAGATAATTTTTTAAAATACTTGTGTATTTTAAGATGAATTACCTTCACCCCTGTGTAGTCATATCCTAATTTGAATTGTAGAAAGGTATATTGTGAATGAAAGATTACCTAAAATTATGACACAAAGTAAACAAAGCCTGTTTTCATAGCACATATGAGTTATACATTTCATATTTTATGTAAATATAAAATATATTTAATATTGGTTTATGAAAGTTGAACATTTTTACTAAAACAGAACTAAAATTCAATTCTAAAACAATTTCAGGATTTGTATATATTTAATTATAGAGTAATTGACAGAAGATTGAATGTCAGTTTTTATTTAAATTCTCAGCTAGAACATTCAGTCTATTCACACTAGCAGTTTTGACAGTGCATTTAAGAACTGCTTATCAAGCTGAGGCTCTTCATCCACTCCTTACTCCTAACACTTGGGAGGACAGGTGGATATCTGGGTTCCAGGGCCAGGCTTCCTGAGAAGACTCTGTCTCAAAGAAAGAAAAACAAAAGAACTTGTTATTCATAAAGTACCAAATAGGCCTTTTTAAGATTGTCATAAATGAATCTTATCTAATCTCACCTCAAGAAAATATGAGCTTTTTAAGGATCTGTAGATATAGGGTAAGTTAAGAATGTAGTCAGGAATTATGCTAGTCTACTAAACTGGTGGTAATAGATAAATTCTTTTCTAAGGTAGATGACCTCACTAGCTCTGGGAAGCCGGATAAATTTCCAGGACCAGGCATGGTTTCTCTCTTATTGAATAGTCTTTAAGTCCAATTAGACAGTTGTTCATTGCCAATGACATTGAGTTCCGTTTTTAAAACTTTATGCTTATCTTACCAAGCTGGTCATTGTAGCTCATAGGTTTTGTAGCTGGATAGAATTGTTTAATTGAATCCCTCTGTTGGCAGCTTTCATAGTATTTTCTAGACCAAGAAATTAGACTACAGAAAAGAGGTTTGCAAAAAAAATTTAGAACTAAAAAGTTTTTAAAAAGAAGTTTTCAGGTCATGTAGTACTCCATTATGTAAATGTACCACATTTTCCTTATCCATTTTTCAGTGGAGGGGCATTTAAACCGTAAGAGAGACATACATAGATCTAATCTGCATGGGAAGTAGGAAAAGACAAGATCTCCTGAGTAAATTGGGAGCATGGGGACCTTGGTAGAGGGATGAAGGAGAGGGAGAAGGCAGGGAGGGAAACAGAGAAAAATGTAGAACTCAATAAAAATCAATAAAAAAAAAAAGATTAGCAGCATACCCAATCAGCAGGAAGTAGCCTGGAAAATTACATCCACATTCCCAAAAAATGGATTATGGATGTTTGTCTGTGTTTAGAGTGTTGGTTACAAGTTGTTAGGGATAATGGTCAGGAAGAAAGCTAAACAAAGGAGATTAGATTCAGAGTTCTTGTTTTGAGAAAAAACAAAGGCAGGGGGATACTATGGGACAATGGTCTTGTCCCACTTATATAGTTTTGTTTTGATAAAATGCTGATTGGTGAGTAACCAGGCAGGAAGTAGAGGCGGAGCAATGAGAAGAGTAGAATTCTGGGAAGAGGAAAGATGCAGTCTGTAGTAATCACCCAGACACAGAGGAAGCAAGGTGAGAAGACCTTACTCATAAAAGGTACTAAGCCATGTGGATGACACAGACAAGAATTATGGGCTAATTTAAGAAGCCTGAGCTAATAAGCCAACCAGTTTATAATTAATGTAGACTTGTGTGTGTTTCTTTGGGACTGAATAGCTACAGGACCAGGAAGGACAGAAAGCTCTGTCAATAATGTGTTTCTACCAGTAGTGAATAAATGGGGGCGCACCTTTTCCAACAACCTCACCAGTGTTCGTTTTCAACCTTTTGAACTCAAAGGAGTTTTACTTCGCATTTCCCTAATTGCTAAGGATGGTTGACACCTTTTGAGTTATTTCTGAGCAATTTATATTTCTCCTATGGAGAGCTCTGTGTTTTAATCCCTAATACATTTTTTGTTTTTTTGTTTTTTAATTTAGCCATTTGTCCTTGACACTATGTGGTTCTTTAGTGGTGGTAATTTGGGGGGGGGGGGAGGTGATTGGTTGGTTTTATGTGTTTGTATTCTTTGTATATTTAGATTTCAATCCACTATCAGATATGTATAGCAGCCAAACATTCTCTCCTATTCTGTGGGTTTCTCCTTCATTCAGCTGAATGTTTCCTTAGCTGTTCAGAAGCTTGTTAGCTTTGTGAGGTCCATGCTGTCAATTGTTGGCTTTAATTCCTAAACAAATGGACCCCTGTTCAGAAAGTCCTTTCCTACACCTGTATCTTGGAGAGTACTGCCAGTATTTTCTTCTCACCATTTTAGTGATTTGGATTTCAAATTGAGGTCTTTTATCCACTTTTATCTATGCTTAGTGCAGGGTTATACAATGTGTGTCATTTCATTCTTTTGCATATGGATATCCAGTTCTCAGCAACAATTCTTGGAGATTCTCTTTTCTCCAGTGTATGTTTTTTGAGCCTTTATCAAATATTATATGTCTGAAATTACAAGTACTCATATTTGGGTCTTCTGTTTTATTCCATTGATGTACATTTTGTGCCAATGCCATATTGCTTTTATCACTCATGTTCTATAATATGTCTTATCTGGAATAATAATCCTTTCAATATTCTTTTTGCTCTGGATTGCTTTGACTCTCCAAGGTCTTCGGTGGTTCATTTGAATTTTTGGATGCTTTTTTCTATTTCTGTAAAAAAAAATGTAGGTATTTTAATTGGGATTGTATTGAAGCTATACCTTTCTTTGGGTAGGGTGTTAATTTTCACAATGTTAATTCTACTAATCCACAAACACAGGATGTTTTTCTGTTTTCTAGTGTCTTTTTAAATCTTTTTTTTTTCAGAGACTTAGAGTTTTCACCATAAAGATTTTTTTGCCTCTTTGATTAGGTTTATTCTAAGATATGTCATAGTCTTTTATACTAGTGTAAATGTAAGTGTGCCTATGATCTATTTCTCAGTGTGTCTGTCTGTGATGTATTACAATGCTACTGATTTTTGTAAATTGATTTTGTGCAGTTTTCCTAAAATTGTTTATTATTTCTGTTAGTTTTCTCTTGGGAATTTGGGTATGTTGTATGTATAATATAGCATATGCAAATAGTATAATTAGACTTCTCTTCCTAGGTGTATCTCTTTGACTTGCATAAGTTGTCTTATTGCTTCAGCTAGTTTTTCCAGTGCTATGTTGAAAAAGGGTGGGAATACTGGATAGCCCTCTCTGATCCTGAATTTAATGAGATTGCTTTAAGTTTTTCTCCATTTAGGTAGTATAAAGTTGATAATGTTGGCTGTCAACTTGTTATATATAGCCTTTATTTTCTTGATGTATGTTTCCTTAAGCCTTGTTCTCTCTAGGACTTTTATTATCAAAGCATGTTGAACTTTCACAAAAATGTTTTCTACATCTATTGAAATCACCATTTGATTTTTTCATTGAGTCAATTTATGTGATTTATTATATTTATTGACTTGCATATGTTGAAGCAACTCTGTATTTCTTGAAAAAATTCAATGTGATTTTGGTGGACAGTCTTCTTTATATGTGCCTGTATTCAGTTTATTAGCATTTTATTGAGAACTTTTACCACTGTGTTTATCAGCAATACCTGTCTGTAGTTTTTTGGGGGGAGGGAAATTGTTTTACCTTTACCTGGTTTGAATATTAGACTAATTAATACTGGTTTCATAGAACAAATTGGGACTGCTCCTTCTGTTTCTGTTTTTAAGAGTTTACAAAGGGTTTGGTTATAATTATTCTTTAAAGGTCTGGTAGAATTCTGGTGACAATCCATCTGGACCTGGATGTGTGTTTTTTGTTTGTCTATTTGTTTGTTTTTAGTCAGATGGATTTTCATTACTTTTTCATTCTCCTTTGTTATAATTTTGTTTAAGTTGTTCTCTTCTATGTTTAACTTTAGGAGTTGAATCAAGAAATTAATTTGTTTCTTTTAGATTTTCCAACTTGATGAAGAATAGAATTTTTTTTTTTTGATTTTTCGAGACAGGGTTTCTCTGTAGCTTTTGGTTCCTGTCCTGGAACTAGCTCTTGTAGACCAGGCTGGCCTCGAACTCACAGAGATCCGCCTGCCTCTGCCTCCCGAGTGCTGGAATTTTTAAGTGTTACCTTATAGTATTATGTATTTGTTGTCTATTCCAATATTTCTTTGCTCTTTTCTGGTCTTGTTAATTTGGGTCTTTCCTTCTTATTAGTTGGCCCAAGGGACTATCTATCTTGTTTATATTAACCAGCTCTAGATTCATTGATTCTTTGTATTGGCTTATTTGTTTGTTTGTATTTCATTAATATTTACTTTGACTTTTTTTTCCTTGCATTCTATTGATTTTTGGTTTATCTTGTTCTTTTTCCCAAATTCTTACATTGCTTCATTAAGTCATTTGTTTGTACTTTTTCTAGTTTTCAGTATAGGAAGTTGGGGTTGTAATCTTTCCTGTTAGAACTTCTTTTAATGTGTCCCAGAAGTTTGTTGTCTTGTAGTTGCAGCATTAATTAAATTCAGCAAAAGTTTTTTTTCTTCTTTGACCCATTCATCATTTAGTAATGAGTTGTTTAATCTCCATGAGTTAATAAACTTAGAATTTTTCTGATTATTTAAAATTAATTGTCTAATGTAATGTCTGGTTATTTCAGCTTTTCTCTATTTGTTAAGGTTTTCTGTGTGCTCCAGTATGTACTCTATTTTAGAGAAGTTTCTGTGTGCTGTGGAGTAGTGTGTATATTCTTTGTCTATAAATTTCTCAAAAAATGAAAATGAGTAAGTCTGAACAAGGAAATATGGAATTGTCAGACATTTTTAAAGACATGCATTTTTTAAAATTGAAATGTGTTTGTTCAAATTTGTACACTCATGGAGAAGGGAGAAAAGAGAGTGAATAGGACCTTGAGAAATTGTTAGTGCTGGGCAGAGCGGTGCTTCATTGGGGAAAGCACTTGTGGCACAACAAACCTGGCAACCTGAACTCTGTACCCAGAACCCACAGCAGAAGAAAACCATCTCCAGAAAGCTGCCCTCTAACTGCCTCATACCACCATATTTCACAACCCCAGTTCTCAAAAACCTGAGGTTTTTATATGAAGCATTGCCTTTTACCATGGAGAAGCAACTTCATTTTCTGCTGCTGCTAATTGTTATAATGAATTATTATTAATCATTATTTGGAGGAGGGGCTTTCAGGAGTTAGCCAAGGATTTCTCTGTCTTGTCATGAGAAGAGTTAAAGTTTTGTCTTTCAGCTTTCAACCTTTTCCATCCCACTTGACTCTACCAATGTCCTTCATCATCTGTTTCTGATTTTACTCCCTTTCTAGGGCTGCTCTGATATGTTGGCCCCTGCATCCACCACCCCTTTCTCTGCTGCTTTGTGTTTTTGTTTTTGTTTCCCACTATGAAATTGTTAAACTGCCTTTGCCATTGGTAGATGATCTTAAATCGTTCTTTCTTAACTGTCTGTCTGACTTTTAGGTAGAGTATTTCATTACAGTTCTTAGTGAGATCTCAAGAGAAGAGAAGGGAGGTTGAGTTCAATTTATCATTTTTATAGTAGAAATCCATATTAAGAGTTTGGGCTGATCTTATTATTTTTTAATTTAGAATACATAGATACAATAAATACATTGATGTGTGGATTTCTTCTTTGGAGAATGATTTTATCTCTAGGGAATTTTATATTGTCTCTTTATCAGTAGTTGATATTTCCTAGTTTTTGACCCACGATAACTGGTTGACCCCTAATTCCTTTAAAATTTTGGTTATCGATGATGGTTTGTTTCTCTCTTTCTTTATTAGATATGGTCTCTCTATAAAGTCCTGGCTGACCTGGAACTCACTATGTAGACCAGGCCAGCCTTGAAACACAGAGATCCATCTGCCACTGCCACCCAATTTCTAGCATTAAGGCATGTGCCACCACCGTAAATGAGATTGTCTTTATAGTATAGGATAAAATCAACTTTGGTGAACATTTCTAGGACATTTATAGAGAATTTTTTCTCTGTTACAGAGTTGAATACATTTTTGTTAATTTACATTAGAATGTTTGATTTGTAAATGACTGTAAGTAAAATTACCTCTCCAGAACAATTATTTTCATCTTTTCATGTTCTCTTGAATTTTAAATGCCTTCTATTGATATTCCAATGCTGTTGCTTATAGTCTAAAAGTTGATGAAATATGTATCCTCATTATATAGTTTCACTTTCTGATGAATCTAATTCACTCAGCAAGTATAATACATTCTGCTTTCATTTTACAACTTTATTATTAATGCTGCCATTTTTCTTTAGTGTTGAAATTTCCAAAGAAAAAATTTAAGTATTTACCACATATAACATGTTTGAAAGTGCATATGCATTGTGATATGGCTAAATGAAGTTAACTAACAAATACTTAGTCTTCTGATGTAATGACATGTCTGTCTTCATAGCAGTGTTCAAGTATCCCTTTCTCTTCCTATATTGTATTGCTGATACTCATTAAAGATACTTTTTTACATATTAAGTCATATTCTTAAAGAACTATAGTAAAGTTGCAAGGGATAGAAGGCACAATTACAACATTATTTTGCTTTCATGTCTTTAAAAATAAATGTTTGCACCTCCCCATCCACCCCAACTCTGCCACCTAGGGTAAGCAAGGGAGCTGCAAGACTCAGGAAAGTGGGCTTTCCACCTCTTCTGGTCAGCACAGTAGAGCTGACCCTGTTGGCATAGGTCTGGGTAAGCCAGTCCTGATGTTGTGAGCATGGGAGAGTTGTCCCTATTACTCATCTGTCATGTGGTGGGATGGGCAGGGTAAAGATAACTCCCATCACCATCACCATCTATGCCCAAGGCAGGTGGAAGAACTGGCCCCTACACTTTGCCTGGGCAATACAGCAGAGCTGGCACTGAAGGTGTTGGTGCTGAAGAACTGACCCTGAGGATCTGAATGCCAGAGAACTGTACTCATCACTCCATAGCCAGGCCAATGCTGGCGAGCTCATCTGGTGTTGAAGACAGGGAAGAGCTGGAGGACTGACCAACCCTTAAGCTACCCAAGCCCAGAACCAGGGTTATATGTGGGCCCACCCCAACCTCTACCCCATCTGTGATCTGCTGGAGCAAGAGGGGCCAGTTTTGTCCTGTGGACACAGGGCTACAAGACCTCCACTACACGAGGCAACAACAGGATGTTCAGGAAGAGTCCTAGTAAGGACTCGTCATTGATAATGTAGCAGAGACCAGGAGCCTCAAACCAGACCAATGATTATTTGAGATGAATGCCTTCATATAAAAATGTATAGATAAAGGGGTTTGTGTGAAAAAAAAGTCAATGTTTGAAAGGCTGCTAAAATGGTTCAGCAATTAGAGTACATATTACCCTTGCAGAGGACCCAGGTTCAGTTTCCAACACCCACATGGTGGTTCACAGCTATGTATAACTTCAGTTCTAGAGGATCCTATGCCTTCTTCTGACCTTTATAGACAACAGGCATTCACATGTGTTGTACATACATACAAGCAAACCACACACACACATATAAAATGAAATAAATAAATCTAAAAAAAATAGTGAATAGGTTTAATGTTCTTGCATGAAAATCGTTTTAATATTCCCCAACATTTTGCTGTTATTATATCAATAATATAACCATAATTTAATGATGCATTTGAACCCTTAGGGTTCTTAAAGGGGCTACTTTTTGAACTGCTGTATGCAAAATGTAGGCAAGACTATATAATTAAATAACATTAAAACAATGAGTTCATGAATCCTAATAAACAACATTCTCTCAAGAGAAAGCTATATCTCTGAATTGTAAAATTATAGCCATATTTAAATTTTGACCTAATGATTATCAGGAAATAAACAGTTTGAGGATTCGTTTTTATTTATGCGCATTGTGATAGAACAGAAAGGTGTATGGAAATTTTTACCTTTAAAAATTGAGCATGTTCTGTAAATCCCTTATGTCATATGTTTGTATAAGAAGTCTGATATCAACTGCATTTTTGTAACTATTATACAGTATTTTTTTCTGATGAAACCCCCACAAGGTTTTGCTTTATACCTCTTCTTTCAAATCTTTTGATTTGTAATATAGAATTTTTAATGTCTACCTGTATGTTTCTTTGGTGTGGGACAATGGTCTGTATTCTGTCAATTATATTTAAATAAACACTGATTGGCCATTAGACAGGCAGGAAGTATAGGTTGGACAACCAGACAGGAAGTAGAGGCGGGTCAAGGAGAACAGTAGAATTCTAGGAAGAGGACACAGACCTGGCCCAGCTACAGAAGAAACAAGATGTGACTGCCTCACTAAATAAGGTACCGAGCCACGTGGCTAACATTGACAAGAATAATGGGCTAATATAAGTTATAAGAGTTAATAAGAAGCCTAAGCTAATGGGTCAATCAGTTTATAACTAATGTAAACCTCTGTGTGATTTCTTTGGGACTTAACAACTGTGGGAACCGGGCAAGACAGAAACCTCAGACAAGAAACCTCCTCTCAACATTACCTTCTTACTACATTTGAGTAAGCGCTTCTGTTGTGAAATTTTACTTTTCATTCCTTTCAGAAAAACTCCTGGTATTATTTCTTCACCTTTCTTCCATTATCTTTTTACCTTCTCAAGCTCTTATTTCCTGAACTTTCTGGATCTATCTTCTCTTTTAGTCAGAACTCTCCATAGAAACACCACCAATGGGTGTATGTAAAAAGGGAGTCTTAACGGAATTGCCTAAAGTGATTGTGGCAGTCTGATGACAGAATTTCTTCACAGGCCTTTAAGTGAATGGGTGAGATCTAGGATAATGTGCCTCATTCAAGGTCTACTAATTCAAATGTTAATCATATTTAATAAAAAATCAGCTTCACAGCAGGGTTTAACCAAAGAATTTAGCTCAGTTGACATATGCAATTAATTTTTATGGGTTGTAAGCAGTTTCTTCTTTGCTTTTTATTACTTCATTCTTTCAGTTAGAACCTAATAGAATTTCTGAAACTTTATGCATAAATTATCTATTTACTACTTAAAGCATTTTTACTATTGTAAATAAGTTAACCATAATTTTAATTAAAAACAGTATTCTTTATGTTTATATTTTCTGTATCTTCAGTTTAGTCATTTTCTTAAACATATGTATTAATATGAAATGTTTCTTAGACATTTATGCTTTGCTTTTACTTTTTTAACCTATATTTTGAAAAGGTAAAGGCAATGAAAAGTTTGTAAGAATAGTATATTTAATAATCACTTATTCCTAATCATAGGTTCAATAGTTAACATTTGCCATGTTCAATTAATTTCTTACATATGCATTACTTGCCATTATATGGATAAACTTCTTGAGAGTAAATTTCAGAGATTGTTAACATTTTCCCTATACACTTTAACATGTATCCCCTAAGAATATTGTTATTAGTTTGCTTTTGCTGCTGTGATAAAAATAAAAAGAAAGGAAAGTGTTTATTTTGCCTATGTTTACTAGACACTATCAGTCATTGAGAGATATCGGCACAGAAAACTAAGTGGGAGCAGAGGCAATAACCATGGCTTGCCTCTGCGAACCCAGGTTCAGCTATCTTACGTAGACAATATAGACATACCTGCTCAGGAGTGCCACTGCCAACAGTGGGCCAGGCCCTTGTCTACCAATTAGCAATCAAGAAAATTCTCCACAGACATGTCCATAAACCAGTCTAATAGAGCAGTTCTTCCACTGAGAGCCCTTCATTCCAGGTGTATCAAGTTGACAACCAAGCTAAGCCACCAGAAATATTCTTTAACATCATTTAAACCAGCTAGCACATATGAGAAGATGAAGATTGATAAAATACCGTTACATGATGTATGTACCGTAAAGTTTTAATAATTGTTTGAATAACTTATTTTTATAACATTTTTTCCTCTTACTCAAAGAATTATACATATTCTTTAGTTATCATCCAGGATTTTTGTATCTGGCTTTCTTTTTTTTTTTATTTTTTTTGGCTTATATAAACAGAGACTGCATGTTTGTTTTTCAGCTGCCAGACCCAAATAAACACACAGGAACTCTTATTTACAACACAGTTCAGCCAATAGCTCATGTGTATTCCTAGCTAGCTCTTACATCTTAAATTAACCCATTTCTATTAATCTGTATATCATCACAAGGCTGTAACTTATTGGGTAAGGTTCTGGTGTCCTTCCTCTTAGGCAGCTACATGGTATCTCCCTGACTCCACCTACTCTCGCTGTTCAGATTTCCCACCTGGCTTTACTCTGCTAAGCCATTTCCCAAAACAACTTTATTCATTAGCCAATACAAGCAATACGTAGAAGGACACCCCCTATCATCTCCCCTTTTCTGTCTAATTAAAAAGGAAGATTTTTAACTTTACGTAAAATAAAACAGGTATCAAGCAAGAGTTACAGTTAAAATATTTCTTTGTGAGTCTAAAGTTTCATATCTAATTTGTATTTTATCATAACTAAGGAAAACTGTAACTATCTGTCTTCAACTCCATTAAAGACCCCAGAAGGATAAAGTATTACCTAAGTAAACAGGAAGTGCATTATAAACGACTTCCAAAACTCTAGAATTGACAGCGACATCTTGCTGTCTGGACAGTCACCCAAAGATCTTCTGTAACTTTGTGGCATCCATCTTCAGCTCATAGTATATGGCAGACTTTTCCATGTAGAAGGAACTTTGAAAGTCTCTTTCACCAATATTGGCAGTTTGTCAGTCACTTTCTTCTCTGTCCTGCAGAATGCCTGACAGTTTATTCTGTGAAGCAGGAACCCTGAAGGACAATCCCATCTTTTAGAAATTCAACAGTCACTTTCTGTGGGTCCTGCATGTCAGGTTCATAAAGGATACTGTCAAGTAGTCTAGGCAAGAGCATATTCTTGTCCAAATGGCTAGCCTTGTCACATTAAAGACAAATTCTTTAATGAGTTTCTTTATTGCCCTCAACTTCTCAGAACTGGTGTTATCAGAAGCAGACATATCTCACTATCAAAAAAAGTCTAAGTTCTTTTTTTTTGTCATGCTTAAAATTTATATAAATGCTTCCAAAAATTCTACAATTTTTTGGATGATGTAACTATATTTATACACATTTATCAGTATACATAATATTGCAGTTCCTTTTTTAATTGTTTTTATTTAGCTATTTTTCTATGTCCCCTCCCCTTCTACCCTCTCCCATGATCCTCATGCTCCCAATTTACTCAGGAGATGGTTTTTTCTACTTCCCATGTAGATTAGATCCATGCATGTATCTCTTAGAGTCCTCTTTGTAGTCTAGGTTCTGCATTATTTGTCATAGCCAGAACCTGGAAACAACATTAATGCGTCTTGATCATAAAATGGATGAGGAAAATGTGATACATTTACATAATAGAGTACTACACAGTGGAAAAAATAGTGACATTTTGAAATTTGCAGGTAAATGGATGGAACTAGAAAACATCATATTGAGTGGAGTAACCCAGACCCAGAAAGACAAATATATAACTTATAAGAGGCTTTTAGACATAAAACAAAGAAAAACCAGCCTATAATTAACAATCAGAGAAAAGTCTAAGTTCTTAAAACATTTTAAATGTCACATTCAATAGGTCTTTGAAATATTTGAAGAATACCTATCCATCTGAAATATATCTCTGTATATCTAGAAAACCTAACTAACATGACTACAGTTTTACTATTATAGATGGCTATCTATTAATCTGTATTTCTTAATTATATATCACATTTTTAAATGAGTTGCACAAACACAATACCTTAAACAAGAGCAGAAGAAATACATGTACACAGCATAACAAATCGATCTTATCATATTCATATCAGTAAACCAAGATCCATACCAATGCAAAGTATTCATCTTTATAACACATTTCCTGTTCTTTTTTTAAGAAAAGGGGTTGACTATCACCATTTAATTATTTATAATCAACTCCCTTTAAATGAAAACAAACATTTATAACCAATCATTTTGTGAATTTGGGGATAGTTTTCTCCAAACTGTTTCCTGCTGTTTATTGGACAAAGTATTTTAAGGTTCATAGAGACATTTCAGTGGTTGGGGGGGGGGGTCTTGTTCAATCAAACTACATTAGCCTGGAAGGAATCCATAGGTCTTCATCTTCTAGGGAAACAAAAGCAGAACCTCTTTTCCAAAGTAACATATCCTTATACTCAAATTTTCAAGATACCTTTATGTTGGTTTAGCTAGCAGCCCATGCAATGAAGTGTCTCTCTGTACTTAGCTCCTTCACAGTCAAAAATTTCAAAGAGAACATGGTACTATACATAATCCAGACACTTTGTGTATTTTCCATCTTTACATGGATTTGTTTGTTCTATTACTTTTGAATATTTATTTTTTATCTTTACTCCTTTAATCTATGACTGTCTGTAGTCTTTGTTCTCTCTCTCTCTTCTAAGCCCATGTACATTTATCCAATACTGTGCCTCATTTAGAGGTCTTATTCACCTGAATCTGTCTTATTGTGTATCTGTAATCATTTTTTCACAAGTAGAGTTTTTCTTTTTCTTTTTTTTAATGCTAAGCACTCATGGCTGGGGCTAATGCACTGCAGTTTTGCCTGTTGGCTCTACCCCATCCAACATGGCGCAAGTATGTTCACTGCCTCCGCTGTCTCACAGCCCCAGCTCCAGGGACATAGCAGGTCTGTCACCATTAAGCAACTTGTAGCACTCTGCTCACAAACTTTAAGTGATCTTTAGAAGAACCCCCTGAGAGAACCAGAGCCATTCATGCTACCAGTATGAACCAAGAAGCCTTTCCTTAAAGGAGCCAAGTCTCTGCTTGTAGCCTTCAAACAGAGCCTATCTGAAAAAAAAGAAAGAAAAGAAAAAAAATGTGTCTACAAAGAAGCTGCACTTGGCTCCTATTTTTGTGGGTCTGGAAGCCCTCTTTTTTTTTTCTTAAGCTTTTTAGGTCTTATTTGAATCCATACCCCAGAGAGTGGGTGACATTTTGTAAATGGAGACTTTGTGTTGGTTTCTCGGCCACTCAGACCCAAATAATGACACAGAAACTATATTAATTACAACACTGTTTGGCCAATGGCTCAAGTGAATTCCTATCTAGCTCTTATATCTTAAATTAACCCATTTCTCTTAATCTGTGTATTGCCACAAGGCTGTGGTGTCTCTATGGCACCTTTTCTGCATTTTTCTTCTTAGGCAGCTGCATGGCGTCTCCCTGACTCGGACTACTCTCTCTCTCTCTATTTCTGTTCAGATTTCCCACCTGGCTTTACTCTGCTAAGCCATTGGCCAAAACAGTTTTATTCATTAACCAATTATAGCAACACATATACAAAAGGACATTCTGCATCAGGAATAAGTCTTTTTCATAAGTAATTTTTGGCACAAATCTTTAGAATGATCCTTACTTTAGGTATTTGATGGCCTTTTCTCACTCATCCTTAAAGAACGTGTTTCTGCGTACCAGTACCAAGGTTTCAGAATTGTGGGTAGTGTATTATTGAAATTTTAAATCCAGACTGAAGAAGAACAAATTGTTTTTCTATGATTTCAACCTACCCAATTATGGCACTTTTGAATCTTTAGCTTCAGAAAACAATCACTTGTTACTTTAACCTTAATAGTGATTATCACCCACAGTACTTACAAAGGATTGTATTAAGGAGAATACAGTGTGTATGGTCTGGTGCAGTGAACAATATTCATACTGGTAGAATAACTGGAGAGCAATTAGACAGCATAAGAAGATTTGGAGAATCATAAGACCATTTCTGGTGAGAGTTCAGGGCAAATACAGGTCATTAAAGTCTGTCTTTACTGTATGATAGTATGTATAACGCTGGGCATGGTGGCACATGTTAATTCTAGCACTTGATAGGAAGAGACATGTGAATCTGAATTCTAGGCTACCCTAGTCTACATAGAATAGAGAATAGCAGGCCAGAACAGAATATAAATGAAACCCTTTTCTAAAAATATATGTACACACACATGAATATGTGTATAGTTATATATATTTGTACATATATGTGTATACACATATATTCATCTGTGTGTACATGCAGATATTTTTGGTGCAAATCAGTATGTACTTGTTAGAAAAGCTTATCAGTTTTCTTGTTGAAATCTGTTTTCTTAAGAATTTCAACTCTAGAGTTTCTATTTTTTGATGGGGACACACATAGATATGCATGCTTCTCTGTGTGTGTTTGTGTAAATGCAAATATCCTGTTAGTTATATATTCATGTTAATATTAATGGAAATAAATGAATTTTTTACTTTCTTTAGAAAACTATCTATTAACATGTTTAATGTCTTTTTGTGTTTCCTATTAGTAATTATGTCCCTTTTTCATTCATAATGTTATTTATGCCTACTCTTTCCTCATCAGTCTTGAAGAATGGTCCTTGCTCTTACATTCATCATTCTCCTCTCTTTTTTGTTGCCCCCCACACTGATTGGAATACTTGGTTTGTTGATTATATATTGGGGGAGTTGTCTTTCTAATTTGATAAATGCACCTAAGGTAGCTCACTGAAGATTTTATTAAAGCGAGAGTTTTTAAGTTGGTTAGTTAAGGCTTGGTTGGTAAGAAGTAAAAAACTTTTGACCTTATTAATGTATACTTCGAAGTTTTGACACGTGTACACACTCATTTACTTGCCATGATACTCATGAAATGAAACTTTTCACAGCCATAAAACCTCTGTCATGTTCGTTTGTAATCATTACGTCTTGCCAGTCTTGCCTGTCCCAGACAACCTGTCACTCATTTGCTTTCCCTGCAATATTGCCTTTTCCAGAGTGTCATGTATATAAAACCATACTGTGAGCCTCTGCTGTCATTTAACATTTGAAATCTATTCATAATATTGTGTAAACCTTTAGGTCATTGTAATCAGAGTCTGACATTTATGAAGGTGTGATCCATTTTCATGAATGGCCCATGTATTTGTGTTTGAAAAGAATTCCCTGTAGTTTTGGAACATAAATCTACATGTACCTGATAGATAGGCTTATCAGTTTCCTTGTTGAAATCTATTTTCTTAGGAATTTGAACTATGTAATTTCTATTTTTAGTAGATGCATGTGTGTTTGTCTGTGTATGTGTCTGTGTGTGTGAATGCAAATATTCTGAGTTAGTGAATTCTTTCAGTGCTGTCCATATGCTTTTCAGTATATTAAAGCTGTGTTTTAAAATATTGACATACTTTATAAATGCCACTTTTTCCCAACTTAACACTTCCTGTGAATTCAGATTTAATTTCTTGTATTTATTTTTATCTGAGTTTTCTAGATATAGAACCATTACATACAGAAAGAGACTTATTTTGGCAATTGCATCAATTAAGGTGGCTTGGGGTGTAAATTGCATTTTTTTTTACCTTTTTCTAACTTTGTTTATATAGCTCTCAGTCTGAAATATGTTACTGATCTTTAATTCAGGAAGTATCTTGGCTCTAATCTGTGCGAACATTGCACGAATTCTTTATTGTTTTCAAAATTTGATGTAACGTATTAAGCCCTCCAGCCTTTGTGACTTCAGTGACCATTTCGATCTTCTTCTCCTCTCAGTGAACTCCTCAGTTCTGGTTTTCAATTTCCTAATGGTGTTTTCTATCCAGTATATAATTTATATTGTCTTCTATAGTTTTCTTTTTCAACTGGTGCATGTTTATTTGTAACAATTTTTGCTGTGCTTTTCTATATGACTATTCTTATCATTTTTGTTGGTTTATTATATAATTTTATATTATTTTACATAGGTGATATTTCTTCCTTTTTATGAATCTAAACTTTTAAGATACTTTCTGTTTTGCTATATGTATATTTCCTCTTTATTTTTCTGTTCCCCTTTTCTAAGTCCTCAGGTTCTTCCCTTTCTTGTGTTTATTTTTTTTCTTAGCTGTAACTTTCCTGAATGCTTTAGAATTTGTTTTTTTTTTTTATTTTTTGTGTTTTTTTCCTCACCATGTCACTGAGTCAGTGGATTGATTGGCCTGGATTTTAGGACCTAGGCATTTTATATAAGGGTTAATTAACTCCGAAAGATTCTTTATCAGCCTATTTCACAGTTTGGGAACTCACATCTCAGTGCAATTTCATGCTCTATAAGACTCGCCAAGTCTAACTATTTATGATCTGTGATGTGGCAGTTTCTATTTTTAGTGCAGCTTTGTTTTTAAAAAGTCTTGCTGGGTGTAGGCTAGCCTTAGAACTTACCAAACTCACAGTCATCCTACGTGTGGCTCCCAAATACTACGATTGCGGTTATAGCACCCGTGCCCAAACAGCTGTGTCACTTGGTTTTTGGAAATCTCTTGGACTTTGACTTTAATTTGTTCTTTGCCCATGACCGCTGAGTGTATGTATCAGAGAAGTATCTTAGAGGTGTACTTCTAGTAGCATTGTGACCAAAACTCCTATCTATATAGTTTCTATGTAAGATTTTGGAAATTAGAGCCTCAACCTTTGTCAACTCTGTCATATATGGCACATACACAGTTTAGTGCACTACCTCGTGTAATGCCCAGATGTGGTAGGTTCACAATGAAAATATGCATAGCAATTCATATTCTGGGAACTGACTTGTAGACTCAAATTGAATAGATTTAAAATCTGATAACACTTAAGATGCAACTCTCAAAGTCTATGTTACATCATCTCTTTTTTAAAGTATGTCTACCTCATGAAAATTTTTAAATGACTACTATAACATAAAGCTTTAGCATATATTGTAACTCATAGTGAACTTTTTAGATTTATTATTTAAGCAATGGGGTTATAAGATATATGTGTATATATGCTTTAATCTGTAGTCACTCATGAAATAAATAAACCATATAATTATATTTAAGATATATTCTCTAGTGAATGTGGGTTATTAATTTGTGCTTTGAAGTAAAATAGTATTGGGATTGTTAATCGTGTATACCATAGTATGTTCCAGTTTTATTTGTTATGTAAATTATCTTCAAAGGCAATTTTGACTACTGAATGTTCTTTACATTATAACCTGACTTTTAATACTTATCCCTTGTCCTTGACTAGCTCCTCACCTACTCCTGGTGCGGAGCTGTTGGATGCCAACGGGAGAAAAATCAATTTTCTTTGGGTGTGTAGCCAATGGTAGGGGCCCATTCTCCCGTAGATGGATCCATTAGCTATGAATATATGGATAACACTAATTGAGCTGAATGGATTTTGTTGTTGTTGTTGTTTAAGATAGAACATAAAGTTGTAAGGGAGACACATTGGGAACTTGCAGGAGAGAAGCAGGAAAAAGTAATGAGTAGATATGATTTTATGTACACTCCTCCTGTACATATATATGAAAGTTTCAAAGAATACTTGGTAAGGTGCCTGCCACACCAGTGTGAGAATCTGACATTGGTTGATGTCCAGCATGCACATATGTTTGTCAGGCCAGGCTTATAGTCTCAGTTCTGAGCAGACGGAGTTCAATCCCTGGAGCTCTCTAGCCATTCAGACTAGTATAATCACCAAATCCATGGTCCCAATTACACCCTCTCTCCAAAGTCACAAATTATGGCTTTCAGAAATGACACTTGTCGTTGACTGTGGACTTCACAGATACATACAAATTTACATGCAAAGAACTGCCATATAGATATATATGTATGTATGTGTATGTATATATTTGCATGCCTGTCTTATCAGAAACAGTACTCTTTCATTGTCTCTGTCTTAGCCAGATGTATATTTATATCAGGTAAACTGTGCCATAGTAGAGAATCATTTGAAGCATTAGGACTTCTGTGTTCCAGCTTGGTTTCTCTCATGATGGGCTATAGGATCCTATCTTCTTAACACTCTCTGAATATTGGGGTTTTGTTATTGTTGCTTAGCAAAGAGATGGTGATGCCCATGTAACTAGAGTATTTCTAAACAGTAAGTGACGTAAGGTGTTAGAATAGATCACCTGTGAGCCACTACATATGTAAACCATGACTGCTTGTCTTTATTACATCAGTTAGCTTCATGGAGCTGATAAGAAAAGTGGATAAGCCAGAGTCTGGAAAATGTGTTGGCTCCCCAGTTGGTCCTGCACTTTTAGAAGTAAGGAGCAGCCCTCAGTGAGATTATCATAAAGGGTGGTCTTAGGAGATGTCAATGCAGAGAAAGTACATTATCTGCCTTTTCCACTTGACAGTTCAGCTTTTGAGACCAAGGTATTAGAATCCTTTGTTCTTTCCACTACATCATCTAATATTTACCGTTTAGCAATTTGAAGCAAAAAATGAAAGAAGTCTAGTTTCAGTTGAGAAGTAAGTTTCACAAGCATTTCCTTCTTGTTCATATAAAATTATCGCATACTTTTAGTAGATTAAACTGAATACATCTCAGAACTAAACTATCCTTAACTGCTGTTTTGATTTTCAATCACACACAGAGAAATAAGTATTATCCACCCAAGTCACCAGTGCAGCATTGCTCTTGTTTCTTCATACTCACGTAGAAGAAACTTAAGTTTAATATGGCTTTCCTCATGCTAGATCTGTGCGAAGATGAGTTTAAAACTGCTGCCACCAGGGACCAAATTAAAGGATAACCTGTAAATGTGGCACCCTTTTCAGCCATGTGATAGCCCTGTCCTTTAACTATCTTCTTACCTTTTCCATGTGAGGATCAGAAATCTAAACAACGTGGAATGTTGTGTATGGAATAAAAAACCCTGTCCCCATCTACCCCAGCTTCACTGTTTCTGATTTCTTTCTATCTGGTGTTTGTTTATTTAAACAAACATAACTATGTGCAGTCAGATATATACTCCTTTCTTCTTACATATGTAATAACATACTAAATTGGTGTTAATTTGCCCTTTGCTTTTTTTTACCAAATTATTTGTTTATGTTTTTTATTATTGTTGCTTTAATATCAGCAAACAGAGATTTTATTCCTGCGTTGTATTCCATTAGAAACATATGCTGAAATTGATGTCCCTAGCCCCTCACAGGTAGACATCTTAGATGTTTATATCCTTTGGCTGATAGACACACTAATGCACTGATTAGCCTATGTGTTGTCATTTTTCCAATTATTAAAGGTACATTACGAGTCAAGAAATAGACATTTAAGCAAAATGTTAATTACTTGAAACATCTCAGAATGACATCTAAAGAGCTAGAGTTGCACATTCAGACCTGGATTTGACCTTAATTCTTGGTACCTGGCTTTGGGCATGTCACCTCCACTCTTAAGGAACCTCGGTGTCTTCTCTGTAAAAAGTAAAAACTAGTCCTCGTACCAAATGAATGGTTATGAAGATATATGACATGGTAGATGTAAATTGTCCTCACTGCCGCCTTTAATGTATGGGTATGAATAAGCATACAATGACCACACGCTCTTGAGGTTCATTTACTTTCTCTTTATTTTTTCCTTATTTATTATTGATTACTTTAAGATAATATCTCATTATATAAGTAATACTAGACGCAAATTCAAAATCTGCCTGCCACCTTCTGCAAAGTACTAGAATTAAAAGTGTGTGCCCTTATATTGGAGTTTTTTCTTTTTTAATTATTTGATATGCCTTTTTCTTCCTTTTATTGAATAATTCTGTAAATTTTAGTACTTTCATAGCCTTGTATAATTGTCACCATAATCAAGATCTAAAATATTAGATGCATTTTCAACTTTTACAGATATTGACTAGTTGTTTTCATTAAAGTTGTGTATTCACACTGAGCTCCACAAAATAAAATGAGTGACTTTTTCTTCATAACCTTGGCAGAAGATAAAAGTTCATTATGTTTCTCTGTATGTTGTTATTAACATTCCCACTACAGGAAAACATAAGCAATGAGCTAGGTCTACAGCATCTGTGTGGTCCTTCCTTCGTTGGCTAAAGTTACTTTAGCCTAAAGTCTGAGACTTAAAAGAAAACACTAAAAGAGCATTCATACTTGATCGCATTTTAAGGGAACTGCTTTTGCCATCTGCTTCTGTGGCAAATGGACATACTAGTTCCCTGCGCTGTGTCATTCTGGGTAGCTAAGAGGTAACTGTAGGAAGCACAGTGCAGGCTCATTCACTGGTGAACATAAGGGGAGCGACGGTTCTTTATTAAGTGTTTGTGAATTCTGGTACACATGTAGCTTCCATCTGTTCTGATTGGTATGCCGTGTCAACCATTGGAAATCAAAGCGGGTGAAAATGATTTACACTTCTCAATTGTCATTTGTAAAGTTACTGCAGAAAGAGTGGTAGAGAGGACTGACACAATGTAGCAGTATTCCTGGGAAATATGAACAAACATCTACTCATCAAGCATAGGGAACCAGTGACAGGCCAGAGTCCAACTAGTGAACCAATGAGCTTTACTGGTGTTACTTATAGAGATGAGGGGCCACTTGCAGGAATGTGGGTGACTCAAAGACAGCTGTCTTGGCAGAAGCCCATCTCAGCCTGGGTGAGAGCTCACAATAGCTGGAAACTTGAAGTGTGCTGCATAACAGACAGCTCAATGGGTTGGAGAGTGTGTTTATTTCCTGGGCAGCTCAGTTGGTCTGAGCCTCTTTCAAGACAGCTGTCTAGCCATGGCTCTCAGCCGTTTTGCTGCCCGTTTGGAGAAAGTGTGTGTAGAATACATTGTCAGTTTCTGGGGAATGTATTTTCTGAACCTTTTGAGTTGTCTACTTCCTGGGTCTTAATGAGCCTCCTTTTAAACATTCTGAGTCATAAGGAGTTTCTAAGATAACTGCTGTACAACACACTAAAAAAATTGTATTGAAATGCTTTAAAGACTATAAATATAATCCTTAAATAACCGTAACACCATATTTGTAAATCATTCTCCTCCTATGATTTTCTAAAGTTAGAAAATGCTATATTGAGGTCTAAATTCCTGACTTCCCTGGCATAATAATAATACCTAACCACAACTGCTCATGGCATCATATTCCAGCTGTCAGGAGTCGGGGTTACACCCCATTCACTACATGTTTATACCTGGCCACTTCATTCATTTTTCTTATTAATTCTTCAGAATGCAATAGACTTTAATTAAACTTTTAATCAATTTTAAGTTATGAATCAGTTGTTTTATTATATTTTTAAGGTAAACAAATAAAATAGCAATGCTTCATTTATAATATATAGCTGTGATTCTATATTATAATATATAATATAAAGTAAGTTTATGTTAAATACTTCAATTAACAAAAATCTCTTGCTTTGGTAATTGAAGTATTTAACATAAACTTACTTCACTTCTTATTAGTGAACATTATCTTACTATGTTGACATGCTAGTATTGATTATTTCATCACTATTAAATGATTTGGGGGATTTTTCTACAGGATATATTGATTATTCTATATATGTCTTATTTGACTTTTAACATATTGATCTACAAAATTTTCATCACTGAAAAAATGTCATAGCACAGTTAATGAGTATTATGGTCATGTATCTTCTATGTTTCAGTCTCTAAACTGAAATGAAGAATTAACATTCATTTTCTCATTGATTTTAAATTTCTGCATTATTCAGACCCAGGTTTTTTAAATATGTTCTTTTAAATATGTTTCCCTACATTCTCTACTATGAAAGTTATCATGATATAAACAGAGATAATGGATATTGCTTTTATATCTACAGTGCAAAATGGATACTTAACACTATCAAAATTATGGATCCTTTGCTTACAAGTACTTTTAATTAAGGTTGCATCTATGTTACAGAAAATTTTGCTAAATATGGTTACACATTTTTAAAGAATCAATTTTGCTTTACACACTGTATAGAGACGTGGAACAAGATACTAAAGGAGAGAGAGAGACCTTTCATGCTCATGAATAGAAACAGTTTGCATGAATTGGGGACAATTCCCAAAATAAATGCACAAATTCAGTGCATCTTCCACTAAAATTTCAATGCCTTTCTTAACAGAAATAGAAAAAATAGCATTAAAATGTGTATGGAAGCACAAAAGATCTCAGTAACCAAAGTAAGCATGAGGAAAAAGAATGATTCTACATGTATAACCATTTCAAGTTCTTTTAGGGCCAGAATAACAAAAACAGTATAGTACTTACTGGCACCAAAACAGACAAGTAGATTGATAGATTACATTAAAGAACTACACAGCTAAATCACCTGATTTTTGACAAAGATACTGAAGATATTCCTTTGAGGAAAGATAGTATCTTCAATAAATTGTGCTAGGAAAATTGATTGACTTTCTGCATGTAGAAGACACTCAGCCCTTGTCTCTCACCCCATACAAAAATCAACTCCAAATGTAACAAAGATCTTTATCTTAGACCTCAAATTCTGAAACTATTAAATTCAGTAGTAGCAAAAGCACTTCAAGCTTTGGGCATAGATAGGCAAGGGTGCTCTGAATAGGACTTCAGTTGCACAGGAAGAATATTGCCAACAGTTGATAAATGTGGCCTCGTGAAATTAAAGAGCTTCTGCACAGCTATTAAAGACTGGCTATACAATGGGAGTTTGAATATTTGTTCCACAGGTGTTGAACCTCTTTGGGAAGAATTATGAAATGTAGTCTTGTTGGAAGAGGTATCTCTGGAGGACAGCTTTGCAGTTTTAAAAGATTTGTATCATTCCCAGTGTCTTTTCTCTACTTCCAGCTTGTAGATCAACATGTGAGCTTTCAGCTATTCTGCCACTATACTTTTGCTTCACTATCATGGACTCAAACCCTCTGCAGCCATGAGCACCAAATTAAATGGTTTGGGGTTTTTTGGGGGTTTTTTGTTTGTTTGTTTTTTGTTTTCTTACTTAAGTTGCCTTGGTCATAGTGCTTTATCACAGCAATAGAAAGTAGCTAAGACAATGTCTGACAGAGAATTAATAGCAATATTATAAAATAATGCAGACAACTGAAATGAATGGAAGTTTTCACAATATGAAACAAACATCCTCTAAACACATGGGAGAAAACGGTCACCCTACTAGCTTTCAGGGAAATGAAAAAAATAGTCTGAGATTCCATCTTCCCTCAGTAAGAACTGCGCTTGCTACAGGTACTTTAGAGGATGTGGGCAAGAGGTAGCCATGATGCGCTGCTGGTAGAAATGTAAACTGGAGGGCCCACTATGGAAAGCAATGAGGAGGTTCTCCAACGATCTGAAGCTGTACCTACTGTGTGAACCAACTGTCCCGGTCCTGGATGTCCACAGGAAGGGTGTGAAGTCAACACACCCCAGAGACACTTGCACATCAGTGCTTAATCTTTTCACAACAAAAAAAACCAACACTGGCTTCCTACAGCAGAGGTTTTGTTAAAACGGAATTTTTCATTCATGAAGAAAATCACCATAAAAAAGAATGACATTTTGATTTTCTATTTCAAGAAAAAAAAAGTTGACAACACAATATTACATAATGTGTCATATCCGTAGATATATCCATGATGTGTGATTTTAACATGATTTTAAGGAGGTTCCTTTTATAAAATATTACTCTGGGTAGTTTTGTTTTTTTACTTTAACGACCTCTCCAGTCCTTTGATATATCAATCTCCACTGAACATCCACTGAATCTTAATCCTTGGTGATTTTCTCAGTGTTGCTGACAGTGTAATTCTGTGTCTTTACCAATATTGATTTTCAAGTAAGGTGCATTACATTATTTTTAGCTATAGATTGCAAAACTCTAAACAGATATCTAATGATAAGGTAAAACTTGACCAAAAAACTTCTAACATGAAAGTTCAAAAGGCCCTTTAGTTCTGAGAAGGGATGTTGGAGTTGGGACCAATTAGTAATATGACAACCTCTTTGAATATTCAAATAATGGGAGACACCCTGTTTTTTCTGAATAACGACAATGGTTTTCTGTGTGGTAGAATTTGAAGATGATCAAGTTTATTTTTAAAGCATATATATATGTATATATATATATATATATATATATATAATATGAAATTTTAAAACATGTATGGTTGTTTTGTCTGCATACCATGTACATACCTGCAGAGGCCAAAAGACAGCATTGGATCCACTGGAACTAGAGTTAGGGACAATTGTTAGCTGCCATGTGAGTCCAGATCACCTTAAAGAGTAACCAGTATTTTTAACCATTGAGAAACTTTTCCATCCAGATGCTAATAGATGTTTGTGTGTGTGTGTGTGTGTGTGTGTGTGTGTGTGTGTGTGTGTGTGTGTGTAGAGTATGTATGAGATTCAAACCTTAAAAACTGAAGTGATTTCTTCAAAGAAATTTGAAATAAATAATATTTGGTATCTTAGAAAGGCATTTTGATAGAAAAAAATGTTTTCTATGTGACAGACAGAAAAACTAAAGATCCTAATAGTGCCTGACTTAATGTGACAGTATAATAGGTCTCTAAGGCTTCGTATATACCAAGGAAAAGTTCTTACTGACAGTGCTAGGAGAGCCAAAGTGGATATGAATAACTAAATACAAGGATGAATTTGTTGTAATTTGCAGGTAATTTGTTAGTGATTTTTAGAGAATTGAAAGTCTTATCAATATCTAGCAGTGGGTGGGGATATGAATGGGCTCTATGATATTAATCCCAACACTCAAAAAGCTGACACAGGAAATTCTTGAGTTCGAGACTAGCCTGGAAAAATTATTATGTAGGATGTACACATGCATGCGTGTACACACACACACACACACACACACACACACACACACACATTTCAGATTCTTTGGAAAACCTACAACTATGCTTTGTTCTGAGCACTTCTCTTTCTCCTAACCTTCATGTTAAGTCTATACCGGAAAAATCTTAAACCCCAACAAGAATAATTAATAACTAACCCTTATCCTAACCTAAAAGATAGATAGATAGATAGATAGATAGATAGATAGATAGATAGATAGATAGATAGATAGATAGATAGATAGATAGATAGATGGATGGATGATAAATGGATGTATGCATACATAGGCAGGTAAGTAGATGGATGAGGGAAGATAGTTATCTTCCCTTCTCTCTCCTTTTTTCCATGGAGTTTCTGGAAACTTCTATTTTATATGTCTGCTAGTTTCTGAAACTCTTTTATTTAATGTGTAGTTATTGAAGTTATGTAGCTATTGAAATACTTTTGAACCTAACCTTCCCAAACTGTAAGTGCCTTATAATCTGTAGCTCTTTGTGACATATAATGCCTTGTTCATAAGACATGTCCAAAATGTTTCTTGACTTGACCGAAACAGATAGAAATGTATACTTTTCCAGAATAATCTTTATTCCTTCTGATTTGTACTTGTAATATCTCCAAAATTTCATGTTAAAGGTTCCATTGCCAGTGAGACTTTTGAGATGTTACCTGATTTTAAGAGGGCTAATCAGTTGAATTCATTGGTGTATTCAAGATTTGATTACTATTTCCTCTCCTAAAAAATTTTACATTGAGTTATTCTTACAATATAGATTGTAACTAGAATGTCAGATCCTTAGTACAAAAACTAAGAAGATAATATTCATGAGGGCAACATATTTGTCAAAGTATATACAAACGGGTATTTTATTGCTATGCTAATTGATATAGGGTAAATGTCTCTGGAGATCAGTATAATATACCAGATACCAAATATTCTCCTCTGACATAATTTAAAAATTCTACAGAAAGAAAAGCCATCAAACAAAGGAAACATGAAACATTATTAATAACTAAACCTGGAAACCACCCAAATGATATGCAGTGGTTAACTGGAATAGGCAAATTACAAGGCAATATATTATTATTATACATATTGCCTAAAAAACAGTCATATATATGTAATTAGTATTATCACTGTTTTTGCAATAAAAATTTGAAAAATTTTATCTTTAAAAAGATGTGGAAAAGATCGACTCTTTAGCAGTTTTTGGTTTTTCCCCTGTTGAGTTTCTATCATTTTGCACTTATTTGGATTATTAAATAATATATTATTTTTAGAATAGAAAATCAGGTTGCTTTTTTTAACCTAAAATGGAATGCTTAAAATGTTATTTTGGGAAAGACATATTTCCTAAAATTTAGATTCCTACCTTTTGTTAGATATAGGGTGCTTCAGAATAAGAAAAGGGAAGCAGGTTTACAGCTCTAGGCACCTGGTCAGATGCAGTTTGCCTTTCATGCCTTGACAGCCCTTTACTGAGAAACACAAAAAACATCGACTGTGTGTGTGTTTTCAGTGCTGCCGCCCCAGACTCCTGACCTACCAAGTATGTGCTCATCATTTTCTTGTTATAGACCAGTCATAACTAAAACTGTTACTCAGCCTTTCAGCGTGACCTTATTTACCAAATCCTATGCTGTGTTTTAACTAAAGCATGAAATCAATTATTGTATGTGTTCGTACACAGGTGTTTGTGATATATATATGTCTGTTTACAAGGGTATACAAGGCTGGTATACTTGTGTGCACCTGAATATGTAGGTTAGAAATCAACCTCAAGTGTCTTTCTCTCACCTTCTTCACCATTTTTTTTTTCAATTTTTTTTTCTGGTTTTTTTTTTTTTTTCGAGACAGGGTTTCTCTGTGGTTTTGGAGCCTGTCCTGGAACTAGCTCTTGTAGACCAGGCTGGTCTCGAACTCACAGAGCTCCTCCTGCCTCTGCCTCCCGAGTGCTGGGATTAAAGGCGTGCGCCACCACCGCCCGGCCTTCTTCACCATTTTTAAACATTTATTTATCTGTTATGTATGTGTATGTGTGTATGTGACCTCTCCACATGAGAGGTCAGCAAACAATTTATGGGAGTAAGTTCTCTCCTTCCATCATGTGGGTCTCAGCAATTGAAATTAGGTTGTAAGGCTTGGCGACCATTTACCACTGACATTCAATGGCACCACCATATTTTTTGAGGCTGTTCAGCTAGGTGAGTTTCAGGTTTCTGCCTATCTCTACCTCCATTTACTTGAGTTACAAACATGCACCTTTAGTGGGTATTGAATATTAGAGCGTAGCTCACCATACTTGCGAGCAGACACTTCACAAACTGAACCATCTCCCCAGCATATACCTAAGTGGGAAGACTACTCTGAATGTGATTGGACTGTCCCATAGGTTAGAGACCCATATGAAATACAAGGGAGGAAAGTAGAAAATGAAACAGTGTAGCTCCCTCTCTGCTTCTTGTCTGCCAAGTGAGAAACCTTTGCCAAATGTTCCCACCAGCTCACCACAGATTCAAAACCTACAGACAAGACTGGACAGAAACCTCAGAGATGTTATACTAAGAAGTCTTTCCACTCCTAAATTGTGTATGTCAAGTAAATTGCAGAAATGATGCAAAATTCTAATATGCTAATGAACTTAGATTCTTACCTACTTTAAATGTATGTGACATTTTATTAGTGTATAAGCCTTGTGTTATATAGTTTAATCTTTTAAATAATCCATTCTATTGCCAAGACAATAGGTTGCTATCAAAAAACTTAGAACAAGGTCCCATTTCTGGAGACAACACCTGCACAACTATTGGACATGAAGAAGTTGAGCTGGTGCCTACATAGAAGGTACTCTGTATGCTACCAAAGGAAAAACATAAACACCAAGCCAGCCACGAACCCTTTAATGTACACTGGTATTCTGCCTGCAAGATATGCTAGGACAATGGTGGCAAAAAAAAAAACTTGTGGGAGTACAGAACAATAAATAATTTGGTCTAAAGCTCACCCACAAATTGGAACCCATACACAATACTGCTTAACTGACCAAGAACCACAGAACAGATAGCTCAGGAACCTGGAAGAAAACAAAATAAAACAAAACAAAAACTCTAGTGATAAAATGACTCCTATAATGATATTCTGCTACACTCATAGATCAGTGCCTTGTTCAGCCATCATCAGAGAAGCTTCCTCCTACATCAGATGGGAGCAAATACAGAGACCTGCAGCCAAACATGCAGAGAAAGAGAGAAAGACCTTGAACCCCTCAGCCCTAAATGGTATGTCTTCATCAAATCCCTCCCCTCAGAGCTCAGGGAACACTATAGAAGAGGAGGTGAAATGAGTGTAAGAACCCGAGGGGATGGAGGACACCAAGAAAACAAGGCCCTTTAAATCAACAGGAGTAAAGCTCATAAGAACTCACAGACTGAAGCACCATGCACAGGGCCTGCACAGGTCTCTACCAGGTTCAATATATACATGTGTGTCTTCCAGTTTAGTGCTTTTATGGAATTCCTGAGTGAGCAAACAAGTATGTCTCTAATTCTTGTGCCTTCTGTTGGACTCTTTTCCTTCTGTTGGTTTATCTTGTTCAACTGTGATGTGATAGTTTTTGTTTTATCTTATTTTATTATTATCTCTTAGAAGACTGGTTGTTTTTGATGAGAGTGGAAAAGTGAGTGGATCTGGATATGAGGGGAGGTAGGGAAGAACTAGGAGGAATAGAGAAAAGGAAAACTATGATCAGGATATATTATAGGAGAAAAGAATCTATTTTTAATGAAAGGAAAATAAATAAATATGAAGTATATGATTCATTGGCTGTTTTTATATTACACAGTTGAACAATTTTTACCACAGCGTATTTTAGAACATTCTTATCAACCCAAAATATACCTGTCCCAATAACAATACATGTTTCATTTGATTCATTTTCAACCTACCTGCACACCTCAGCTTTGCATTCATTAATCATTCTTATATTTACATACCTGTCAGTTTTTCATATTTCTTATAAATGGAATCATACCATTTTGGTCTTCTTTTAGTAGTTTCCTTCACTTAATATTTTTAATGTTCAGCAGTATCAAGCATTACCCGTGGCTGAAGGATGGATACAGACCATCATGAGAAAGGTAGAAGTACTTTTTTTAAAGACCAGTCTTTTAAGAGATAATAATGGAATATAAGATATAAAACACATATTAGACAAACTACTCACTTTGTCTGTTTTGTTTAGTTTGGGACTATGGCTTATGGAATAGCACTACCCACATTCTGGATGGGTCTTTCAAATTCAGTTAAATGAAATCGTGAAATTTTCTGATAAATAGATGGAACTTGAAAATATTATTAAGGTAACCAAGATTCAGAAAGATTAAACACGTATGTTCTCTCTCATTTGTTGATCCTTGCTCCAAATCTTTAGATGTGAGTATAAAACCAAGAAAGTAGGATACACCATAGTGGAAGGAGCTCTTTAGATGGAAACAGAAGATTGGGGTACAGGTGCTGTGAAGGGGAAATGAAAAAAATCGGGAGTGCGCTTTATTTCGGAAGGAGAAAGCAGAACAGTATGGAGACAGAGGACAAGGACGAGGGATAAATAACACCAAGGATATTTTTAAAAGCCATAGGGAATCATATCATTTATATTTGCCTTAAATTACATATTGTGTGTGTGTTTTCAAATGAAGTTACGCCACTTGTGATAATTACAACCTTAGAACATCTAACAAAATCACAAATAACAAGCAAGAGAAACCTATCCAGCTGTTGGGAGGGGAGTCCAAGCAACTCTGAAAACAATATAAGCTACTGCTGTTTCTTTTTATTGTCTTCAAGAAGTTGAAGACAAGTTCCTATTTTGGAAGACTACATGCAGTTTGGATACAGGACACAGAATTGAGCTGAATCTAACCTGAATGTTTACTCCTTCGGCACTCGCTTTTATGGTGCCAGAAAGTGCCTTTTGTTCAGGGGGCCGGCAATTGACAGTTCTACCCAGCTGTGATGGCCGCAGACCACAGCACTGACCAGCATGATAAGATGGCTGTGAAGGTGCAGTAGGGGCACATGTGTCATGGTCGTAACCCACAGCTGTCCAGTTGAATGAAAGCCTTGCCCAATAGGAAGGAATCCATGCCTGGTATTGTAAGCCAACAGTTTTAATTTTCATTAACCTGAGGGCTAGTGATGTAGAATATTTTTTCAAATGCTTATTGGCAGTTTATATCTACTTTGAGAATAGTCTCAAGATGACACCCAGCCCCTGTCTGAGTCACAGACTGAAAAATGGGAATCCTCTATACTGCTAATCCATCTGCCAGAGGAATTAATATCCCAACAAAATGCATGACTGGTTTTAAGGCTTACTAGGACTATGAACTTCTCATGATGGCCATCAGGATTACCTCTGAGGACACTCTTCTGTATTTCCTCCTCTGATGAGGAGCCATACTGCCGGAACTTTGTTCAGCTTGGCTTCCTTTCTATGCGTTACCATTTTCTCTCCACTTTTCAGGTATCCTATCACTGCCTTTTTGAACTTAAAAAGTTGCTATTGTCATTTCCTATTTGAAAAGTAATCTTTTGTTCCTTATTCTAATTCTTCTCTTCCTCCAGTTTACATAGATGCAGCTTCAGTTCACTTCCTTCCTGGAAGTCATGGTTAACTTTTGTCATCCTGACCAGGTTGAGGTATACAGAACAGATTAGGAAGGCAAACTTTTGGGTGTCTGTCAGAGATGTGAAGGCTCAGATAAGTGGTTTAGTTCATTCATGATTCATCTTTTACTTAAACAGACTATTTGGATCTGTTAGAACTGTGTAGACCCTTCCTGTTTTCTCTGCTTCTGGGGTGCCATCTGCTAAGTACCCTATGCCACATGCTTCTGCTGCCATGAGATCCTGCATCTCTTGAGAGTCAAAGCAGATGGCATCCTGCCCGTAAACTGAAACACCTACACCTCAAACCAGAATGAATCCTTCCTCCTTTAAATGTTTCTGCCAGGCACATGCGGGTTTGAGGAAAGTATAATTAACATGTAGATTTGTGGGGTAGTGTATAGTAGCACCTCTGGTTTACTCTTATTTATTTAGCAAGCTGGCTGAACTATTTTCATCAAATTTGCTTCATTAACTTAGTAATACTTTTGATTCTGCCTTGTAGGGATCAAAACCTTACTCATGTGTGGTAGTGACTCTGAAACTGTAGTGACAGTTATGACAAAGAGCTCTTTGGCTGCCTCCTCTAATGCTTCATTTGGTCACTTCCGTCTGATAGGTGCTATTAATTGCTGGTTGAATGTTCTATTTTCAATACTCCCACACATAAATTTTGCCCCACTTCACTCCTATCAAACTCCCCTTTGCTATGCTTTCTTCAGGCCATGTTTGAAGTTTGTCTCACCTCAGAACAACCATTCTTATCTGTCTCTTCCCTTGGTTCTCTGCAGTAACTGCTTGTATTTTCCTCATATTACCTTTCCTTATTGTTCAAAAACTGACATCGTTTCTCCCTGCTGTTCACTGATAAAGCTTACCTTTTTTTTTTTTCTGTCCCAAAGATAGAAGAGTCCTATTTGCTTACCAGAAACTGGCATTTCCCCAAGGCCACACTGTGGTTTTGTTTTTCTATATTCTACTCTAACTAAAGTCAGTGCTTTGGCGATAGAGCTTGCATTCTGTCTTTAAAGCCTTCCTCTTTTCCTGGGTAAAGTCTCAGAGCCACTACTTCAATGCTAAGGACAGAGTCAGTGAAACTGCCTTCAATAATAAGTAGCCTTTCACTTATTTGGTTAGCGTTACTCAGAACAGAACCTGTTCCCCATGAGTTAGTTAGGATGACTTGGATCCCGCTGTTCTCAGCATAGAACCTGTTTCTCATGAGTTAGCTAGAATGGCTTTGATCCCAGTGTTTGCTGATTTTCTCTGGGTTAGGGTTTAGTGCAAGAAGAAGAGGCTGCTTCCTCTCAGCTATACTTGCCCTGAATTTATCCTCTAAACCAAGTGGCTGAATCATGAGAAACATGTATAGTTTCCCTAATTTATCATTAATGTGCCATATATTGCCATTATTACTATACCAGAGCCCTTGGTTTAAAGCTGGATTTTTGCCCATGATCACATGGAGTCTGTCTTTTGAAGGCAAAAGGAGGTAGCGTCATTAAGTTTTCAGACACCTATATGCTACTTTATAAATGCTTATCCTGTTTCCTTGGATAATTTTGCCTTCTGTTGTAGACCTCATCTATCTATATTTTGTCTAAGTAACTTCAACTAACCAAATGAAAATATAACATCTAATAAAGAAAAATGTAAGTATGTGGTCTCTACTGTATAGCTGCTGAAATACTAGATTAGAACAGGTGAAATTGTCATTTTGAGTTTTAAAAAATGATTGAATATGGACAGTTTCATGGGATTGAACCTACTAAGAAACAAAATTATAGCATACCTTGGTTATGTTATTGAGTTTGCTCATTTTGAGTAGATTTGGATGTATTTTTCCCTTTTAGTTGTCAATGGTTATTTGTAACTTTAAAATGTTTGTTTTTATCAAATAAGTTCATTTTTATTGAGTGCCAAGAAGAGTTGTTATAGCCAATTTAAAGAGAACATTTGAAAGTGAAATTTTTTAATAGCAATGAATCAACAACAGAGGAAGATGGACTCAAACCCTGGGTTTGATGAACTGACTCAACCTGTAATTCTTTTGGTGCCCTCTCCAACCTCACATGATTTTTTAGAACTTGGGAATTTTTCTCATCATACATTTCTAATGCTGATTTCTCTGGCTCCTGGGAGCTTAAAATCTCAGGATATTTGATGGTCAATATACATAATAATATTAGTTGAGAAAATAGTAGCCATCATTAAAAACATATTTCTTTTCTGTGCCAGGCACTGTTAGGCACTAATCTAAGTACTTTACATATTGACTCATTTAATCTGTTGGGCTACTTCTTTGATGTTTATATTCAGTTTTCTGCCTTTTACTTTGGGGAGATGAATCAGTTATCAAAGCTGTCAGATCAGAAGGGGTAAATATTAGAAATAGTAATTTGCAACATCATAGGCAAATATTGGAAGAAGCCAGGAGAATAAATGGCCCATTCAGTTTAAGAAAGACAGTGAACACCGCTGAAGTTATATCAACTTCACTATGCTTTTCTACTGAAGCAAAACTTTTTCCTATAACTACTTCCTCCTTAACTTTTATATGCAAGATAAAAAGTGGCCCTGATTCTTAAATAAGTGTAGCAGGAATGGTCATTGACCATAGAGCAATGGTTCTCATCCTGTAGGTCATAGCCCCTTTGGGAATAGAACAGCCCTTTCACAAGGGTCACCTAAGACCATCCTGCATATCAGATATTTACATTACTATTCATAACAGTAAAAAGTTATAGTTATCAAGTAGCAACGAAATAATTTTATGGTTGGGGGTCACCACAACATGATAAATTAAAAGGTCTTAGCATTAGAAAGGCTGGGAGCCACTGACATAGAGCCATATTAAAATTTTCTCCACTGGAAATTTTCATAAGGAATCTCAAATTAAGCTTATATGAACTTCATATGGCAGGAAGTCAGATTCTTAGCCAAACCAAGAAACTGCATAAGATTTTGCAACTTGAACAGTGTCCACTTGACACTCTCAGTACCTTTGGATTTCAGTGATGTCCTGTCTTTTGGGGGCTTTGGAGTAGCCTGAGTTTCTTAACCTGTACGCTTTACTTAGCTTAGAAGACAATAAGACTGAAAGCTAGGGGCCAGGCTCTTGTTTCTAGAAGACTTGGGAAGGACTGACCTAATTTTTTAAGTCTGCCTGATTATTTCTGAAACTATACATTTAATTCTCAAATATACCGTTCCAGTAAGAGTCTTGACAGTACAATCAATTCCCACTATTTAATTTTAAGAAATTTTGTAAAAATCACACAAATTCATTTTAAAACAATCGTTGTTCATTTAACAAATATGACAATAAGAAATTTTTAAACACACAGTTGCACAGTTGTATACTGAACAAGGAAAAGGATACTCTTTTCTTTTCTTTTGGATTTTCAAGACAGGGTTTCTCTGTTGCTTTGGGGCCTATCCTGGAACTAGCTCTTGTAGACCAGGCTGGCATCAAACTCACAGAGATCCACCTCTGCCTCCTGAATGCTAGGATTAAAGGAGTGCACCACCACCACCCAGCGAAATGATATTCTAGTATTAAGAAGCTAGGTTTTTTTTAAGTACATACAGTCTACACAATAGGATTTTCTGATATTACAGAAAGTGTGCAGAAGTGTTCTTCCATGTACTTGTTTTATTTTTATCTAAAGGACATTCAAATAGGATAGTGGTCAGACTGTACATGTTTACAGCCACCATGATTTTATATGAAGAAAAATGTAAAAGGCTGTACCCTAAAACTCTTACAATTAATAAATTCAATAATGTTTCTGAACACAAAGTAAACATATTTAAGAATCTTTTATATATCAAAATATAATAACTGAGAAAATGTCATTCACAGTGTTCACTAAATAATAAATACTAAGTAAAATATTAGGCCCAAAAAGGAACCCAATAATGAAAATAACAAGTCATGAATCCAGATGAAGAGGTCACACACAGAGAACAGACAACTGAAGTTCATGGATGGCAGAAATAATGTTAAATTGACCAGACTATCCTAAACTAGTCAGTCTTTCCAGAAGTACAAAGCAATGCTAAACAATCTGTAATGTTAGTTGTACTACATTGTCTAACTTTAAAACTATAGGAATACAAACAGTATGATAATTGTCATGATAAGACTATATAAACCAATAAAGTAGCATAAAAATACATAGTTAAGCCAATTTCCAACAAATACAACATGGACATAGGTAGATTGAAGCAATTATATTCAATAAATGCTCTTGGTCTCCATATGCAGAATGAATAAAGTATACTTCAATTCTCTCCATATGCAAGAAAACAACATAGATCATATTTCAATGTAAGCTATGAGACTGTACTATGAAATTATGAAACTGCCCTGACCAGATACAGATTCTGAGTGTATATGTGTCAAAATCCCAAAACAAGCCACACAGCAGTAAGATTAATGGTATATTGAATTGATACGAAGTTTTGACCAGTGGCTATCATTTTTTATTGTCACTAGTTTATAGAGATCATCATCTTATTCCATTGTTTCCTCCTTTAAGACTTGTTTATACTTATCATAACTTGTCAATGAGTATTTTTTTCTTTCTTTTTGTTGAATTTTTCATTATAAAATCCATATTTGTGCTTATAATGGTCAGGGATGAAACCAGAACTCAGTCTCTCAACTTCCTCAACAAATTATCTGATCCTTTGTCAGTAGTCGCTGAAACAACATCCATGTCCATTGTTCTTAACTGCTCAATTTAAGGCAAGGAAACGGGAGCTGAGTTGAAGTTTTCTTCTTTACCCAACAAGAAGAAAATATTTGTTGATCACATTAATCTTACAGGCAAGAAGAAAACAGCTTTGTAAACCCTGCAGGCTTCTTTATACTGCTGTTTTTGTCTTCCAATTTTAATTCTGACTTCAAGGTACTTTTATTTTTTATAAAAGTCGTCAGCTATCATGTAAACAAGTGATATTTTTCTGATTCGCTTTAAATAGTGTTTTATGTATAGGTAATAAAGTAATTGCCCCCAACTTTGCTACTTAATCTCAATAAAATTCAGCTGAAAGTATTGATATTTTCAAAGTTTCGAACAAGTTTATAGACATAGGCATCAAAGGAGGAAATGAAGATTTAGAAAGTAGTAGCCCAAGCTTTATGCTCAGTGGGTAAGGAAGCTAATGTGTCATTGCCACTTATATCATCCAAAATGCCTTCAAACGTCATGTGTGCACACTTAAACTTTTTTATGGTGAAAACTTTTTTATTATTCATAATTTTTTTAATTAATTTTGCATAGCAACCACAGTTCCCCCCCGCCTCTTCTCCTCTTGTTCCCTTCCCCTGCCTCCCTTTTACCCACCCCCTATCCTCTCCTCCATCTTTATTCAGAAGGAGTAAGACCTCCCATGGGAGTCAAGAAAGCATGGCATCTTATCATAGGGAATAGGCTCCAAAGAGCCAGCTCATGCGTCATGGACAGGTTCTGGTCCCACAGGTAGGGGCCCTACAAAAGACCAAGCTACACAACTGTCACCCAGATGCAGAGGGCTTAGGTCAGTCCCGTGGCTCCCTAGCTATCCATCCGAGTCCGTGAGCTCCCACAAGCTGTCAACTGTCTCTGTGGGTTTCCCTATCATGTTCTTGACCCTCCTTTTGCTCATAAAATTCCTCACCCTCTCTTCAACTAGGCTACCAGCGCTCAGCCTAGTGCTTGGCTGTGGATCTCTATCTACTTCCATCAGGTATTGGATGAAGGCTTTATGATGACAATTAGGGTAGTCACCAATCTGATTACAAGTTGTCAGTTCAGGTACCCTCTCCACTATTGCTAGGAGTCTTGTCTAAGATCATCCTTGTGGGTTTCTGGGAGTTCCCTGGCATCAGGTTTCTCCCTAATTCAATAAGGGCTCCTCCTCTATCAAGATATTTCTTTTATTGCTCTTGTCCTCTGCCTGCCACCAAGCCAACCATCTTGATCCCTCATGTTCCCATCTCCCATTCTCTCCCCCTCTACTCTCCTCTACTCCCAGTTTACCCAGGACATCTCATCTATTTCCTCTTCCCAAGGAGATCCATACATCCCTCTTAGGTTTTCCTTGTTACCTAGCTTCTCTGTGACTGAGGTTTGTAGTCTGGTTATCTTTGTTTTACATCTAATATCCACTTCTGAGTGAGTGCATACCATGTTTGTCTTTCTGGGTCTGGGTTACCTCACTCAGGGTGATTTTTTTTCTAGTTCTATCCATTTGCCTGCAAATTTCATGATTATCACTTGTTTTTTACCCCTAAGTAATACTCCATCCTATAGATATATCACATTTTCTTTATCCATTCTTTGGTTGAGGGGCATCTGGGTTGTTTCCAGGTTCTGGTTATTACAAATAAGATTGCTATGAATATATATAAGCAAGTGTCCTTGTGGTATAATTGAACATCCTTTGGAGTATATGCCCAAGACTAGTTTTGCTGGGTCTTGAGGTAGATTGATTCTCAATTTTATGAGAAACCGTCATACTAATTTCCAAAGTGACTGTATAAGTTTACACTCCTACCAGCAATGGAGAAGTAGTCCCCTTACTCCACATCCTGTCCAACAGAGACTGTCATTAGTGTTTTTGATCTTGCCCATTCTGACAAGAATAAGATGGTATCCGAGTCATTTTGATTTTCATTTCCCTGATAGTTAAGGATGTTGAACACTTTTTTAAGTGTATCTCAGCCATTTGAAATTTCTTTCTGGAGGTATCACCATCCCCAACTTTAAGCTCTACTATAGCGCTATAGTAATAAAAACAGCTTGGTGTAGGCATAAAAACAGACATGTGGACAAATGGAACCAAATTGAAGACCCTAACATAATCCATAAGCCCATGAACAACTGATTTTTTACAAAGAAGCCAAAAATATACAATGGAAAAAAGAAAACATCTTGAAGAAATGGTGCTGGCATAACTGGATGTCCACGTGTAGAAGAATGCAAATATTCTACTGTTTACCTGTAAGATGTGTCTTAAAAACAGACATGCAAAGTTCTTACAGTTTGTGTTTGAGGATGATTTTCATTCAGCTCCCCTTTGTAAATAACTACCTCTTTTTCTCCATCTCACTGTGTTTCCCTCTGTGTATGTTTCACCATACAATGGTGATTCTTGGTTAGGAACATACCACGAACCACACTCTCTGTATAATTCTGTATGTATGTGTGTGCATATCCAGAATACTTAATTTTTATACTCATCATTTTACTTCTTTTTTATTTTAATATATATTTTTCTTATTTCTCTTAAGTAAGATTTTGAGATTTTGAACTATACAAACCAAACTTATTTAACACCATTCTGTCTAGGATGCTGTATTCTCATGATTAATTAGGCTTCCTAACATCTGTGTAATGACACATTGTGAGGATAACATATTACAAAGTATTAAATCTATATAATATACTTCATATGTATCTCATGTGACTTTCATCTACAAATTCCAATTTAGTTATTATTCTCTCCTGGATATTTTATCTGCCTTAAAGCTGGCTACTCGGACAAAATCTCAATATCCAATTACTCATTTGAAGGTGTGGTATTGCTGAATATCTTGCGCCATGACTGCCTGCAATTGAATATCAGTACTTCATATAATGCCTGAATAATATAAGCACCTGTAAATACTGGTGAACAAGTATTAAGTGTGGGGAGTGTCAAAGGATGGAGAAAGTATTTAGCACCCTACCTGGCTCGTAGACACAAAAACCATACTATTCTTACCAACAATTTAACAGGTGGGTTTTTTTGGTGTATCTCCTTAAAGTATATGAAGTAAGCATGAAAACAGTATACTGTTCTCTCATGGTTAATCAATATGCTCTGAAGAACAAGATAAGCAATACCCTAATCCTTCAGTGCTTTGTCCAAGACTCATTGATGTTGCTGGCAGACTATGAGATGGGTTTCAGTCCCAGGTTCTTCTAAATCAGATGTGTCCATGTTCTTTTTTAACAGAGAGAAGCAGCACTCCCTTGCTGAGCACAGTGCACCTGAACATTTACCACCACTACACTGCTGGAGTTTACACTTGCTATGTTTGTCCCAGTCTCTCTCCAGAAGGTAGGAATGGCGTTTGGGCTCCATTGGTTTTTTTTTTTTATACAGCTATGATTCTCTTGTCTTCGTTAAAAATGAAAGCTTCTGGTATCTGTAGTTTGAAATTCCAGTGCCTTCAAATGTTTTTATAAAAGTGTATAAACCTGTTGTCTTTAAGGAATATTTCTATTACAAGGTTGGTTAACACTCACTGTAGAGTTTGTAATGCAGAAAAATGTAGTACTGACACATACAAGAATCCTGACATAAGACTCTTGGTGTTTTCTAACATTCTTTGCTGAGTTAATCAATGATTATGTGTAATGGATGTCTGTGTGTTCATGACTAAGACTAGTAATTGTAGGGTGTAAATGTTCTATGAGTACACTGCCTCTTTTACTTGGCAATTTTTTGCAACATTTTTTGTATCAGTAACTGTTATTAACATCTTTATTTTTAAGCATGGTGTAATATTTCAGCTTAATAATATGACCATAAAATATGTAGCTTCTTTCCTGTAATTGTACTTCATATGTTTCCAGTTTTCTCTGATAAGCATGACTTCTATACATATCTTGTACATATTTTGTGTTGGTGTCTGATGATTTGACATGATTTCCAAGAGTACATGTTCTTTGTTCTGAAGCACAGACTCCTAAATTTAGATATGCCCATTTACAGAAGCACAGCTATGCTTCAAATTCCACTGAATGTTTTTGGAATGCTAATTTATGGTATATTCTTTGAAATTGCATTGGTTTGTCAACGGTCAGTAAATCTACCAGTTTGCATCTCAGTGACACTTTATAAGAGTACCTCTTTCTCTATAGTTCTGTATACTGTTGTGTTAGCTGCTTTTATTCTTAAACCTAATGAAAGTGTATGACATTTTAAATTTTATATTATCATGAGTAAAATGAACATTAATTTTCATTTCAATTTTTCATTCTTTTATGAATGTCACATTTTTTTCCATGCTGACACTTTGGAGAAGTGTTATTTTTTTAATGAGAAAAAGAATCGTAATAAAAAAATATTAAATCAATACTGAAAATTGTGGCTCACACTTACAATCCCAACATTTGGGAGGGTGAGGCAACAGGATTGCCATGCATTTAAGGCAAGCCTTGATACATAGTGGGTTCCAGGCCAGCCTTGGCTACAATGAAGAAAACACCCTAATTCAGAAGACAAACTTTAAATCTGTAAATATTATAGACAATAAAATGCCTTCTGAGTGTGTGCGCAAGTGCATGTGGCTCTATTTGTATGTTTGTGTGTGTGTGTGTGTGTGTGTGTGTGTGTGTGTGTGTGCAGCAGTAATTTAATCATGAAGTTGTAAGTAAAGCATGGGAAGAGTTGAGGGAAGAGCATGCTGGAAATGATATTAATATATTACTCATGTATATAATTCTTGAAAAATCATGAGATAATATATAAATGTTAGTAATAAATTCTGCTATCCCTAATTTTGTATCAGTAATTAAGAACTTGTTGATAATCTTGTTTTAAGAGCCCTCTTGTTGGTTCCCGGCTGCTCAGCCCTGAAATAACCACACAGAAACTGTATTAATTAAATCACTGCTTGGCCCATTAGCTCTAGCTTCTTATTGTCTATCTCTTACGTCTTAATTTAACCCATTTCTATTCATCTGTGTATTACCATGTAGCTGTAGTTTACCAGCAAAGTTTACCAGCCAGCCCCTCCATGGCTTCTCTCTCGACTTTGCCTCCTTTCTCCCAGTGTTCAGTTTACTCCCCCCTCCCAGGCCTAGCTCTGTTCTACCCTGTCAGGCCAAACCAGTTTCTTTATTAACCAATGGTATTGACAGCATACAGAGGGGAATCCCACATCACCTCTGTAGTAGGAGGCCTCTTGTTTGAAACAAAGCAACATATCCTTAGGTCCATATTTTGGAATCAAGATACCGTTAAAGTATACATGTTGGTTTAGCTTAGCAGCCCATACAGTGAAATGTCTCTCTGTACTTAGCTCCCTCACAGTCAAAAAATTCTAAGAAAATACAATAATATACATAATCAGAATCTCTATGACTTTTCCATCTTTACATAGCTTATTTATTTTTACTATATTACTTTTTAATATTTATTTTATTATCTTTACTCCTTTAATCTATGAGTCTGTACTCTGTTTCTCTAAAGACTACCTTTTTTTAAAAAAAACATTTACTTCCTTTTATAACTGCCTATATTCTTTTTCTTCTCTCTCCCCCAAGCCTATGTATATTTATCCAATACTGTGACCCATTTAGAGGTCTTTTATTTCTGAATCTGACCTATTGTGTATCTATAATTCCTTACTGACCATAAGCACTTCTTAAATTGCTAAGCACTTCTTAAAAACTTAAGCTGCATCATTACTAGGGTATATACGGTATTCTCTGCTTGCTCTGTACAGTCCAACATGGTGGAAGTTTATTCCCTGCCTCTGCAATCTGTGCACAATGCCCCAGATCCAAGTATGCAGCAGGTCTATGTTGAATTGAAATGATATTAATGTAGTACTCATGTGTAATTCTTGAAAAATAATGAGATAAATGTAAAAATATTAGTAATGAATCCTCACATTTCTAACTTTGCATTAATAATTAGGAATTTGATAATCTTGTTTTATTGATATCTCAATGTTTTCATTTTGAAGTAAATTACAGGTATTATATGATGTCATCTGTTAATATTTCAGTGTACACATGACTCTAGATGTAATTTTACCTAATTTATATTTTATATCTGTAGCACTTCGGCTGAAATCACATACTTCCATTACAACATACGTAGAATATTTCATTAAACATAAGCATTAGCTAAGACTAATGTTACTTAATTTGCTGTTTCAAAATGAGTCCTTAAGAAGTTAATTGTACTAAAGTACTTACAAAAAAAAAAAAAGACTATCACCCATATAATAAAAGCAGAATGTTCACAAACCTAAAAAAATAAATACCTTGTTTGATTTTTCTATTGGAATCATCTGACTAAATACTGTAATTCTTCTTTAGACTATGATGTATATTTCATTTTTCTAACCTCAGAAAGTCCTATCTTCAGTTTACTTCTGTGGGTGTATCAACATGAACTTTCCCAAATCTTTTGAGGAACATTTTAATATATGTTTCTCCCCAAGTACAACATTTGTCTTTTTATCCTTGAGTCAGGTAGAATATGGTTTTTATAGTGCTACATCATATGATGCAATCAATATCCAGTTCATGATTAAGGTACTAGTTGAGAAGAAAGTCGTATCTTAGGGTCATTTTCACAATGTGATAGTAAACATAGTAATAGCTTACCCTAGAAAATTGAGACAATGCACCTGTGGTAACTAGAGCCATAACTACAAACTGTTTCCACGGGTAATCTTAATTTAAAGTGACACACTGCAAGTCAGTCCCAACTAGAAGTAGACTTGTCCTTTTATAGAAAAACACACACACACATGAAAATTAAGCCTTAATCATAGATTTAAAAGTCATGTATGTTTTTATAATTTAAAAAATTTGGGATGGCTGGAAAGATGACTCAGCCTGTAAAAGCACTTGCTGCTCTTGAAGAAGACTGGAGTTTGATTCCCAGTGGCTTCCAACAACCTGTAACTACAGCTCTTGAGAATCCAAGGTTTTTGCCTGACCTCTGCAAGGACCCACATGCTCATGCATGTACACACACACACACACACACACACACACACACACACACACGTAGACACGACATACATATAAATAAATTGTTCTTTTGATTGAGAAGAACAAAAAGTTAATCTTCAAGTTTAAAGTCACACATATTGAAAGCTTTCAATTATCTTTGAGGAATTTTGAAAAGTAAATAAGATTCTAAAAAGTTATTACTATCTATAATAACAGATGGTGCATGTCTAACATTGATTTGCTGTTTTAAATTGTTATCCTCATAATATCTACTTGAGGTAGAAAATAATCATCTCTCCGTAGATAAAATGATTCTGACCCAAGCAGTCTGAGGCATTCTCAATCACTCATTTTGAGAAAGGACTTTATTTTCCCCTGGAATATCGATATGTGTATATATTGTGAAATGTTAATTACCATAGCTCCCATTTTTCATTATTGTAGATTTTGTGCAGAGGCATATAATCAGAGCCAATTTTGAGTAGGCAGTGACCATGTTGGAGAGTAGAGGAACTTCTATGACTTTTCCCTGTGATAGAAGAGCTAATTTATATTCACCCCAGTAATGAGCATCTTCTCCACACCAACCCTTACATTTTGCCTTTCTAATATTAGCCATACTATTAAGTATGGGGTCGTATGGTTTGTACAAGGAGATTTTTAAATGTAATATTTAGTAGGAAATTGTATCTTATAATCCATTTATGCAAACAGCAAAGTGAGAAGGTTGCAATTCTCGGCCATAGACATAAAGTAAGAGTGAAAAAATCAGTTTAACATATGACAATAAATTATTTATAAATGGGAAATAAGTAATTTCTCATCTAAGAGAAAGTAAGAATCAAATAAGTTTGTGGCATGATGTGACTCTAACTTATCCCTGGATTTTAGGAACTATTGCATCTTTAAATGCATTTTTACATTTGTTGAATTTATTTTGTTTTTCAAATAAAAGTTAACTTATGAAAACTATATTATAAAATTCTAAGCTGATGGAACACCTCTCCATTATCACTGCTTTTTACATGGCTTCAAGGTTTTCATATAATGCAATCACTAGGTATTTTTAAAATATTAAGCTAGGGGCTGGAGAGATGGCTCAGAGGTTAAGAGCATTGCCTGCTCTTCCAAAGGTCCTGAGTTCAATTCCCAGCAACCACATGGTGGCTCACAACCATCTTTAATGGGGTCTAGTGCCCTCTTCTGGCCTGCAGGCATACACACAGACAGAATAATGTATATATAATAAATAAATAAATATATTTAAAAAAATAAAATAAAATATTAAGCTAGATTTAATAAATGAAACAAGACAGCCAACAGTCAGAATAATTACTACTATATTTTATTACTTGCTCTAGTTGCATCTGAAGGTACACCTGAGTTAAACAAACTGAAGTCATGAAAGCATGAGAAACAATGATTTAAAATGATTTTACAAATGTAGTTCTAAATAGCCTTCACAGTTTTAATTGAGGCTTGTCTAGGGGATTGTGAATAATGACTAGATGAGATGTGGGCCTCAGACAAGGCCTTGGGCGTGGATGCTCCTAGCCAGTTGTTAATTCTCAGAAATTGGTTCTTCACTCAGGGGTATTGTTTATAATACCAGAGAAAAGGAAACCTGAGTTGGACACATTATCAACCACAGATGGTCTCAGAAGTCAAGCTTTAATAGTACATACAGTGCAAGGTCACAAACACAAGATACCTTCATGGATTTCTCATTTGCTCTTTTATTTTTAAGTTTTAACTTGTGCTTTTTATTTACCTTCAGAAGTAATTGCATCTGAAACTATAACACCAAGAATGTGATCACTATTAAGTTGTGTTCAACTATGTTGAATGTTTTTCAGTGAGGTAAGATTTCTTAAACGCAAAATAAACTCCATCTCTCATTTTTATTAGAATTTCTGAGAAATTTTCAGTTGTAAATTTTGATGCTCTCACTCTATTTGTGAGTTTTTTCCTAGTCTGATGTGGTAAAGTTATGAACTGGGTACATGAAAGTCTTCTGAAAGCTCCAAAGTCTTGAGTTTGTCTCTAGTTCATTCCCAACTATTGAAACATCCTGCTTTATTTTCAGAGCTACTTTTTTCAATTAAAATTGTATCTAGAAGTTGTAGCAATTGTATATCACCTTTTAAAATAGATGTTGCTGAACCAATAAGCACATTAAGCCATTTTCAGTTCTCACTCAGTTTCTGGGATTACACTAGTAAGGATGCTTATGAGATGGCCAGGGTATTGCTCATTAAATACCAACATATGCATCAATTTTCCATCACTGTGACAAATGCATGAGCGAGACAAGGTAACCTAGATTTATTTTTTGCTAATGGCCTCAGATATTTCTGTCCATCAAGTTCTTATCTTCTCCAAGGAAAGAAGGAATCAGTGGAAAGACATAAACAGTTAAAACAGAAGTTGATTTAGCAAAACAAAACAGAACAAAGCATGCGCTCCAAAGAGAATTTGAGCCACGGTATCACAGAGTAGGAGGAGTAGCCCTTCATTGGGCTCTGCATTGTGGACGTTTAGAGAGTGTTGTGAAATTTTGTGAAGTGGGTAAGATGAACCTTTTCCTTTCTGAGAACATGGAAGACTAGATCTTCTTTCCTAACGTTTCTCTCCTTGAGCTTCTAGACAGTGAGATAGTGCTTTTAAACCCCAACACTAACATTGCTACAGTCTGGCAGCATCTTTTTGGGTTGTGGACTTCACTATTGAATATTGAATATTCGTGACAATCAGAAAGTGCTCTAGTGCCTTAGTTTCTGGTACAGTGGTAACAATGTCACTGCACCTTCAAGAATGATTAGAGAGCCGTCTGATGCATCAGGGGACGCAGCTGCCACCACACACCTGCTGTTTTCCTTGGTCTCCCCATATCTAATCCTTGCCTCCTCGTGCCACCATTAGTTTGGACCCGTTAACTATAAATGCTGCTTTGGTTTTTTTCCTTTCTTTTTTTTTAATTGATTTTATTGAGCTATACATTTTTTTATCTGCTTCCTTCCCTTCCTCTCTTCTCCCATTCATCCCTCTCCCATGGTCCCCATGCTCGCAATTTATTCAGATCTTGTCTTCTTCTACTTCCCATGTAGATTAGATCCATGTACATCTCTCTGAGGGTCTTCATTGTTGTCTAGGTTCTCTGGGATTGTGATTTGTAGGCTGCTTTTCTTTTCTTTATGAGTAAGTACATGTGATAATTGTCTTTCTGGGTTACCTGATTCAAAATGATGTTTTCTAGCTCCATCCATTTGCCTGCAAATTTCAGGATGCTGTTATTTTTTTTTCTGCTATGTAGTACCCCATTGTGTAAATGTGCCACATTTTCCTTATCCATTCTTTGATCATAGGACATTTAGGTTGTTTCCAGGTTCTGGCTATGACAAACACTGCTGCTATGAACATAGTTGAGCACATCTCCTTGTAGTATGATTGAATATCCTTTGGATATATACCCAAAAGTGGTATTACTGAATCTTGAGGAAGGTTGTTTCCTAATTTTTTGAAAAATCACCACACTGACATCCAAAAGGGCTGTACCAACATGCATTCCCACCAGCAATGCAGGAATGGTTCCTTTACACCACATCCTCTCCAGCATAAGTTGTCATCAGTGTTTTTGATCTTGGCCATTCTTCTAGGTGTAATGTGGAATCTCAGAGTTGTTTTGATTTGCATTACTCTGATGTTGAGCATTTCCTTAAATGTCTTTCAGCCATTTTAGATTCCTCTGTTGAGAGTTCTCTGTTTAGGTCTGTACTTCATTTTTTTTATTAGATTATTTGTTCTTTTGATGACCAATTTCTTGAGTTCTTTCTATATTTTGGAGATCAACCCTCTGATATGGGGTTGGTGAAGATCTTTTCACATTCTTTAGGCTACCATTTTGTCTTGTTGACTGTGTTCTTTGCTTTACAGAAGCTTTTCTGTTTCGGAAGGTCCCATTCATTCACTCTTTCTCTCAGTGTCTGTGCTACTGAGGTTATGTTTAGGAAGTGATCTCCTGTGCCAATGTGTTCAAGTGGATTTCCCTTTTCTCTTCTCTGAAGTTCAGTGTGGCTGGCTTTATGTTAAGGTTTTTGATCCCATTGGACTTGAGTTTTGTGCATAATGCTAGATATGGATCTATTTTCATTCTACATGTTGATATCCAGTTATGCCATCACGATTTGTTAAATATGCTTTCTTTTTTCCATTTGATATTTTTGCTTCTTTGCCAAAAATCAGGTGTTCATAGGTGTGTGGAGGAAATAATCACATAAATGTTGTTTTGTGATTGTCGTCTCTGTCATTAAGTTTTCAATAGACCCCACTGTTCCTTCAGCTCTTCAACTTCCATGGTTCTTTTTTAATTGGTAATTTTGTATGTTACTTATGTCTGTATTTAAACCATAGTTAGCTACATCTTCACCTTATTTTTGTTTTATAAGATATATTTGTATTATTTTTATTTTATATGTTTGTTATACCTGTGTGTACTTGCACATCACATGTGTACCCGCTGTCTGCCAAGGTCAGAAGGAATGTTGGACCTCCTGGATCTAGAGTGATGGATATGAGCCATCATATGTATTCTGGAAATTAAATCCAGGTGCTCTTCAAGAGCACCACATGCTCTTGACCCTGAGCCATCTTCCTAGCCTTCTAATATCTACATCGTCTTTTTATAAAACCTTCACAATTGCTGTTTCCTCAAGCATAAAGGTAACCAGATGGTTCAGTTCTTTAGCCTCCCTTCCTTAAATTCTTGACTAAACTAGTAATTGCTCAGATAGAAAGTTCTATGTCTAGAAGTTTCTGTCCACTACTGTTTTTCTGTATGTCTTATTGTTAATATAAATGTTGTATTTGCTTAATTTTTTAAATTATCTCACTCTTGCTTTGCTAGGATGTACGCTCCAAGAAAATAATAAAAATCGATTAATCTACTTCTAATTTTGCTTATTATGTTCTCCACGACTACCATAGTTTCTGTGACAGAAAGAATGTCATAATCACAGCTGCCACTAGAGAATTAGTGTTTTAGTTCATGATTATAATGCCAAGGAGTCTTTTGTTTCTTTACTTATTTTATCTTTTAGTTTCCTTAGAATTTCTACATGTCTTTTGCTTTCTTCATTCATTACAGTGTTTTCCAACTGTCCATTCTATGATCTTTCTTAACTTCTCTCCCTTTGGATCTGCTCTAGGGTTGATGTCCTTCAGCTGCCCGGTGTCACCCTGGGCTGCTCCTCCCTTCATGTCCTAGTTGGCACAACTAGAACACAGATTGTTTTTTCTCTGTAAATTTTGCATTCTCTATAATGAAACTACAAGTTTATAAATAGTCAAATTCTCAAAATTTCAGGTGTTGAAATCTATTCTCAAGAGAAATGTATCTGTAGATGGATGCTATAAAGTAGTCCCACACTAACTTAGAATTGAGTATAATAAAGGATTCTTTATTTAGAGGTAGAATCACAGGTCCTTCGCAGGAGCAGGGAACAGAAACTGAATCCAGCAGGAGAGAGACAGAGTGAAGAACCCTCAACTGCAAACAGTGTCTGAACAGCCTAAGCAGACACCTGCCACAGGCAGGCTCTTTTTGGTGTGTGTGTGTGTGTGTGTGTGTGTGTGTGTGTGTGTGTGTGTGTGTGTGAGAGAGAGAGAGAGAGAGAGAGAGAGAGAGAGAGAGAGAGAGACAGAGACAGAGACAGAGAGAGAGACAGAGAGAGAGACAGAGACAGAGAGAGACAGAGAGAGAAAGAGAGAGAGGAGGGAGGGAGGGAGAGAGAGAGAGAGAGAGAGAGAGAGAGAGAGAGAGAGAGAGAGAGCATGCAAGCTTTATGGCTGAAATTTATCATGTGAGACCACACCCAAATGGGCTCATATCTGAGTTTTTAAGGTTTACTGGAGAACACAAAAAAATGTAGGGGGTGTGTGCATATCCTTACTCAAAAAGGAGAAAACACATTTTAAAGTGCTATTTTGGGCTAACACATCTTCATGAGACACTGCATAAAAGCTTGACATTTCATAAATCGAATACGAATTTCTTTTGATAATCTTCACAATTGTCATATTTACAATTATCACTTTTCATTTTAGCACTACTTACTGTAGGATTCCAGGTAACAAATCATTCACCATGTAACCTTCAAAGGCAGGTTTATGATTTCTGGCAGGGGAATCAGGCACTACAGGAAGTGGAGTACAGCCCTCAGTGGGCAGGGGAATCAGGCACTACAGGAAGTGGAGTATAGCCCTCAGTGGGCAGGGGAATCAGGCACTACAGGAAGTGGAGTATAGCCCTCAGTGGGCAGGGGAATCAGGCACTACAGGAAGTGGAGTACAGCCCTCAGTGGGCAGGGGAATCAGGCACTACAGGAAGTGGAGTATAGCCCTCAGTACTGCATCTCATATTCTTTTTTTTTTCATTGTGAAAAAGTCTTTATTTTAAGAAAAAAATTTAGTTAACAAAAAATTTAACAAGTTTCACTTAGCAAAATACACCCAAAAGGAAATCACAGTACAAAGAAAGCTTTAAGGCAAGGCCTCACCAATTCCTACAGTATTAGTATTGTGTCTCAATTCTCAAAACTAACTTTTAAAACGCTTAAACTTAACCTAAAGATTTAAATGAAAATATAAACTAGAGTGAACATGAGAAATGCTTCTCTTTGCATCAGGGATCTAGCACCTTTGAGTTCACCAGAAAAGTACATGTCCACCAGTTTGTTCACTGTGGTGTGCTTTAAACTACTTAACTCAGATAACATCACTCTTAAGTGTACTACCAAAAATGTTAATTGAGAAAAGCGGAAGAAAATAGTTTTAGTTTCTCTGGTATGGTGAATGCTTTCATAGTTTACCTCTGTGAATGGCAATGCCTTTCCCCTACAAATATTCAGAACTCTCCTGGTTGTCAGCCCTGCCATCTCATTGCAGTCTCTAAGCCATGAGTTCCTCTGTGGTTTCAGAGAATGATGGTCCCAACTACTTGGGGTCAAGGTCTTCTGGGTGCCTTCAGCAATTCCTTTTCTCAGATCACATTACTTTGTTGAAATTTCTTATCTATTGGTGTTCCATCTTCCATCTGTTGTGGTCTTCTTTTTTTTAATTCCATATTCTACATTGTAGCCTTAAATAAAGTTACAAAAATTTCAAACAGAAAAATAACCAGACCAGTTGGAATTTTGTATAGATTTTTACGGATACCATTTGGATTGTGGCAGCGTAAGCTAACATGGTAAGATCAAGTGTGCTTTCTTCTGACTAAAGCAACTCTTTTGTGTACATTCTTACTGCATACGTTAGGGAGATCTCATTGATTGGTCTGGAGATGCCTTTGATGATGTGGCTTCTCCTTTATGAAGTGCTGTTTTTGCCTATTCAGTAGTTCTTCATGTTACTCTTCTTAATTGTTGTGCTTGCAAAGTGAAAGGGTCTTTTCAGATAAGAAGACCATAAGACAGACAAGTTTTTTCATTTCTACCTCCCTTGAAAATACTGAAAAAAGAAGCCATGAATTTGAGGGGGGTATTGGTAGTGAGACATGGGTGGGAGGAAAGGAAAGAGGAAATAGTGCAATTCTGATTTAATTAAAATAAAAATAATTTAACATATGTATTAATATTATTTAACACTTGAAAACTACATCCATTGTTGTAGAGTCTTAGAGATCTGTGTTCTGCTGAAAAATATATTTGTTTCTTATCTTTCACATACAGTTTGGAAGAAAAGCAAGAGATTTTGAATCTATACCATAACACATTCAGTAAATTTCAAGTAAAATAATAAAATAGATTAAGATCATTTATACAGAATATCTCTAACAATATAATTATTAAGAAACTTCTAAAGCATTATATATTTTCTTAATTAAAATATACTATAAATGCTCTAGGACTTTCTTATAAATAAAAAATAATTTTAGAGATCATTATTATCATATCTACTTGCCTTTATTGTAAATGGAAGCTATAGTTTTTCTGATTGCTGCTAACTGCTGCAGGATTTCTCTGAAAATTGCATAAGCTTTTTTATTAGCAATGCATTTATTTTCAGTATATACCCTTTTTATCTGCTTCTGGCTGCTCAACACACATGTCCGCACACATCACGTGCGCGCGCGCACACACACACACACACACACACATATCTGAGAGAGTGGTGGAGACAGAAGACATTTTATTAAGTAAATAACACTTCTCAAAGGTTTATTCAGCATATATAATAAAGGAGAAGTTCATATTTAAGGCTTTGTCTTTTATTTTACATGGGAATTACTATTTTAAAAACCATGTTGTGCTGCTTTTCTTCTTATTTGAATGCCATTATGGTTTCTTGGCTCCCTGGAAATCCTCCTGCTTTTTTCTTTCTATTCACAGTATTTAGAGTAGTCTGTGTGACCTAGATATTGAATGTGAAGGCAGGGTGTGTGCTGCATCGCTGATACTTATGCTGAAACACTCGTTCTGCGTGTTAGAATTCCAGGGAGCACACTGCTTAATCTCTGGTACTATATGTAGTCATTTTCAAGGTTGCTGTTAAAATATTCTTCAACACATTTTTAAATAATCAAATGAAAATGCAGTGTTTTTATTTAGAATGTGTCAGTCAATGTTTATAATTTTGGAACAAACTGGATAAGTCTCAGTATAGTTTCCTTCATTATTTACCTATGATTGGAATTTACAGTATTCCGGTAAACTAAGATATCTATCCCAAGCATGAAACTTGAGTCTTTTTTTTATTTCCCAGGTTTAAGAAAGCATTGTTAAGAACATAAAAGCATTATTATAAAATTATAATGATAATTTTGTTATATTTCAAACTACTGCAGAGAATTTCTCTAGGTTTTCCATTTTAAGAGCTGCCTTTCTGATGTGGAGTGCTGTTTTGTTACTTAATACTTTTGTGTGAAAAGCAACACCACAAAAAAGAAGCATGGAATATGTTAAGACATCTGCACAGGTAACTGCTCTGAGGTGGAGAATCATATGTGTTCAAAAGTTTGTGCTTATTTACTCTATTCAGAAAATTAAAAAAGAAACAGAGGAAATAAAATTGCATCACAAGTCTATGCAGAGGAATTAGAATATAGGCTTGCTAATGATCGGATTTGTGGTTTTGTCTCCTCTTTTGCTGATAGACCAGGTCACCAAATTACTTGGTAGGTTTCTTTGTACAACCAGAAAAAGCCGTAAAGTACCAGGGCAGACCACCAAAATGAGATGGCTTTTAGCTAGAAATCTGTTGCTGTGAATCGAGTTCTCCACACAAAGAGTATCAGAAATAAATAAGACATGCAACTGGGTAAGCAGAAACTAGACACCATCTCTTCCCGGCAACAAACAAACCTAAGAAAGGGGCTTAGAACCAGGACTTACAGGGTGTGGCATATGGAATAAGGATTCATGAGAGGAGAGGGTGGATGTGGACAACATACTGGAGACTTCCTACAGGTAACAGGTAGTCTAGCTCTGATTTTTCCCTAGCAGCACCGAAAACGCTACAAAGTCATTTTCAAACAGTAGGATAACTCTGAATTCACCCGCTGTGCAAAATTGTTCAGGTCAAGGCTGTAACACCAAAGGGCTCACATTACAGTCAGACGGATAGGGATGTAATTCCATGTGTTACTTCATTTTCCATCATTGCGACAACACAACTTAAAAGGGGAAAAGATGCAGGGTTTTTAAGCACGCCTTTAATCCCAGCACTCGGGAGGCAGAGGCAGGTGGATCTCTGTGAGTTCGAGACTAGCCTGGTCTACAGAGTTAGTTCCAGGACAGGCTCCAAAGCCACAGAGAAACCCTGTCTCAAAAAAAAACCAAAAAAAAAAAAAAAGAATAGAATTGCATTATTTTTCCCTCTCCTCTCTTCCCTTCAAATCCTCCCATATACCCCTCCTTGCTCTTTTACTAATACATGGCATCTTTTTAAATTAATTACTTTAACATACATATATTTATATGTATATTCCTAAATATAATTTGCTCATTCTATATAATGTTTTCAAGGATGACGATTTGGTATTGTATAATGAATTGTTGTCCCCTTCCCCGGGAAAGACTATTTCTCCTGTTCGCAGCATTCTTTAATTGCCTGTAGCTCTTTTATAGGATTGAGGACTCCTGGGCTTTCCCCATCCATTTTGACTTGTCCATTGGTGTTGTCCTTGTTCAGCCCATGTTTAGGCAATCATGTTATTGAGACTTCATAGGTGTGAGTAACTTCTGACATTACTAGGAGGTTCTGATTCTTTATTACAATGTTAAAATCCTTGTGTGCCCTTCCCATGTGTTATATCTCAGTCTTCTTGATGTTTACTTTCCCTAAAGTATCTAGCATGGTTCAATTCCGCAGTTCGTTCTATAGTCCCATGTCTGTCATTAGCTGCTGCTATTAACTCACCAGAACTCAAAAAATTTAAAGTCTACAAAGCACCATGCAGGATCCAAACTCCTTATGTATTTTCCATCTATACGTGGCTTATTTTTTTATATTAGTTACTTTCTTTAAAGACTTTACTTAATTATTTTTAAACTTTTTTCTACAACTGTCTATACCCATTTTCTTTTCTTCCTTAAGCACTGATGCACACTGTAACCTGTTGGCTTTTTTGTTTTTTGGGTTTTTTTTTTGTTTTTTGGGTTTTTTTTTTTTTTGGTGTATACCTGTTTTACTCTGTACCTATAGTGTTCTCTGACTATGTGAGCCAAACCTTTAACTACTAAATGGCAGCTTGGCCCTCCATCATGAGGCCCTAGCAGCTGGTTTCACTTCTCCTCCGCTCTTTGAGAGCAGAGCCTTAAGTTATCACACCGGTAGAGAGCTGCATTTAACTGTGACTTGCTTAAATGATAGTTTCATTTAACCACCCCAGTTCTAGGAAGTTGGTGCTTGCACTATGGCAAGCATTTTTCCTTTGTTTGCTGTTTCTACTTAGCATGCCAGCTGCTCAAATGCACTAATGCACAGCAGCACCTCTTAAGGGAGCCTTAGCTGTTTTTATTTTATTTTGTTGTTTATCTTTTTCTCTTGCTTTTTTCTCTTTTTTTTTCAGCTTCAGCTTTCTCATGCCTGATGTGCAATATTGCCATTCTCATGCCATATTGGTGCCATTTGTAGTTGGAATTTTCTTTTGTGCATCGACCAGCTCCCAAATAAAGACGTGTGGCTTCTCATTCATTATGAATGCTCAACCCTAGCGTAGGCCTGTCCCACTAGTTCTTTTTCCTGTTCATCTACATTTTGCCTTGGGGCCTTGACTTTTCTTTCATTAGGTATGTCTAACTTTCCTGAGTCCTCCCTGTCTGACTGGCTGGTCCCTAGAATATCTTTTTCTTTCTTTCTTTCTTTCTTTCTTTCTTTCTTTCTTTCTTTTTTTCTTTCTTTCTTTCTTTCCCAAACCCAAATTCCTCCTCCTTCTTACTCTCTCTACCTGCAAGTCACACCTATACCTTCTCAGTCACTATTGCCCATTCAGCTTTTTATTAGACTTATCAGGTGCCTTGGGCAGGTAAGTTAAAACAGAAACATGTTTTTACATAGTTAAACAAATATTCTACAACATAAACAAATGTAACACATCTTTGCATATTAAACAAATATTCCTCAACAATTGCTTGGTTTATTCTCCAGGTTTTCAGAACAAAGTAAATGATGGATGGATGGATGGATGGATGGATGGATGGATGGATGGATGGATGGATGGATATAGATAGATCATCAATGGGGATAGACAAGTAATAGATTCAGAACTGGCCAAAAACATGGGCAGAATGTTAGTATTTCCGATTTCTAGATGAAGGGAATGATAGGTTTTTTTTGTCCGATTCTTGCAGTATTATAGTAATTTTGAATTTACCCTGAAATAAGTTGAGACATATTTTTAAAATGTGTTTATATGTGTGTTTATATATATTTAAATGTGAATATATCCACTGGAAGTCAAAGGGTTTTTATCATAATAGTTCTTAATGTTCCATATGTGCAAGAAAAAACATTCATTTTACAACTCCAAGCCTTAGAAACTATTCCTTTTTATTCAAATCAATACAATAATGAAACAAAATTTTAATGGTAACTAATACACTCCTTTGAGAAAAGCTTGTGTATTCATGAGCCACATGAATTTCTTTACATTAAACGTACTATATGAATTCCAGATAATATTTTAAATGAATGCAATTAGAAAATATGCAATGGACTGCTGTTTCTGAAGGCACACAGACACTCATTTACTGCATCTTAATCCTGGCTTACCTTCCTAACGCAAGTTTAATAGACCTTCAGCCTGAAACGTTGTTTCTCCCGTATACTAAATTATGTGTTCCCTCGTGGTATTCTTGCTGGGTTACTACAGATAGTCCATCGTTTATTTAAGGAAATAGTTTGTATCTTCCGCTGCACCTTTACTTCTTCAAAGTCCACTAATAATATTATAGTCTACATTCATAGTATGTTGGATAAAATATGGTAACTATTTCTTGTCCTTTTAGTGACCACAAAATAGCATATTTTCTCATAAAAAAAAGTATTTCTGAAAATTTAAGCTTAGAGCTTTTATTGGTAGCAGAAAGAATCCTGCAGCAATGTTGACCTACATTTTTTCTTGATTAGCTTTGTTTTTAGCAATTACATCTAACACCAGATCTGAAGCTACATTTTCTATGTTACAGTAAACAGGAGGTGCTCCTGCTTGTTTCTGTAATCTGAATATGAGGATACACTGTGTCAGCAGCCAGCAGGTGTAAGCAGAACTCTTGGAAGCCAGGCTTCATATACTAGGTTATCCCATAACATAAGGTTTTCAGATTTTGCTAAAACTTTCCTAAACTGCCTGGTATTTTTAAAAGAAATTTAGAATTTAGAAACAAAAAGTGTACAAAATCTGTAGAGGAATTATATTTATTACATATGATTTTTTTCATAGTCTTTACACTGAGTACGAGAGCCATTTTTGGTTCTCTGCATTCCTAACTTGTGGGCATTCAACAGGAATACAAAATTATTTCCTCCCATCAGTATCCTGAGTCACAGCAAGTCACTTGCATAAAATATTGAATTCATTCTCAGTTAGTTGATTAAATTCCCTAGATGTACTTGGACATGTATCCATCTATTTATTCAGCTTAAATCATTTCTGTGTGCCAGCTGTGGTGGTGGATCTAAAGACGTAGTCCCCACAATCAAGTGGACAGTGACACTAAGCTCATGTATTTACAGCTAAATATGAACACTCATTTATGTCAAATGTTTCTAAATGTATGCTGAAAATGTTTAACAATCATCAGTCATATTATTTCTTATAATAAACCCTTTAGTAGCATTAAACATATCCAGTGGAGTTTAGTTTTCCTTGTTATGGTCTTTGGGTTTGTCTTGTTTTGGCTTTGTAAATCATTACATAATTTATTTTTTAAAAGTTTGCATTTTTTGGAAATATAATGGGTTAAAAACTACATGTTGAACACTTCTTACATCTGGCATAAAGTATAAAATAATATTTAAAAAAAAGACAATGAGGGCATACCCTCCCTTCAATTGCTAACCTACTTTTTAAATATTCTTTCTTATTTGGAGAGCCTAAAGATGACCTATTGGTTCCTTACCCTGGAGTTAAAGTAGAGGGGATAGAGTACCTCCTTTCAGGACTCTGGGATACTAAAGAAAAATGATTTCTCAGGCTATACGTAAATTGTTAACTAGTTACAAAATGACAATAGTATATTCTGCTATACTCTTGAGGCAAACATGCAGTGCTCATGTGTACTCAGCAACTAAAGAAATTAAGGCAGTAGTGGTATTTAAGCCAAGTTCAAGACCAGCCTAGGCAACATGGCAGGTCCTATGTCACAGCAGACAATCAAAATACACTAAGCTCCTTGTGTGCTGCCTTGCCTAGCTTCTGATCTGCCATATGCTCATGTGACTACAGTTATTTTTAGATTTTTTTTTTCTGTTCTGGGGATGAAGCTTGGGCAAGTACTTTCCTGTTGAATTGCTTCTTTGTTTTCACTATATACAAATTTTCTCAGTATCACAAAATACTATTTTAAGTAATTTATTATTCAATTCATTGGTTTTATTTTGAATTTGTTTAACTTCTTAGAATGCAATATTTAATGCCTTCTGCATAAAAGTACTCATTATTAAGACCAAAACCTTGGGTTTCTCATTTTTAGCATCCTGTCTAGTGTATAATACATGGCATTAGCAGCAGTACCAACATGGCATAGTTCAGTAGTCTGTCACGGGTCTACTGCTGGATCTTCAGTAACTTTATACAAAAGAACTTGTTTCTACATTTTTACATTGTTCTGTTCATCAAAGTTTCTTACAACAAAACAACATACTCCTTTCTTTCACAATAAAAGAAAAAATCTAAACTATGGCACTGACAAATATCAGCAAGACCAAAACTTCTGATGTTGTCCAGTGAGTAGCACTGTACAAGCACTTTCCAGAATCTGCTGTGACAGAATCACTTCCCTCTGTTGGCACCCCACATCTGTGGCCCTAGGCTGAATACCACAATAGGTCTTAAAGACCCTGAAACTGTTTCCAACAAAGGAAGTCCCCAAACAAGAGTTGCATCCTCAGATTGCTTGCTTGTGAATTTGAAATACCTCTAGATTTGGTTATTGGTGTATGGGCTACTTTCCTACCAGAAGACACTCAGGGAATGTTTAAAAAGACTGAAGTCATGTTATGAAAAATTAGCAAAATCCATGGAAAAATGTTTAAATTTGGGAGGTAGGCATACTAATGTCCACAGATACCAAGGAACTTACATAAAATGTCTGGATGCTCAGATATAAGTCACTGCCTTTCCCTGGAAAACGCATCCTCATTTTTACATGATAAATTTCAAAGTTTTGCATTCTCTTTTAAAAAAAAAAATCTTTTGTCCGTGCATCACTTCCATCCAGTGTTTGTTCTTTTAGTCTCCATCAGTTAAGTTCAAACTGGAAAAGAGCATATCCAGTGCTGTAAAATGGTTTTCCACACTTGACACTACTGACATTTTCCTTTCTTTTTTAATTTTTTTGTTTTTTTTTATTTTTTAATAGCGTTCTTTAAGTTTGTTTGTTTTTTTGTTTGTTGTTGTTGTTGTTTTCTCAAGACAGGGTTTCTCTGTAGCTTTGATGCTTGTCCTGGAACTAGCTCTTGTAGACCAGGCTGGTCTCAACTCACAGAGCTCCTCCTGCCTCTGCCTCCCGAGTGCTGGGATTAAAGGTGTGCGCCACCACCACCCGGCTTTTTTTAATTTTTTTTTAAGAAAATATCTTTTTTCATTTCACAAACCAATCCCAGTTCCCACTCCCTCCCCTCCTCCCAACCCCTCAACCTACCCCCAACCCTACCCCCCATCCACTCCTCAGAGAGAGGGCAAGACACATTGCTTTGGGGAAGGTCCAAGGCCCTCCCAGCTATAGCTAAGGCTAAACAAGGTATCCATCCAAAGAGTCTAGGTTCCAAAAAAGCCAGTACAAGCATTCAGGATGAATCCTGGTGCCATTGTCAGTGGTCCCACAGTCTGCCCCAGCCATGCAACTGTCACCTACATTCAGAGGGACTAGTTTGGTCCTATGCTTGTTCCTTCCCAGCCCAGCTGTCATTGCTGAGCTCCCATTAGCTCAGGTAGACTGTTTCAGTGGGTGTACCCATCATGGTCTTGACCTCATTGCTCTTATTCTCATTCCATCCACTCTTTAACCGGACTGGGAGTTCAGCCCAGTGCTCTGATGCAGATCTCCGCCTCCGTTTTCATCAGTTGCTGGATGAAGATTCTATGGTGATATTTAAGATATTCATCAGTCTGACTACAGGACAAGGCCAGTTCTGGCACTCTCTCCTCTATTGCTTAGGGTCTTAGCTGGGGAAATCCTTGTGGATTCCTGGGAGTTTCTCTAGTACCAGGTTTCTTGCTAGCTCTTTCAAACAAAATATCTCTTTCCTTGCTCTCATCTGACATTTTTAAATGTGTAACCGTGTTGTCTCTGGGAGGATCCACAGTGCAGGATGTCCCCTGCCCTCTGCCCTCTGCCCTCTGCCCTCTGGGGCAGCACACATGCACATATCCATTATAATAATCAAGAGGGGCCCTGGAAGGTCCCTGAATGCTGCTTTGAGTCTCTCACTTTCCCTCGCCTCGGTAAAAGTTCTGCGAGCACCACGTGTGTGGTTTATGTACTTCCTCACCGTTCATTATTATACTCCAATAAGATGAATTCATGAAAAGAATCCCCTTCAGACATTGACCGTATTTCGTTTAGAGTACAAAGCAATAGAAATAATGCTGTGTCCTTGCTTCATGAGCCAAGAAGCAAATAAGTAGATGCCACCTTGGACTGCGTTTTCTGCTTCTCTCAGTCTAACTGCTAATGTAATGTTGTCTTTCTTGTTACTTCCCGTAAATTCTTGTCATCAAAATACAACAAATTATATGAAACCAAAAGGTGGCGGAAAAGTTGTCATTGACTCAACTTCCTCCAATGCTTCCGTTTTACCTGCCATCTGCCCCTCGCGTACGGCACAAGAGGAGCTAAGTACCATCCCTTTTCAAGGTTATGCTTGAGACTGGCTAGCTACAGGAAGGAAAGAGAGTTTGTGCTTGCAGTGACTTGAGTGAGTCCATATCTCCTTAAGTTCTTATGGGAGCAAAAGAAAACCTACCTTTTCTGTCATACTAATTTTACCTGATAATGGTTCTACTTAGAGAGATATTAATGGTCCTTTAGCCCACCTTTAGGATGAGTCTTTACTTTTTTTGTATTTCTTTTAAAATTTTGAATATATTCCAAGAACTTTAGATAAGCCATTGGATTTCATTCTTCTTATAAGTCTGCACTATTCACTAATTTATATACTTTTACTTAAGAAATAATAGTTCATCTAAGTAAAGTTGCTTTATATGTTAATCCTGAACTGTTCTAAGCATAGATTAAATAATTTTAAAATCAGTTTTAGGGCACTTTAAATTTCTAATAAATATCAAAGCTGACCTGAATAATATTGGTACTTTTTACATTAACCTCCATAATTACTACTCTGTTTTAAGAGTTAAGAAGCATGTCTTTTTCTAAATTGAACAGCAACATCTCATTTTCCTATTTTAGGTATTTTATATACTACATAAGAAGTTATTGCCTTGTGAGTCTAAAGGCATGATTAAATTTTTTTCTTTACTTAAGGAAAATAAATAATTCAATTTTTGTCAGTATAGTTTCAATTTTATACTTTATTATGAATACTTCATCAGCAGTTTTAAATAGCTCTTTTTCCCCTTATCAGAAAAAAATTTTCATCTGTTAGTCTGTCTTAAAATAAAAATAGCAATATTGGTAAACTTTTTAAATTATTTTCTTATCTAGCTTTGTCTTAATGTCTTTCCCTAATATTCATTATTTTAATTAAAGAACACATATAATGAAGTATAGTTGTGTTTTAACTATAGTAAGTATAGTTATACAGAAAAATGTTTACGAAAAATATGTTTAGATGATTTTTTTTTTTACTTTTCACTGACCCAATTGGAAAGCAATGGATTTTTTAATATGTGGCTGAACCTTCCTGTTGTTGCCATTCATAGAGTTTAAACTGTGCATACTCTTGTATCAGGTGAAAGGAATTGAGAGAAATTGAGTAATGTCATAGAAAAATATAATTAAACATTAGAGGTTGGGAGTCTATTTTTTATTACTAACATTAAAAGACATATGTCATTGGAAAAAATGGTCTAGAGCACCTTGACTGAAGTCTGTTTAATTATTTGTATTATAAAAGTCCGAACTTTTTTTAAATTTAAAAGAACACAGAAGTAAGACAGAAGGTTATTATCAGGATTCTGTTTCTAGCAGTCTGTCAGATCATTTACTCTAAATATCTTAGCACAGCAACCGAGTCCATCATGGGGCAGGAAATCATTATTGCATCAGTGCATGCCTGAAATCCCAGAGCTCATGAGGCTGAGCCAGGAGGGTTGTGTGTCAGCAACTAGCCTGGGTTCTGTTATTCACTTTTCTCATGGATGTGATCCAAAAAGAAACTTAGTGAAGGAAGGATATACTGCACACTGAGGTTACTCCATGGTGGTATAAAGATAGCGACAATGGCAACTAGCAGAGGTACATTGCATCCGCTTAGGAAGAACAGGGCAATGAATACTAGTGCTCGGCTCTCTTTCTCCTTATTCAGTGGAGGATCCAAGCCTGGGGACTTATTTCCATCTCTGTTGACAGAGGTTTCTGTCCCACCCCATCACGTAGCTGTTCAGCCCCAAAGAAACACACAGAGGCCTACATTAACTATAAATGTGTTGGCCTATTAGCTCAGGCTTTCTTATTAACTAATTCTTACATCTTACCTTAATTCATAATTCTTGTCTGTGTTAGCCAGGTGGCTTGGTATTCTCATCTTGCATCCTCTGCGTCTGGGTGACAACTGCAGACTGAACCTTTCCTCTTCCCACAATTCTCCTGTTCTAGTCACCCTGCCCATACTTCCTGCCTAGCTATTGACCAATCAGCATTTATTAAAACAATAAAAGTGACAAATCTTTACAGGGTACAAAGCCATCGTCTCACAGCACTCCCCCCCCCCCGTTTTTTTTTTTTTTTCAAAACAAGAACTCCGAATCTAATCTCCTTTGTTTAGCTTTCTTCCTGGCCATTTTATCCATAGCAACTTGTAACCAACACTCTAAACAAAGACAAGCATCCATAATCCATTTTTTTGGGAATGTGGGTGTAGTTTTCCAGGCTACTTCCTGTTGATTGGAGACACTGATAATCTTATGGGGACCCAAACAAAATTTAGGATTATGGTCAAATCCTTACTGGAATATTCTGTGAGACTTGATCATCTTAGCCAACAGTCTTGAGGTTGTTCTGGATGTAGAACTCAGAGGAAGCTCCAACAAAGGTTCTCTGAAATGTTGGATTATCTGGGCCATCTGCACCTATTGGAGATTCTTCAGGGAGATCTTACTTGATGAAACCTGATTTTTCTTTACCCAAAATGAATCCACAGCCTCTCATTTCCTGTGGAAACAAAAGCAAAACCTCTTTTCCAAAGAAACATATCTTTTTACTTAAATTTTGTAGTCAAGGCGTTTTCAAAATATATATATTGGATTAATCCAGCAGCATTTGTAATCAAATGTCTTTTAGCAGCTGTTACTCCTTCCTCAGCTTCTTTCAAAGACAACAGACTAATACACAGTACCCAGATTCTCTGTGTAGTTTCCATCTTTACATGGCTTTAAACTTTATTTCTTTAATTTTTAATTTTTGGTTTTTTGAGATAAAGTTTCTCTGTGTATCTTTGGCTGTCCTGGAACTCATTCTGTAGACCAGGCTGCCCTTGAACTCACAGAGATATGCCTGCCTCTGCCTCCCAAGTGCTGGGGTTAAAGGTATGTGCCACCACACCCAACTACTCTTTTTATTTTTTTAAGGACTTTATCCTTTTTCTTTTCTCTCCCAAGCCTACATATATTTTTAAATACACTGTAAGCCATTTAGAGGTTTTCTTCGTTCTAATCTATCTTTACTGTATAGCTCTCTTTTTCTGACCACATGAGTCTTTAATTTGCTAAGTGATATGGCTAGTATTAAAACCATGACTTTGACGGTTGGATCCACCACATTCCTTAGCTTTCTGAGACTCTAGCTTCATGGCAGAGGTACTGGTAGGAGCCGTGTTTATTGCCACAACTCTATGAAGTTTTAAGGTCCCTGCCCTGCCACCACCAAAAAGCATGCCGTCTGCTATTCTATACACCATTTGGTGCGTTGTGGCAGACCTACTTAAAAGGCGGCAAGGTTTTCAGAGTTAAAGCTGAGTCAGGAAGCCTCTCTTAAATGAGACATGTCTGCCTCTAGCAAACAGAGCCCACCTGAGAAAATGCTGCTACCAAGGAACCATGTTTAACTGTGTTCTTTTGTGTCTAGAATTAGTTCCCAAGCTCTCTCCAGTTTTATGTGGATGTAGTTGTCTACGTTGGTGCCATTTTGTTGACAGAGGTTCCTGTCCCACCCAGTCCTGCAGTCATTCTGCCCCAAAGAAACACACAGAGACCTATATTAATTATAAATTAGTTGGCCTATTAACTTGGGCTTTTCAATTAAGAACTACAGTATAGAAATTTCATAAAAACTGGAATACCAAACCATCAAACCTGTTTGAGCAACTTGTCTCCTGATTTTTATGGAACTTTTGTTAATCACTGTACTGATAGAAGTAATGTATGACAATTCTGTTTCAGTATTTCTAATAATTGAGTGCTTTATTCTTTGGATAATAACCATTTTGACTAGGTTAAGATGATATATCCTTGTGGTTTTGATTTTCGCTTTTTTCATCTATAAGAACATTGAACATTTTTATATACTTGTTTGCCATTCTTGTTTCTTCTTTTCAGAAATGGCTGTCCAAATCCTTTGTCCCTTTCATCATATAACTTCATTTTATTACTTTCTTTTTTATTTAATATTTTTAATTGTATGTGCTAGCCCCAGTTTCCCCTTCCTTCCCTTCTTCCACCTCCATCTCCATCACCCCTCATCCACTCCTCAAAGGAGGTAAGACCTCTCTTGGGGAGTCAACAAAGTCTGGACATACCAAGTTGAGGCAGGACCAAGCCCCTGCTCCCTGTATCAAGTTTGAGCAAGGTATCCTACCATATGAAATGGGCTCCAAAGAGCCAGTTTATGCACCAGCTTTTAAATTTGATATAATGTAAAATCAGCTATCTCCATGATCTGACAGGGGCCCCACAGAAAGACCAAGCCACACAACTGTCACCCACATTCACATGGCTTAGTTCTGTCACATGCAGGATCCCCAGCTGTCAGTCCAGAGTCAGTGGGCTCCTGCAAGCTTGGGTCAGCTGTCTCTGTCTAATCATGATCTTGATCCCCATCCCCTTGCTCATATGATCCCTCCTCCCTTTCTTCAACTGAACTTGAGGAGCTCAGCCCAGTTCTTGGCTGTTAGTTACTACATCTACTTCCATCAGTTACTAGATGAAGGTTCTATGATGACAGTTAGGGTAGTCACTAATCTGATTACAGGGGAATGCCAGTTCCATGCACCTTCTCCACCATTACTAGGAGTCTTAGCTGGGGTCATCCTTGTGGATTGCTGAAAATTTGCCTAAGACCTGGTTTCTCCCTGCCCCGATAATGGGTCCCTTTATCAAGATATGTCTTTCATTGCTCCCCTCATGATTTTACTATTTTCAAATAATTGGTTTGTAATTTGCTGTTTCTTTCTTTCTTGTTACTGTTGTGCTTATTAATGTTCTGTTCGTTTTTGTCTTGTTTTTCAGCTTCTAAATTTGATGTAACATAAAATCAGCAGTCCCCGTGATCTGCTTCTATCTAGCTATGTCTTCACCTCTCACCACATCTCACCTCACTCATCGTGGGCTTCCTGCCCTGTTCTCACTCAGGCACCAGGGACCTCTCTTTACCTGTCATGTCCAGGGGACATGTTTCCATTCTTCACTGCTCTTTTTCTCAGCCTTTTACATTATGACAGCTTTCTCCAACAAATATTATACTCTTTTATTTTCTTGAATCTGCCCTCCCACACTATGCTTATAATCTAAATATTCTTGCTTTTTTACTGTTCATATTTTTAAGCTGTTCCTAAACCACTCGCCCCTTATATACTATTATTTCCAGATTCCATACTGAGTAGTTTTTCACCCCTATATGCCACTCTTTGTCATTTCAACTCCCATAAGCTGCTGGTTCCAAAATTACCATTTTCTGTCTCATTTATATAGGCATGATGGTTGTGATATCTAACCTTGTCAGTGTGACTAGATTATGATTCACCATGGAAACGTACTTTTGCTTGTATCGTGAGGCTGTTACTAGAAAATTGTAACTGAAGAGGAAAGGCCCACCTTGAATGCGGGCTGCAGCCTCCCCTGGATTAGGGTCCTGGACTGCACATCAAGGTGAAAATGAACTGCAGCATAAATCTCTATTTTCCTCCTGTTTTGGATACAATATGACAATGGCTGTGATAGACTGTTCTCCCCAAGTGTAAGCCAAACAAACCCCTCCTTAAATTGCTCTTGTCAGGTATCTTGTAACAGCAACTAGAAAAGTAACTAATATAATAACATTTGGGCATTTCAGAAATCAACAAAGCATATCATCCCTACTCCCAATTTTATCCCTCCTGTGATTTTGTTTGATTTGTTCGCATAGTGTAAAAAATTAGACAAACACGTTGGAAAACTTATGAAGACTTCTTAAGCTCAAAGTTGTAAATCACGTACCACCATGCCCCATTCCATGCTCAGAAGAGATAAATGACTCATGTCCACACATGCGATGGTACCTCTTCCGTTCTCATAATACACACATGCTCTCCATAGTAGGAGATCTTTGTAATGTTGGATGGCATCACATAATCCTTTTGAATGCTGCTTCAGGCAACCACTGCCTATCAATTAAAACTCACCCTACTTCTGCTCCACGGTGTTGCCTCTGCAGTTACCTTTAGGACTATATCAAAGCTGGCCCAGTAGAAGTTACCCAGAGAAGAACATACGGTGGAAAGAGGGTGAGAATGGGATATGTAGGGCCAGCTGCAGTGGCTGCGTGCCTTTTTTTTTTTTTTTTTTTTTTTTGGTTTTTCGACACAGGGTTTCTCTGTGGCTTTGGAGCCTGTCCTGGAACTCACTCTGTAGACCAGGCTGGTCTCGAACTCACAGAGATCCGCCTGCCTCTGCCTCCCAAGTGCTGGGATTAAAGGCGTGCGCCACCGTCACCCGGTGCTTTCTAGTATCTTTATCCCTGGGGTCACCCACTAACCCTTGTTAGTTCCCCTACATTTTTGCCCTTACCATTGTAATATTTCTGCATGTTCTCCAGTTTGAATACATAGACTTCTTTTCTCCTAGAGTACTGATTAGTAAAACATGTAAGTTCACAATTATTTGCCATGGTTTTCCTAAAGTCCTATTTTATCCACAGACGTAGCACAACCATGTATTAAAATTATCTTAAGTAAAAGTGTACCCTCTCCTTTTATTTTCAATTTGAAAGTCCTAGCTAAAGCATTCAATAAAAAGCAGAAAATAAGAGAAGTGTGCAGTTTAAAAGAAATAATGTTGAAGTAAGCTATTTAGCAATGGTTGTCAACCCCTGACAAATTGATTACATGGTCAGCTAGATTGTATTTGACTTCATAATTCTCTGATTAATTCATGAATGTGTATCTTGACTCATGCTTCTGCCTTCTGATCCTTATAATTTAAGAAATTATACATTTTTGTTTTATTAATATTTTTCATATAATAGATTCAAATGGCATTCTAATATATAAAAGAAACTAAAGCTGGTTCTAGTTAAAGAAGGGTTAACACCTAAGATATTACAGAAAATTGCTTCTCGGCATCTACTAGCAGTGTTTGTGAACTGCTTGCCTTGTCTCTCTCTCTGAGTTGGCACGTAGTCCTCACTTGGTCTTTGCTGTCGTACATTAGTAAATAGGCTGCTCCATTTTATTCCCAGAAAGCCTGTCATACCCATACCCACCACCATCAGAAGAAACTGGTTATAATGAGATCCTGGCTTCCATTTCATCAAGGCAGAATGGTTTCTCAATAAAGATTCTTTCTTCTTTCAAAGGCATCTGTAATTTCCATCTGTTGTGGAGATTAATTTGTTCTCACTTTTTATCCTCATAAAGATTTGATAAATGAAACATGGAAAATATCTAGTTTGTCAGAATATCGTATATTAATGTAGACTAAATGTCATTCTCTGATAAATGAGTTCCCCTTTGCCCTTTTACCATTTATGTTGTATGACTAGACCTACTGAACTAGTAGTTAGCCAAAAAAAAAAATCCTTACCCTATATACTAAAAATGGTATATCCTATTTTCTATTTAATTCCCTTATACGGCAATTTTTAATTTTTATTCTACATCCATCTTTCTAAATCCTTATATTTTTGCAATTGAACTTGTCTTCATCCTTATTAATGAAAATAGAGTTGGAGTAGTATAGAATTTTAATAGCAGGTTGACCTTGAACATGGAGTCATAGATCTGTGTTACTCAAATAATAAAAATCCATTTGACTTTTGAATTATTTAGCTCTATTTTGTCATCTAGGTGACAAAGAAGCTTTTTAATTTATTTAAATTTTTGTGTGTGGACTTGTGTATGCATGATGTGTGTGTAGACACACATGTGCTACACCATGGGGGGGGGTCAGAGAACAATGTTCTGTAGTCTCCCCCCACCTTTATATGTGTTCTGAATATCAGCTCGGTCACCAGTCTTCCATGGCAAATGCTTTCTTTACCTGATAAACCATCTCATCCGCCCATCGACTTGGCCAGTTACTTCTTTTTTATCTGTAATTCATTTATTCTTATCTTACGCACAGTGGTGTTTTGCCTGCGTGTATGTCTGTGTGAGGGTGTCAGATCTTGGAGTTACAGACAGTAGTTAGCTGCCATGTGGATGCTGGGGATTGAACCTGCGTCCTCGGAACAAGTTAGTGCTCTTAACCGCTGAGCATTTCTCCAGCTGCCAAGGCCAATTACTACTTTAACATGAAGTCTACTGTGACTAGAACATTTTCAGAGCTGCTAGCCAGTCATACTTTCACAAAATGAAATTAGTCTGACACGATTTGTTCTTTTGAAGCCAAACTATCTCATAAATGTCGCTGACTTCCTTTCTAAGTGCATGCAAAACTATCTTCTCATTAATGCCCTGTCACAATCTTGTAGGCTGGAACCAGTCTGTTGTATGGTTTCCACATTTTTCCCCTTGGAATAAAAGCAGTAGAAATTATTTCATCTTCTTATCTTCTAAATTCTATCTCTATGGTTTATCAAAAAATACCATCAATCTAATCATGTCACCTCCAGCTTCCCTAATTTGTTTCTTTCAGGAAATCATCTGGATCAAGATGACTGGCATAATTTAAAAAAAAAAAACTACTACTACTATTGCTTCACCTCTTTAAGCTTGTGACTTACTCCTTTAAACTGAAATAATTTTAGACTTAGACCATTAAAGACTTCAAAACTGGTGAACAGCATTTCCCCATACCCTTTACCTACTCTCTCCTGATCTTAACACTTACAAAAACACACCCAGTTATCAGAAAACACACTCCAACAATTTCATCACTTAGAGATAGAAACAGGAAAATTAGGCCTTATGAGCTACATGAGATCCAGTCCCAAAGAAAGAACACATTTTGATGTTTTAACATATGTAAAACCATCACCACAGTTAAAATAATAGCCATGCTTATAACCACCAAATTTTTTCTTAATATTTATCCTTAATCTCACCCCTTCTACTTTTCCCTCTCTTATTTTCTGGCACTATATCTTAGCTTGAATTTCTCATATTTTATATAAAAAGAATAATAAAATATATACTTTTAACCATTTGATTTATTCATTCAGTATAATTGTTTGAGACTTAGTGCCACTGTTTTATGAAAAACTAGGTTTTTTTTTCTCTTATATTTGCCTATGTGGAATAGCACAACTATTGTATTTTACTGCTGACCTATTTATGAATATTTAGAAGTCTTCCATTTCGGAAATTACAAATAGCTATTCTAGCTTTCCATATTATTGTTGTTATTTTTTTCTTTTCATAGCTCTTCACAATTTTACTAGCATATATTCAACATACATTTTGTTAGCATATATTCATCTAAAGCAATGAGTTGCAGAATATTTTCATTCAAGTAGATAATGTACTATGACCATATTTACCCATTTTGAACTAATTCCCCTCTTTCACTATGCTGATCTTTTTTCTTTCTTTTTTTTAATATTTATTTATTTATTATGTATACAATATTCTGTCTGTGTGCATGTCTGCAGGCCGGAAGAGGGCACCAGACCTCTTCACAGATGGTTGTGAGCCACCATGTGGTTGCCAGGAATTGAACTCAGGACCTTTGGAAGAGCAGGCAATGCTCTTAACCACTGAGCCATCTCTCCAGCCCTCTTTTTTCTTTCTTAATATTTATTTTTGTTTTTTCCTTAATTTTGTGTGTGTTGGGAGGGAGTGTATTCACATAAATGCAGTTACCCACAGAAGCGAGTTGAGAACCCTGTATCTCCTGGAGCTGGAGCTGCAGACAGTAGGGAGCTGCATAGAGTGTGTTTTGGAACTGTTCCTCTGCAACAACAGTATATGCTCTTAACTACTGAGATTGATCTCCAACTGCAGTCCCAAAATAGCCTGCCTTCTACTTCTGTGTCATATGTGTAGATTTTTCTTTCATATGTGGAGCCTTTAATACATACACACACACACACACACACACACACACACACACACACACACTGTGTGTGTGTGTGCTTAGAAGACAAAGAAAGCTGAAAGGAATGTGGACAGTGAGGGACTAGCTTGGGATGTTTCAAAGGTGAACAGAGATGGGGCCGTTCATGTGATATTGTACAAGGTGAAGCTGCCTGCATTCTCTTTGTATTCTATGAAGGGTTAAGTTTGAAAGTGATAGACTGATATGCTTGACAAAGAAACAGTCAAATCAAGATGATCTTTAGGCTGCTACTGAAAAAGCAAGTTTGCACTCCCACCAGCAGTGGACGGATGTTCCTCTTACTCCATATCTTCTCCATCATAAGATGTCAGCAGTGTTTTTGATCTTAGTCGTTCTGATAGGTGTAAGTATCTCAGAGTCATTTTGATTTATATTTCCCTGATGACTAAGAATGTTGAACAGTTCTTTAAGTGTATTTCAGCCATTTGAGATTCTTCAGTTGAGAATTCTCTGTTTAGATCTGAACACCATTTTTTAATTTATTTTTACTTACTAATCCCAGTTCCACCTCCCTCCTCCTCCCCCACCTTCCCCTTCCCCTACCCACAATCTGTTTCTCAGAGAGGGTAAGACCTCCCATGGGGAGTCAATTCTGTCACCTAACCATATTGAAAAAGGACCAAGGCCCTCCCCCATGACTAGCCTAAGCAAGGTTTCTATTCATAGGAAATGGGCTCCCAAAAGCCAGATTATTCATTAGTGATTGCTCCTGGTCCCACCGCTGGTGGCCCCACAAACTGTCCAAGCCACTCACTGTCACCTGATTTCAGGCGGGCTACATCAGTCCTATGCAGGTTTCCTTGTTATCTGTCCAGAGTCAGTAGCTCCCACTAGTTTGGGTCAGCTTTTTTCTGTGGGTTTCCCCCATCATGGTCTGGACCCCTTGGTTCATGTTATCCATCTTCCCAGGACTCCAGGAGCTCCTTGCAGTGGTTAGTTCCACAACTAACCACTCTGCATCAGCATCTCTGCATCTGCTTCCATCAGTTATTAGATAAAGATCTGAACCTCATTTTTAGTTGGATTATTTGGTATTTTGATGTCTAGTTTCTTGGGTTCTTTATATATTTCAGAGATCAACTCTCTGTGAGAGGTGGGTTTGGTGAAGGTATTTTCCCATTCTGTAGGCTGGTATTTTGTCTTATTTGCTGTGTCCTTTGTCTTACAGAAGCTTCTCGGTTTCAGGAGGGCCCATTTGTTTTGGCTATTCTGGGTTATTTTGATTTTTCATATGAAGGTGAATATTGTTCGTTTAAGGTCTGTGAAGAATTGTGATAGGATTTTCATGGGGATTGCACTGAATCTGTAGATTGCTTTTGGTACGATTGCCATTTTTACTATGTTGATCCTACCATCCAAGAGCATGGGAGATTTTTCTATTTTCTGGTATCTTCTTTAATTTCTTTCGCAGAGATTTAAAGTTCTTGCCATACAGGTTTTTTCCTTGTTTGCTTAGAGTTACTCCAAGATATTTTCTGTTATTTGTGGCTATTATAAAGGGTGATGTTTCTCTGATTTCTTTTTCAGCCCATTTATTACTTGTGTAGGAGAAACAATGACAACTTGAAATTTGTAGGCAAATGGATAGAACTAGGAAAAAACCATCCTTGGTGAGTTAACTCAGACTCAGGAAGACAAACATGGTATGCACTGACTCATAAGTGGATATTAGAGGTAAAGAAAAGTATAGTCAGGCTACTCCACCCCTGAGAAGCTGGGTAACAAGGAGGACCCTAAGAGAGACACGAGAGGATGCCCCTGGGAAGGAGAAATAGATAAGATCTCCTGAGTAAATTGTGGGGCTGGAGGGGGGGGTGGAGTAAGGTAGGGAGAGGAGGTCTCTCGGGGTCCGGTACTAGCCCGGACCATAAATTATTTCTCTAAACCAGACCCATCATAAACTGTCTCTCTCTGGACCGGCATGGAGGCACGGGAATAAAGACACAAATCACATGGCTTTACCTGGAGGGAGATTCTCAGAGATCCCTCATGAAATCCTGAGTTCACACCCTGAAGAATTCCTCTCACTTTATTCTCCAAACAGCTTTTATACTAAAACATAAACCGAGGGAGAAATACACCAGCATTCTGTCTCCTAGGTAACCAGGTGAATGGCTTTTAGTCACGTCCACAACTACCTGTGTGCTCTGTGTGCTAGCTGTCACGTAGGTTTGAATTAACATCTCTATCAGGCATCCTCCAAATTACAAAGAAAGGAGCAAAACAACATTTTGACCTTTAGTTAGGTTAACGACAGCCTGTCTGGAAAATTCCCAGGAATCCACAAGGATGACACCAGCTAGGACTAAGCAATAGTGGAGAGGGTGCCTGAACTGTTCTTGCCCTGTAATCAGATTGATGGCCACCCTAATTGTTATCATAGAACCTTCATCTAGCAATTGATGGAAGCAGATGCAAAGATCCACAGTTAACCACTGGGCTGAACTCCCGGTGTCCAGTCAAAGAGAGGGTTTATATGAGCAAAAGGGCCAAGATTATGATGGGGAACCCACAGAGGCAACTGACCTAAGCTAAGAGCTCGCTGACTCAGAACTGGCATCTGGGGAACCTGCATAGGACCAAACGAGGCCCTCTGAATGTGTGTGACAGTTCTGAGGCTTGAACGGTCTGTGGAGCCACTGGCAATGGGACCAGGATTTATCCCCAGTGCATTACTGGCTTTTTGGAGACCATTCTCTGTGGAGGGAAACCTTACTCAGCTTAGACACAGGGGCGGGGGAGGGTTTGTTCCTACTGCAACTTGATATGCTAGACTTTGTTGAATCCCCATGGGAGGCCTACCCTTTCTGAGGAGTGGATGGTGAGTTGGGTGGGGGTGAGCAGGAGAAGGAGAGGGAAGAGGAACTATGGTTGGTATGTAAGATGAAAAACGAACTTTTAAAATAAAAAAAAAAGAAAGAAAATACTCGTTTATTGCTAGGAGCAAATATCTTAAAAACTAAGCTTTTGAGCCTCAGGATTATTTTCTTACATTTGGTAAATTACTTTTGTTTGTGTTTTTGTTTGGGGGGTGAAAACAATTTATATGTTCTGTAGTTGCCTGCTGTTTTTAATAAATGATATGTATGTCAATATCTGTTCTTGATGCCTTTCTGATAAAAATAATGAATTAATAACTAGTGTTACTGCTTAACCGTAAGCTAGCATTTATATAAGCTCCCAGACCTACAAAAGTCAGTAGGCACAATTAGAAGCTGATCGGCTGATAAGAATCACCATTGTACATCCTGAGCATTGCTAAAATAAAAATGTTGAAATATATTTTAGTAGAATTTTTAAACAAAAGTCACAGTAAAGAATAAAGTCTTCAAACAGTCCCAATAGTTAGAAATAAAGAAAGCTTTTATCTTTTAAAGCTTTTTCTGTATCAGTTGCCATAGAAAATTTTCTGTAACATTAGATTGATTTACCTAGAAATAAAACTGCTTGCACCATTTTATTTCCCAATGTTGCTAAAGACTCTAAAGCCAACTTCAGCATTTTAACCTAAAATTCTTTCCAGATTCCTGGGAGTTTCTCTGTACTGGGTGTTCTTGAAACTTAAATGCAGCTCAATGATGCGTTCAGTGTTAGTAGCAAGGTCATCATTGTCTGTTTTCATTCTGTGTTGGTGTAGAAATAAATAATTAAGCTTATTAAGGCAAGGCAAAACTTTGAATCATACACTGAAGAATGCCAAATGCATTTGCATAATAAACATTTTAAAGTCAAAATCTTTTTAAAAGTCTTCAATTTAATGTTCTCTGGTTTTTTTCTGTAAAAGTGTCAGATAAGAGAACAACAGTATGGACAACCATAACATGTATGCAGATGGCCTAGCTCAGACCCATACAGGCTCTGTGATTGCCACATCAGTCTCTGTGAGCCCTCATGAGCCTTACTAGGGTGATTCCTCAGGCTGAGTCCTCCCTGTGCCCTCAACCCCTCTGGCCACAAAATTCCTCTTGCCCTAAGTCTGAAGGGAGGGACCTGATGGAGACCTCCACCCTGCACTCTTCTCTCCCCCTAATGATTGACTGTGGTCTCTGCATCTGCTCCCATCAGCCAGAGGAAGCCTCTTAGATGACTACTGGTCTGGGCATCAATCTGAATATAGCAGAGTATCATTAGGAATCATCTCGCTGATTTTCTTTTCTTTGATCATCAAGGCAGTGTCTGTCTGGCATGGGCTTTGACTATCCGTTGCCCACTCACACAAGTTCTGTGTAACCATTGCCCCAGTACATCTTACAGACAGGACAGATTATAGGTCTAAAGTTTGGTGACTGCATTGGTGCCTCAGTCCTACCACTGGAAGCCTTAATCTTTGTAAAAAGTCACTAAAGGGTTCTCTCTGACCCTGTTTAACCCTAGTATATGCTTCAATTTATTTTCCTCATTTTTGAATCCTGCCCCAACCATTTAAGGCTGTTTTGTGGCATAGGGACAAGATTTTTTCATTGTAAAGAGCTTGAACCTGTGGGTCAGCATAAGAGCCCTCACCAAGAATTTGATCTTAGGAAGTCTCAAGTCCTTTTGTTTTTCACTGTTGTTCTAAAATTTTAGTCTCTTCCCTGAAATAACATTTAAACATCAGTTGAGGCCCGTTAGCCAGGACTACTGAGACTAACTGAACCCATCCAGTTTGGTATGTCCACTGGTGTCATTTTGTGTTCAGCTCATGTTGGAGAGAAACTTTTATAGGTGTAACTGAGAATTTTATATTGGGGAGACTTTTCTGGATGTAGCTCCAGATGGCAGTAGGATACACAGTCTTACAGCAGACTTCCCAATGCTCTGGCTTTTACAGTCTTTCCATCCCCTCTTCCATAATTTTCCCTGAGCCTTAGTGCTGTGGGACAAGGGTCTTGTACCCTGTAAAGATTGGTCACTTGTATTGGTTTCTTAAAACGCTAATTAGCCAGTAGCCAGGCAAGAAGTATAGGTGGAGAGACCTGGCAGGAAGTATTTGCTTATGATAGTCTGAATTTCTTTGGTGTTTGTTGTAATGATTCCATGCTCATCTCTGACTCTGTTCATCTGGGTCATTTCTTTCTTTTTTATCTTCTGCAATAATCACCTCTTAGATTCATTGATTGTTTGCATGTTAGCTGTGTTTCTTTCACGTTCATGTCTTGTTTGGTCTTTAGTATTTCTTGTTCTTACAGGATTTTGGTTTGGTTTGTTCTTGTATCTTGGAATTCTTCAGTTGCATCATTGTTATTTATTGTGCTTTTTCTGATTTTTATTGTAGTGCTTATTCCTATTAATTTCCCTCATATTGTGGTTCATAGATGTCATAGCTGGTTAGGACAGTTGGTTGTTCCCTTATATTGGAAGTTTTCATTGTACCTTCTGGTACCATGAGAGCTAGTCCTTAAAAAGGGAGCTTTCAGAACAATTCCAGCCCATAGTGTTGTGAACATTACTATAATGTTAAGTTAGGATTATATTATGATGGAGAGGAAAGATGAGCTGCTGTTTTAGATAACATTTGCTGATTGAAGAATGGAGATCATGAAATACAGGATTTTTCATTTATGCCCTAAGTATCCTTCGTGCTTCTACCTTGTTTCAAGTCCTAAATGTTCTTTGAAGCAGGAACTGAATTCTCTAGCCCCCTGTCTTACAGTGAGAGTGATGAGCCTGGCAAGGATATGCTTGATGATCAGATATGTTCATGATCCACTCGAAAAATATTTTCTGCAAATATTTTAACTCAAGCATTTTAAAGTTCTTTGTGTCTTGGAGAAAAAAACACACTACAAAATTAGTCTCTGGGAAGTTATTGAACTCAAAGCAAAATAATTCTCAGGGATTTTTGTCTGTTATGATATCTACTGTATCCCCTGTACTTATATTGCTTGCCTTCTTTTCAGAGGAGACAGATAGGAATAGGATAAACAGTAAGATGGATAAATGCTGGATAATGATCATACTCTGGGTGAAAGAAAGGGTACTTGAATCATGTCAAAGCTGGAAAGGACGTAAAGTTGTTTATTTCTCTTGCATTAATTTTACTCTATAATAAAAATATTAAAAGTACTTGCCTTGTAGGGTTATACCAAAGTTGAGTTAACATATTTATGTATGTTCCTAAAAGAGAACATAATTCTAGGATCATTTATATATTTGACTGCTCAGCACCCTAGCTTCATCTTTCTTTTACTCGGGATTCCTTCATAAAGAAGGATTATAGTTTCCTATAACTTGAATTACATTGTCTAGTACTCCCTGGCCTGCATCTAGCTCCTTTTGACTTGTTTGCTTGTTTGTTTTTGTGGGTAAGATTGGGGTACCTTTAGCCTGCACTGATCTCAAAATCATTCTGTAGCTAATGCCGACTTTGAACTCTTTACCCTCCTGCCTCCGCCTCCCATGTGTTGCTGTAATTGTAAGCACCCAGCTTCCTTTTCAATTTTCCTTTTTCCTTCCATGCATTAATTTCTAATGTTCCTTTCTTACTGAAATAATCATTATTTGATAGCAGTTTTTTTAAAAAAAAATAAAATAAAATAACGCTGTTATTTCCTGTAGATGTCACTTTATCATTTTGCATTTCAGAAATCAGGCAGATTAGTCACAGCTCTATCCCTTCAACATCACAAAGTTGAAGGTCTGACAAAATGAGACATTTATATTTATCAGCTAAAAATGAGTTCGCATACACAGAAATGTAAACACTTTCATTTTGAGGGTTTGGAAAAGGAAATCTTAATGAACTTAATGAAGTCTGTAGCCCCTATTGACCTTTCTTTGCCTGCCTAACCCCTCTGCTGCCCTAGATGTAGCCATTATTCTTGAAAAGTAGATGAGTTTTATGCTCTCTAACTTTCCATAATTATCTCTATCATAGCCAGGACCATTAGTGTTAACCGGGCTAATAAAGTCCTTTCTCTTTTCATGTAATAAGTGCCTTGAGATGTGGACTGTGTTCTCCTAGTGTTTGGGTTTCCAATGGCTATCATGGTGCTTAACAAAAATTTGAACTTTTTGTTTATATATGAAATATAATGCCCAGATACATAGGATTACTAAAACCATCATTTGACTTTTTCCCCCTTCCCTACACCTGCTCCTTTGTCTCTCCTGGCTGCCTTGTCAGGAACTAACAGACTGTTCAAGGGCACTGCCCACATCCTGTCCTTCACACTCTCCTGTCCTCATCTGCTTGAAAACTGTTTTCCAGCAATGTCACTGGTTTGAAGCACGTGACACAGAACAGAAATAAAACAAAAAGGTGGAAGTCTGGCTATCAGGAAATGCGTACAGGTGGAGGGTTGCCCTATAGATTAACTAGGATGTGATGAGGAGTTTGTTCTTACTCTCAGGATAATGGGTCACTGGTCTGTTGTTTAGTCTTTTACTCTTTTGGCTCTTTGTGAGGCCCAACACCCAGCTCCCAAATAAAGCACATGGAATCTTATTCGTTCTTATGAATGCCTGGCCTCAACTTGGTTTATTTCCAGCCAGCTTTTCTTAACTTAAATTATCCCATCTACCTTTTGCCTCTGGGCTTTTATCCTTCTCTCTTCTCTATTCCTTTCTTTACTTCTTACTCTGTGGCTTGCTGTATAGCTGGGTAGCCAGCCCCTGGTGTCCCCTCTCCTTCTCCTCTTCCTCCTAGATCTCTTTCTCTCCAGATCTCTCCTCCTATTTATTCTCTCTCTTGCCAGCTCTACCTATTCTTTCTTCTGCCTTGATATTGGCCATTCAGCTTTTTATCAGACTAATCAGATGTTTTAGACAGGCATTGCAAAACACACTGGAACCTGTTTAGAGGTTTTTCCATATGGACTTCTTTTACTGAATGCTTTTTAACCTTTTTTGACCATGTGGACAAACTTTAAACTACTAAGCTACAACTGGGTCCTCTGTGCAGCTCTATTGGCCAGCTACACCTGCTTTTTAGTTCCTGAGAGCCAAGCCTAAAGTTTGCAGCCTGCTCAGAGGTGCCTTTTGACCAGGAACTGCACTCAACCCCCCAACTAGCAATGCCAGTGCTCTGCACTGTGGCAGACATTTTTTTAACTTACTTTTTTCTACTTAAAATTTAAAAAAAAAGAAAAGAAAAAAAAGGCTGTTTCTGTGCATCAGAACTTCTTAAAGGAGTTGTGTTTTTGTTTTTGTTTTTTCAGCTTTCCCAGGTCTCGATGGATGTTTGAGAGCTTCACATTGCTACACTAAAATGATGTTGTTGCTGCTTTTTAACTCTTTTGGCTCTTTGGCTCTTTGCAGACCCACCACCCAGCTCCCAAGTATATACACACAGTCTTATTCCTTTATATGAATGTCCGACCTTAGCTTGGCTTATTTCTAGCCAGCTTTTCTTAAATTATCACATCGACTTTTTGCCTCTAGGCTTTTATCTTTATCTATTTATATACCTTTCTTTTCTTCTTATTCTGTATCTGGCTGTGTGGCCGGGTGACTGGCCCCTTCTTTTCTCGCTCCTCCATCGCCTCTTCATCCTAGATCTCTTTCTTCCCAGATTTCTCCTCCTATTTATTCTCTCTGCCTACCAGCTATGTCTATCCTTTCTCTTGTCTCACTAATGGCTGTTGAGCTCCTTATTAGACTATTAGGTGTTTTAGACAGGCAAAGCATCACAGCTTCACAAAGTTAAACAAATGCAACATAAAAGAATGCAACACATCTTTGCATCATTAGACAAATGTTCCACAGCATAAACAAATGTAACACACCTTAAAATAACATTCCACAACACTAGTCTACACATATCTTCATTATTACATATCTAGTTTCCATGCCAGTTAGCTTATTTACTTAGGAGTTTGCTTTCTGACTGAAGGACTTGTACCTGTCCACGTCACCAACTTAATTACATAAGATATAGAATTCCTATTATACTCAGAAGGTTGTCTGTTGATATGGCAATAGAGCAAAATAAGTCAAATCACTGTAGAGACAATTTTACCCAATAAGGAAAAGCCTTATCACACGGCATGGCAAACAAGTGTCTCTGAAAGCCAGGATACAACAGAGTAAATACAACATCTTAAACATACCTTTAAAAAGCTTATGTTTTTATCATTTTATAAAAGAAAATTATTTTTCCAAGGGTAAAATCCATTACATTTTGTATCTCTTAATAAGAAGTAAATTATATAATTTTATTCCATAATTTTCTGATGCTACTGTGAATTCCCAAGATGTGGTGATATATGAGTTGGGAGTCTTCATGTAGTCACTGACTCAAGAACCACCAGTTACGGGCCAGCTCAGTGTCAACTGGTGAGACTCTTACTGTGTGTTTATGGCTGTAACTGGTTTAGTGTTGCTCCTGTGCATGCTAAGAATGTATGCGAGCCTGCTGAGTGCCCAACCTCCACCCTTCTGAAGAAATGAAAATACAGTTTAAATGATGAACAAAAATTAATTTTGCCTCTTATCAAAGCTAAAGTGTATGCTTGAGCCCTTATCTCCAAGTCCTTTTTGTTCCAGAAGTTGGAAACCTGATCACTTACAGAGGCCAGAATGGTGGAATGAAGCAGGAGGCCGCTGAAGCAAGGTGGAGAGCCAAGCCCTTTCTGGAGGAGCAGCCTCTGCTCTGCTCCAGATAACTGTGGCAAGGCAGGAATGTTGACCTACCGTTACCACACTCACTGTCCAGTTTCTCAGGTAAACAGGAATTGTATATTTTCATTGAAGTCTTTTGATTTAAATATTGCCAATTAATTTCTTATTGTTGTTGTTAATTGTAAGCTTGTACAAGCCGAACATTTTTGTAAGTAGGATTTGATTCAGAGTCTTTATTTTTATAACTAGTGTCACATTTTTTATTTATTTGTTGGAGACTTTATTTTCTACAGGGTTGGCTTTTATTGATAATATTCTCTGCATTAATTTCTGCTTCATTTCGGGCTTTTGAAATTCCCTTGCAAGTCTCCAACTGGAGTACTTTGCTCATAAGTTTTCTTGGGTAAGCACATTTTCATGGCCACTCTTGAGTGTTCCAGTGAGAATCAGTTCCTTGCTAACATGATTCTCTTTTCAGACATTACATATGATCTCACACATTTGTAAATATCACTACTTACTTCGTGTAACTTGTATGCTTTAGGCAATCCCTCTCTAACATCCAGACGCAAGATTTCTTTCCTCTCATATCTTGAGAGAACTTATCAGAACTTTTATCAGACCATAGTTATGCAGTATTTAATCCTATTGACTGGAGATCTACTAGATATGTGTGATCCTAGGTATTTATTCGTATGCTGAAATGCTGTCTTTGATGAGTGTCTCATTGACTAAGTTGTGAGTTTTTACTTTGAGTAATCTGGTTTTCATTTAAAATGGTTTCATTCTTTTTTTTCCTTTTTTATTGATTATTTTATTTTCTCTTAAGGTATGCAACTCTATGTGACTTAGAAGCAATTCTTTTTTATTACTTTATTAATACTAGGAATCAAAATTTCCTCTTCCTCCCCTCCAGCCACTTCCCTCCCACTCCCCCACTCACCCTCCTCCCTTCCCCCTCCAGTCCTAAGAGAGGGCAGGACCCTGCCCTGTGGGAAGTCCAAGTCCCTCCCCCCTCCATCCAGGCCTAGGAAGGTGTGCATCCAAATAGACTAGGATCCCAAAAAGCCAGTACATGCCATAGAGACAAATCCCACTGCCATTATCATTGGCTTCTCAGTCTGCCCCAATTGTAACCACATTAAGAGGGCTCAGTTTGATCCCCTGCTCATTCAGTCCCATTCCAGCTGGCTTTGGTGAGCTCCTATTAGTTCAGGCACACTGTCTCAGTGGGTGGATCATCCCCTCGAGATCCTGACTTCCTTGTTCATAACTTCCCTCCTTCTGCTCTTCAACTGGACCTTGGGAGCTCAGTCCAGTACTCTGATGTGGGACTCTGTCTCCATCTGTCGCTGGACGAAGGTTCTATGGTGATATTCAAGATAGTCATCAATCTGACTACGGGACAAGGCCAGTTCAGGCACTCTCTCCTCTGATTTCATTCTTATAATACTAAAAGAAAAGATAAATGAAATACTTAATGACATTAACCAGGTCTAGGATGTGTGTGTGTGACTATATTATATATGTATAGTGAAACAAAGGCAAAAATAGACAAATGATATTGTACCAAACTAGAAGAGTTTTTGTGCAACAAAGGAAATAATTTTAAAAAAGTAGGAAGAGATATCTACAGAATGGGTAAAAATATTTGCCAACTCTACAAACTGAAAAGAGCTTAATATTCAAACCTTATGTTTTTAAAACTCATAGCAAAATAAATAAGCCAATTTAAAAAAATACCCTTTTCAAAATAAGACGTACAGAAATTTTATTTAAGACCACAGTGAGATGTCACTTCACTCTGACAAGCGTGACTGTTGAAAAGACAGAAGATAACAAGTGCTGGTGTGGATATGGAAAGATGAAAACCCTGTATATTGTTGGCAGAAAAGTCAATAATATAACTATTATGGGAGAAGTGTGTTGAGTCCTAGAACAAAACTAGACTAAAATTATTGTCTGACCCAGCAATCTCATAACTGGGTATATATCCAAAGGGTTAAATCAGGTTGTGGAAAAGAAATTTTAACTTATATGTTTATTATAGATATACAGATGTATAAGCAGATGAGTGAATATAGAGAAAATATGATTCACAGACGAGGGTGGGGAGAATTTAGTGCAGCTATTACAAAGAACAAAGTCCTACCATTTGCAACCAAATAGAAATTTCCTGAACTGAAAAAGTTAGAATAACACAAACACTGCTTGAACACACTCATTAGTGGATTCGAAAAATTTCAATTGATCTCACAGAAGTGATCAAATATAATGGTAGTTGCCCATGGCAGTGTTTGCATGTGTAACAAAGGTAATATGAAAGATATTGCTCAACGGAACATGGTTACATTTAGATTGGAGGGATAAATTTGAAGAGAACCATTGGGTAACTAGATGATAATTTTCAATAATAATTTGACCTGCATAAAATAGCCTGCATCTGAAGCAGTCACAATATTCTTCTTACAAGGTTGAAGTGCAAAATCTGCCACTTTTAACTTACATGGTCACTCTTAGATATATATATAAATATACCCAAGGATTCATTATCACCATTCTTCATGAGAATCTTCAAATACAGAAAAGCAAAAAAGTAACATCAGAGTACTAATAGGTAAAAAATACATCACAAATAATTTTACTTCAGAATTATAGTCAGTTTATTATTTTATAGATGTCCTATGAAAACCCATTATTTTAAAAATAATACTGAAAAGAGGCTTCAGGCTATGTAGTTGAGACTAATTATTGCTCAGTTTCCGTTAAGAAGGAAGGCATTGTTTACCTGTACATGCAGACACTCTGTTTCCACACCATTCTATATTTGTAAAGTGACAAAGAAAAGCTTTAAGAGGAAATCCTGGGTCTCATCTGCTTTTTCTTTGCAATAAAGTAGATAGCCAAGTGTTATGTTGTAATTTTTATAAAAGAGAGGTACTGGATATTACCAGAAAGATTACAAGGGGAACTTAAATGTCTCAGTTAGGTTTTTTGTCATCTTGACACAAGCTAGGTTCATCAGGTAGAGAAACTTTACATGAAAACCTGCCTTCATCTGATTGTCTGAAGGCAAGTGTGTGGGGTGTTTTCTTGATGAACAATGGAAATGGAAGGGCCCAACCCTTAGGCAGGGCATCCTGGGTGCCAAGCCATGAGAAACAAACCATCATTCAGTGCCCCTCGTTTCTATCTCCAAGTGCCTGCTGTGCATGCCTGCCCTGACTTCCGGCATTCAGCACTGTAGTCTGGAGTGTACCCTCTCCTCCCCACCTGGTTGTGGTCATAGTGCTTACCAGCAATAGAAACCAAGTGAGGATACTAATATAGACTTGCGAAGTCATACAAAAGCTGGGAAATAAGGAAGGGTCTTTTGCGGGTGACATTTTAAAAATGGACTGCTTTAGTGATGGGTAAGAAGCTGGGACGAGATATGGAATTCGAAGCAGAAAAGTAGGAGTGATCCCCGGAAGAATTCAGAACACAATAAACAGCCTCGGCTTTCCATTCAAGTCATTCAGGGGAAGAATTTTCATTGTCCTTATCCTATTCTTCTTTTGAAAAAAAAATACAAAAATAATTTGTAATGTCCTAAGCACAAAGTTTATGAATGTTTCCATGGAGAGTTTCCCTGGTACTTTTGAGGAGTAGAAATCATTAATTTCCTGATCTAAGGATACTGTACTGAGGCTTTTAGAAATATTTCCCAGTTAGAGCTAATATGTGCTTTTTGTACAAAAAATAAAAATAAAATGTGTCCCTATTGCCAAGGGCCATGCAATGGAATTGAGAGGACACTTGGTACCGTGTTCCTATACTTACATACATTAGTAATTACACAGCTACTGGTGTACTGTTTTTATACTGACATATGATCACACTTTTTAAATTAAGGTTATCTGGTTAGGCATGGCTGTGTACTTCTTTAATCTCAGCACTTGAGAAGCAGAACCAGAAAGGCATCTGTGAGTTCAAAGCTAGCCTAATTTACACAGTGGGTCCCAGACCAGTTATGGTGTCATAGCAAGACACTGACTTGATTTGAATGGCTATCTGTAAATAATAATTTGAGTAGTACAATGTTCTAAGCATTTATGAGTGCAGGTTTTTTTCCAAAAACTGTTAAAATTTCTGTTATAGGAAATAAGAGTTAAGGCTTACACTGTTAATAAGCGGCGCTAACCAGCCTCTCAGGACTATTAAGCCAACTCGACTTTAGCCTCGTTGTTATGAGTAGTTTTTTCTGCCTCTACTAATGGTTCTGTGCGTTTGCAATTTACTGCACAGTCACTGAGCCAGCTCGTCCCTGTTCCTCTGGTGATCTCTACATTCATCTTCATGACAGGCCTCAGCTGAGCTGGATAGACAGCTGGGCTTCTCTCCATCCAGATCCCCTCTCAACCACAAGAGAGCTGGTTGAGGCTGTTGACAGGATAGTGGCATTCTAAAGCACCAGAGTGGAAAGCATCAGCTTCTTGAGGTTCAGGAACACAGTGAGAGCAGCGTCACACCTGTCACGCTTCTCTGCAGATCACCAAGCCCGGGGAAATGGCAAAAAATATGCAGGGCCACTTGCAGTCTCTCCTACCCATAGCTTAAGGTTTCCATATGGCTCAAACATGGAAGTTGTTAAAATTTTATAGTCAAAAGTAATTGGCCTGGCTGTAAGTACTATTCTTGGCCATAGAGGGGACCCAGGCTAAGGTACTTGTTGCCTTGGCTGTGAAGAGTGCCAAAACTTTATGGGTCTATTCCAAGACCTTCAGGCTTGTGATGGATACCTTCCTGTATGACTATCACATCATTCTTGTGTTATAAGCTGTTATTTTTTAATGTTTTTATTTTGTTTGTATGGGTATTATGCCTACACATGTGTCTGTACACAACTTAGCATGCTTGGTGCCCAAAGAAACCAAAAAGGGGGCATTGGATTCCCTGTAGAACTGGAGTTTCAGACCATCACCACCATGAGGGTGCTATGAATTGGACCCTGCTCCTCTGCAAGAGCGGCCAGTGTTGACGGCTGAGCCTCACAGGTTGTGGGCTTTCTGCTCTGGAAAGGAGAACATCTAGAATTTGAGAACTTTGATTATCAAGCATGGAAAGAGGCATTATTGAGAATATTCTGGTCCAAGTGATTAACAAAATATAGATATGATAATGGTTGTTTGGGGACACCATGCCTAGCAGAGCATTTTGGGTCTCTTACACAGGATGTATCAAAAAGATGTTTTAGAAGTGGTCACCCAGTCATAATAAGAACCAAATGGAAACAATAACTAGTATAAAATGAGTTAATATGCTTCAGAATTTCCTTTCAAAATGAGAGTAATGGGATGCTTATAAATAAAAATGCATGACTTGAATAAATATGTGAACATTGACTAGGGCTGGATAGGTGCGATGAAGGGTGCATTTATATAATTGATATTTTATGAAAAGATAATTAGAAAAAATGCCATCTAGGATTACTCTAACAAACATAATTTAACAAAGAGCATAAAGGTTGTGGTTATTTTATTTATTATTCAATCAAATGATAATTATGGTGTAGTCATTTAGATACAGCTCTCTATGGTGCTAATATTGTGTTTATTCCAGTGAAATCCATTGTTGTACACATACTGTTTGAGATGTAAGCACAGAAGATTGTTCTAAGAGAAACTTACTATCAGTCTGATAACTGAAGCATTCAGTCTTGCCAATGCAGGATGGGAGTAGACTTCCTATTTACAAATATTTCATGAATTAACTTTAAAATCATATTATAAAAAGTTTAGTGATGATTTAATTACATCATGTATCAAACAGTTTCCATATATTACTTAACATACAGTCTGTTTCTGATAATTGAAGAATCATTGACTTTTAATTCTGTGCTACTGTTGTATATCCACAGAGCACAGATCAATTTGTTATCGATAAAGATGCATTGATAAAGAATATCACCACACAAAAGCCAATTCATTATGTTTACCGTTAAGTTTGTGTAACAGTATTCCAGTGACTTATGGCATTTGACGTCATTCAGAAAGATTTTGGAAGAATATCTATGTAGTACTTTTATGATGTCATATTATCTGATCTTTAATCTTCATAGTCTTTTGAGTTTGACTTTTGACTTTTTAATACATTTAGTAATGTATAATAATTTTATTCTTATATTGACAAGAACATCAGTAAAAACAGATTGAAAAATGAAGTCTACTGTTTTAATAGTACCTTGTTCAAATATAAGCTCAATTGTTATATTGTTTCATTCAGTTTCTAGTTCCCTTATTAATACAATTAATGTGTTACTTAATAAAAGTGAGAGTTTCAAAAAGTATCCTAGTCTTCATAGAAGCCTTATATTCTCTACAAAAATTATCACTCAGAAGTTGTGAGATCCTTAAGAGTAAGTCTAGATCACAAAAAAGTGCTTCTTAGATTTTATCAACATGCATACATTCATTGGCTTCTTTTCAAAAACCTCTCATTTTAGACTTGTGATGCTAAAATGTATCATAAGCCAAGTAATAAACAGAATATAAAATTGTGTACTAGAATATATACAGTCATCAGGAAATAATTAATATGGGAAGCATGAATACAGGAAGGACAGAGTGAATCTAGGTCCTTGCTCAGTGTGTGTATAGTCCTGTGAAAAGGGAGTCAGAAAGCAGATTGATGCTGCTGGTACGCCGGAAATAGGAAGTATTAGTGAATTAATTACAAATAAAGCGTGCCTGTGGTTTACATTATAGTTTTGGTGAAAAGTGACATCTTAAATTCTTTATGTTAGAAGACACCAGGGCAGCAAAGAAAAAGAAGCCACTTAAATTCATTTCTCTCAAAGCCAATTGTCAGAGACTGTTTTACTATTGAAAGGAGGCTGAAAATATGAAAAACATTGGCAGAGTTGTAACAGCTCTTTCCCTTAGAGCACACATATAAGTAAACTCACACATTTGATTTTCATCATTGCAGAACTTTCTGTGAAGTAAATGCAGATTAACCTGAAGCATTAAAACACACACACACGCACATACACATGAATCTTAGATCCCAAACACGAGGGGTAAGGTGGTAGCTTGAATATCATAGTCATTTCTATTTTAGCATGTTTTACTAGAATGTCATGAAGCCACATAAACAAGATGGGTCTCCAAGGGAAAAGAGGAAAGGATATCGTGGAATATTGGCTTTTTGAAGCATAGTAATATTAAAATGCTAAATTTGGGAAACAGGAGAAAGCGTTCAGTTTTTATACTGCAGGTTATAAAAGAGAAAGTGTGGTTGCACCTCGGATGATGGGTCTCTATAAGAGATAAGATAACCAGAATCCTGGAAGCAATGAGAGCACATTGAGTAATTTGTGAGAGGGGACAGTATTGTATACGCTTCAGTAGTTTGAGAAACAAGACCTTCGTCCTTTCCTGGGACTGCTTCATGAAGTTAAAGAATGTCTGAAGAGCCCAAATTATACACTTCTATTTTAGTAAATAATTCTAGGTTAATTATTAACATGTATGTAGTTATATGTGCAGGAACATTTCTTGAATTTGTTTATGGTTATGACAGTTTTGGAGGAATGGAAGTAATTAAATTAACTCATCAATTCCCCAAAAATCCATCCCAATCATTAAAAGTAATGTTTTGAGAAAATATTTAATGTCATACAAACGTGTCCAAGTGGAGGGGGGAATACAAACTGGTAATGACTTAGTACTCAAAAATTGAGAAGCTGGGGAGGTGGCTCCTCTGTTCAGAGCCCTTCTTTTTGTTTGTTTCTTTCTTTGTTTCTTTTCCTTTTTTGTTTTTGTTTCTTTTGGTTTTTCAGGACAGGGTTTCTCGTGTAGCTGTGGAGCCTGTCCTATAACTCACTCTGTAGACTAGGATGGTCTCGAACTCACAGAGATCCACCTGCCTCTGCCTCCTGAGTGCCTCCACCACCTGGCTCACTTAGTACTCATGTTGAGAATACAAATATGGTTCCCAGCAGCTAACAACTGTCTCTAACTCCAGTTCAGGCATCCTCTTTTGGCCTCTGCAGATGCTATACACATGTGGCATACATACATGCAAAACACTTTCCCATAGAGGTATTGTATGAGCAAGAGTGGGGGTAGTCAACATCGTGATGGGGAAGCCCACAGAGACCTGACCTGAGCTTTGGTTTATTCAGACTTAAGGAAGTCCTTATCTACCTAACTGCTGTTCCAGGACATCCGCCCTGGCAGGTGGGAAATTACCATACCAACCATGGAGTCAATGCCCTGCAGCTAATCACCAGGTGGGGCAGGAGGAGCACAGGAACACCCAGAATGCTTTGTCAGCTGACCAGAAACTGTCCTCAGGATGAATCCCAGGAACAAGGGTAGACCCCTGCCCTACAGGAGACCTTACCCCATTTGAAATGCAAATAGAGGAGGACTGGATGGGGGGCGGGGAACGGGTAGGAATAAGGTGAGGGAGGAAAGGAGGAAGAGGAAACTGTGGCTGGTATGTAAATAGTTTTAAGTAACAATATATTTTTTTTAAAAAATCCGAACAAAATAATAATAAAAGTTTATAAGAGGACATGAAGTTGGGATCCTGAAGTGAATTAGAACAGGGAAGGGGGAGTAGATATGATAAAGAAACATTTTATACATGTATAAAATTTTTAAAGAATAAAATATTTTTAAAATGTAATCAAAGAAGTAAATTTGAAATATATATAAGCATAGATGTATACATATAAAGTTTTCAAGAAAAAGAAAACAAGTTATATTCATACAATATTGTTTCTTTTCAAATAGCACCTTGTAACTTAATAAAAGAATTAGGAGAGTACACCACAATATAAGGTTTTATGAAATATTGTCTATAAATCAACTCTCATCCCTTAAATAATACAAAGAAATAATTCCCTTATATTTGGAAATGTATTTTTATTCCTTCTACTGTTTCCTTTTAAAAAAAACTTTAAAAACTTTACAAAGAAAAAAAGACTTAAAAACAATTTTTTTCAAAAAAGCAAAACTGAATTTTACATATGATTTTGACAGCAAAGAACACAAAAGTAATCAGATACATTTAAAAGTTTATTTTTAAATTACGTGACTTCTCAACTTTCAACATTAAATTTACGGTTTACATATTTACCTATATTTCAGGCTACGTTATTGGAATTCTGAAGTCATGAAAACGCCAGAGGAACCAACCTGCAACACCTTGGATTCACATTGGAAAATAAAGAGAAAGCTTAAAGAATGTGGTCTATAAAGGCAGGGGGCACCTGGAGACAGTAGCCAGCTGGTAGTGTCAGAGCAGACCGGTTTCTAGACAGCCGAAGTCATTTTAGTCCAGTACCAAGGTTCAAGAAAAAAATGTACAACTAAAAACTTTTAGCCCCTCCCTCCTCTGCTTCAGACAGGTACCAGCGTAGGCAAACTATGATTTTCCCTGGTTGAGAGTATTTGTTTTTGTCCATGTAGATCATGCCCAGGAATGAAATATTTTTTATTTAATGTAGATTATAATGGGAAACATTTTCACGACGGCAGATTTCAAGGACTTGGTTCCAAACTGAGCCGAAGCTTCCCGATGTGTTTTGTAGTCCAGGAAAACTGTGCTATGCTGGCCCAGTTTTGAAGGCCACCATGCTCTGTATTAGAAGGATATCATCGCATTGCTGATATCTTCGGAGCGCCCCAAGCAGACACAGAAAATGAATGGAGGCAAAGAGTGTGACGGAGGAGACAAGGAAGGAGGTCTTCCAGCTATCCAGGTTCCTGTGGGTTGGCAGCGGCGCGTGGACCACAGCGGCGTGCTTTACGTCAGGTGAGCCTCGCGATCTCTGTCACCTCCGCGTGTGCAGTAAAAGACTCATCTCCTCCTCTAAGGGAACAAAATCTTGTGACTGAAAGCACCTAACATAAGCTTGAATAAATGACCTCTGCCAGAAATGCACAAGTGTTTTTATTCTGTGCTGCTCAGCAATGTAAATCCCTTAGATTACTGAAGAGAATCTTTATGCCTTACGTCTGTCTGTGTAAAGTTGTCTTTCTGCTTCTCTGTAATAAGGATAAAGAAAGTACCAAGCTTTCTAAAAGAAACATAGAAACAAGAATACCATAGGAAATGTAAACTACTAGAAATAGGCCCAATATTTCTCCATATATTAAATAGATTTAATAATTGACCCCCACATTCTTTGCTTTGTAGTTTCTAATAAAGAATGAAAGATTGGATACCATAAATCTTTGAGATACAATTTCAGAACAGGAATTTTTCAAAGACACATCTTGTCATTATATTCATGTGATTACTTTCAGTGTGACTTTTGCAACCCATCTTCAACAGAATTCTTCAGTTCTACAGAAATATATATAATTGGTGGTGCACACCTGTAAACTCAGCATTTAGGAGTTAGAGGTAGGAACACCCAGGGTTCAAAGCAGGCTTTAGCACATAGTCAGTCAAGCCAGTCTGGGATTCTGGAAGCCCTGCCCCTAGGGGAAAAAAAAACTAAAAGACATGACTGGGATATTCTTTGCTACATGAACATAAAGAATTAGATGCCAGAACTCAAGAAGTCAGCTGGGTTTGTTTGGTTTCGGTAAGATTTTTTTGAGTTAACTTTAATTCCAATTGAAATTCCATTGTCATGTATATTTCTTTTTTCTGAAATTTTAAAGGATTGCTTTGCTAATTGTAGTGAAGGAATAATAGAGAAAGTGAAGCTCAGCCCGTGGAAATGAGAAACACAAGTGCTCATAACTAATCCTCTCAAAGTATGCCTGCTGCCAATGTTGTCCATAGATTGTCAGAAACACTTTGTCATTAATACAACACTGCACATTATCCGTGACAGGTTTGTGTTTATGGCTGTTAAAGACTATAAAGAAAAAATTAATATTCAGCCTGGGCCAAGTGAGTCCAAAGTCTTGATAACTACTTATGAAATCACATTGCTGTGAGCAAAAATCAGGTCAAGTCTAAGAGTCAAAAACCAGATGAACTCTTGGCTGGGTATAGTAGTCTGGGCTTGCATCCATTAAAACCTTTCATTTTTTTGTTTAGACAAAAAGGGGGAAATGTTGTAGAATATTATTTTAAATTGTATTAGAGCCTTGCAACAGACACTATACTATCAGAGGCCCTGGTTATGCCTAGCCAATGAGGGACAACCATGTGATATCAATGGATTAGAATGCCTGGGTGTTGGGAGGGTATATAAGTGCCCCCCCCCCATGTTAAATAAATGAGTCTGCCCTATCCCTTTCAAAAAAAAAAAAAAACCAGATGAAGGTTTAAGAAACCACAGTTACCTTGTTCATGAGTTTCCAAGTCTCCCTAGTCATGAATGTCTGATAATCCTCTTAGCATGAGGTCTCCAAATCAAATCTGAACATCAAGAATTCTTAGAGAGGAACTTCCCAGATAAGGTAAAATTAAAATGTTTCACATTCAGTCAAGCCAGCATAGATCTGACCTGTCCAGCTAGGACCAGTTGAATCTCTCTGGAGCGCCTGTGGGAAGTCGGGCACTTTCCTCTGCCCCTTTCACCCTGCAGCTTGGTTTCCAGTTTAGCCGCCAGCAGTCCCTGCCCCCTGGCACACAGGCTACAGAGTAAGTTTTCCACCCTTTTCCAATCCTTTAAGCTTTATCTGTGATTTAAGACCTAACTATTTTTATGATAATTATTACTCCCAAAAGTTAATTAAATAGCTGTAACTGAAAGGAATACCCTAACTGGTGGTGGGAAGTATTTTTACAATATCAGAAGCATTCTTAATAGAATTTCACTTTAGTCTAAATTTACAAGTAAATCCCTCTAGATTGCCATCCATATACTTTCTTTTAAGGAAAATATTGAGCAGTTTGGTTTTTTTTTTTTACTAAATTTACTAATTCTTCATGGGAAAAAATCAATGTGATATATTTTAGTGACACTTTCACTAAACTTATCAAAACTTTAAAGCCATTACTGCCCCTGTTTGCCCTGGTGAAATTCCAGTCTGTAATGTGAAAATTATCGTTCTTTCACATAATCTGAAAGACCTAAGTTGAGGATGTCTGTAGGTTTCGCTTGTGTGTCCTTTCCCACGAACACTGTATGAGCTGCATGTTAACCTAGCCCGATTCAAGTGCTGCCTGTGTTTCCGTGGAGGCGGACTAGACTCCACCCCAGAGTGACCCTTCGCACATGAAACAGGATGTTGTTCTGGATGAATCTGACCAGAAAGATTAAGGGAATATTTTTCTAAATAGTCACAAATAAAATTAATCTTTAAGTATATATAAAATTCAAAGCAGAGTATGCACATTTATGTTGTAAAGATCGACCTATTAATAATAAAATGTCCTAAGATGCAAATTCAGTTTTTAATCAATCCCCTCATGTAAGTAAGTAGTACAGACTTATCCTTTCGTCTGACTTAATACCTACTGTGTAGACCTGAAACTGATCCATGCCTGCTTATGTGATTGACTCCAGAACAAGTATCCCCCTCCCTTTCTGTCCAGTCTTTCTGTCGGGTAGAATTTGAAGTAGATTACTCTTCTTCACACACTGAGGGGCTGGGAAGACACCTGCATGGAGGCTCTTCCACCCCACAGAATCAAGCAGTCGACATAGGAGGAAAATGTTGGGGTTTTTTTTGTTGTTGTTCTTTATAACTTTCTGCTTTGAACCTTTTCATGTCCCAGTTTCACTTCCTCCCCAAGGAGCTTAAAGCAGACCTGAGGGTTCAAATAAATAGCTTTGTTTTTCATAATTTTTGTTGTTTCTTTCTTTTTTTTTTTATTACAGGTTTTCTCTGTGTAGCCCTGGCTGTCCTGGAACTCACACTGGAGACCAGGCTGGCCTCAAACCCATAACCTGCCTCTGCCTCCCAGGTGCTGGGACTAAAGTCATACACCACCACTACCCAGCATACTTGGCGTATTTTTCTACTTTCTTTCTTACCTGTTTATGTCCTTTCTTAAGAATGGAATCCCATCTTTGATCTATTCCTGGTTTTCAAAATGCTTTCTTTCATCTTCTATGAATATATGTATTTTCCTGAGAAATATTTCTGTTCCAAAGAAAGAGATAGTGTTAAAGTCTGTAATTTAGTAGCTAACATAATATTGACAAAGAAAATGTTTTTCCTTAGAAGGAAAATATTATCTTGTGAAGGGACGATAAGTTTATAAACTGTACTTTTTTATAGTATGTGTCATCAAAATTATTTCCTGACTTTTTTTAAACTATTTTTACAGTCCCAGTGGGTCTTTGTTATCTTGCTTGGAGCAGGTTAAAACATACCTGCTTACTGATGGAACATGCAAGTGTGGCTTGGAATGTCCTCTTATTCTTCCCAAGGTAACCGTCACAATCGAGTGCAGCAGTGTTTTGCTTTGGGTTGTGGTTTTGGCTTTTGTTTGGTTGTAGATATTTTATATCTTTGCTTTTCTCATTTGGTGCCTTACTTTTATGTTATTTTCTATTCTTTAATTTATTGTAATTATTTTATTGAATATTGGAATGCTTAAAGATTTAAAGAAATGATTTTCATTCTCAAAGGTGACCTGGTGACTGTTTCATTGTGCCTTTGTTTATAGTGTACCACGCTCATTCGCTGCTGTGGCTGCTCAACTCTAGCATTCTTCTTAGCACTGGTATCCGTAAATCTGCCACAGATACTCTTAAAATCACAGAGTTCATCTCTAATAGCAAAAATACGGAGTCGCCTTACTGCTTTACAAAGTAAAAAGCAAAGTTATTCAAAAGGGTGAATATTTCATATGAAAATAGGCACTCATTCTCTGAAATGTGTATTTGCTGCTAATTTTTAAACTAAAGACTAATAAACACCTTTTTCTTTTTTGTATGTTACCATATTTTAACTACTGGGTGGCCTCATCCGGCCTTGGTGGGAGAAGAGATGCCTGGTCTTGCTGCAGTTTGATGTGCCAGGGCTGACCGGTGTACATAGGAGGGGAGGAGTGGGTGAGGGAGGGCTGGAGAAGGGCAAGCTTTGATCAGACTGGGGAAATCAATTAATTGATTAAAATAAATAAATTTGGGGAGATTTATATGGTAGATAAGAATTTTTGACATATAGTAGACTTTTAGATCACTGAGGCAGAAGTATTAATATAGCAATAAAAATAAGCAACAGGGAAAGTAAGCATGTAGGGATGTTGTGGCAAAAATCAGGCTATAGGATGCTGTGGCTTTCCGTGTTTTTCACTGTGTGCACCATTTGTTTCTGTGTTGTTATGCCGTCAGGAGGTGTCAAAATCAGAGATATTATCGGATAGTATACCCTTCCCTATGTTTAATTAGCTTAGCTATCATAAAATGTGTATAATTTTCATTGTCCCAAAAATATTATTTGGCCAAAAGTATTTTTGAATTATATAAAGTTATTTTTCTTCCATTTCAAACCTCAGAGGTTTAATTCCTATTCATAGGTACAGCATTTCTCTTTGTAACCAGGAGTTTTTTTATGAAATATTTTCATGGACCTACTATAAGCAGATGCTGTGTTTTTTTTTCCAGGTGTTTAATTTTGATCCTGGAGCTGCTGTGAAGCAGAGAACTGCAGAAGATGTTAAAGCGGATGAAGATGTCACAAAGCTTTGCATCCACAAGAGGAAGATCATCGCTGTGGCCACACTCCATAAAAGCATGGAGGCCCCACACCCTTCTCTGGTGCTCACCAGCCCTGGAGGAGGAACAAGTATGTCACATGGCTGTAGGGTTAGCCGATCTCTCTGACTCACTTTGCCACAGATTTCCCAGGCCATAGTATGAACATCCACAGTTTTGTGTGTTCTGTCATTTTATCTGAAAAACTACTGTGGATCTATTTCTCAAATTTTCTTATAGCATGCAGTAACACAATCAAAATAAACTCTAATCAGCAAATTAAAATTTTATTTCAGTGCCTACAGACAAGCTAACAGGGAAAAAGGCTACATTGTTTCATAAGAAAACATCCTCTTACATAGGGCTAGATATCAATGGATAAGATCAAGTCCCAATATAGCTTAGCAATATTATTAGGAGTTTTTTATCTTTCTATATTTTACTTTATTATTAGCCCTTAGAAGTCTGTTTGTTTTCTAATGAAAGACAGAAAGCAAGTGGATCCAGAAGGAAGGGAGGAACTAGGAGGAGCAGAGCTGAGGGAAGCTGTAGTCAGGTTATATTATCTGAGAAAGTCCATTTTCAATCAAAGGTAAATAAAAGGAAATTAGCCATGTTAGTTACTTCGTCACAATAGCTGTTTATTAAGCACCTACCCAAGTACAAATCACTTGGCCCAGAAATTTTTATGATATACTCCCAACACTAATGCATACACACATTCCTTTTTAAGTAAAAAGTTTAGTACAGTTGCTTATTGAAGTGTGTCCATGTATGCATGCACATAGATGGTCGCAGTGTAGACGTGAAGATCAGAGGACAACTTGCAGAAGCAGTCTCTCTCTTGGGTCAGACCCAGGTCTTCAGGCCTGGTGGGTGGAGCCTTTACCCACTGAGCTGCCTCACTAGCCCTGACACTGCCCCCAGGACAAATTGCAAAGTCACAGGGAAGTGCCAGGGAGTTTGCTGAATTCCCATCTGCTGTTAAGTTTGATTGCCCACGTTGGACATAAATATTTTTCCTAACATCAAATGTCCCTGATGAGGAAGGATATAATGTCATCTGAATGTAGAAATAAAGGACATTCCCCTATGCCACCACAATCCAGTGATGCTGGTGAAATTCCATGAGCTCTCATGTAGTCTATGTTAAAGTTCCTTTTACTCTCCTACTAATATCTTTAAAAGTTCATTCCTTTTTTAGAATCTAAAATATAATCAGAGATTGTACACTATAATAAGCTTTTACTTATCTTTAGTCTTCAGTTCCCCAGTGTGTGTTAGTCTTTGATGACATGACATCGTAAGGCACAAAGGCTAGCTTTGCAGTGTTCCTCCGTCTGGATTTCTTAATTGCTTCCTCACATCACAGTTCTGCTCATTGTGGTAGGAATGATATTATATCTTCATCAAATGGCACAGTATATACTGTCAGCTAATCCTGTGCTGATAGCATTAAATTTGATTACTTGCTTAAGATTGGGTCCATTTGATTTTTCCACTGTTAAGGTATTTTTCCCTTGATGAGTTTGTACTCTATGGGATGACTTGAAGCTGAGGAACTTCTGCTCATAGCCCTTATGTAAACTCCCTTCAAAACAGCACAGCCTGTCTAACATTTAAACAGGAACGCTGAATTGATGCAGCTGAGCTCCCAAGTGTTTGCTTAATGGACAGTTGATTCTGTTTCACAAAATTCTGAAAAATGTCGTCATGATGTATGTAACCTATAATAATTATCCCAGACTTAGTGGCAGAACTCAAAGACTAGGACTCAGAATCAGAACCAGCTTTGAAAAATAATGGAGACGTGAAAAGAACTGAAACTTCATCCCCAGCGTGAGTGTACCGTAACTATTGGATGATGAGGAAAATAACCCGAGTTGAGTAGGAGACTACATAATAATAAATGAACGGGGCCAAACCGTTGAGAGCCCTGAATACAGGAACATAAGCACATCATACACATAATTGAAGGGACTGAGGGCAAGAGTGCAGAGGAAGAGAAAATGGTCTTCAGTTGTTGGCACAGAGCTGCTGTCCAGTAGCCACTAACTCTAAACAAGGAGTAATTGAAAGAACTGCTCCTCTGGGGTAGGTGAGGAAAAAATCTTTCAGAGAACTTATTTCTCAACAAGGCTAGTTTTTAAAATACAAATTGTCTCCAACGTTGTAAAGGTATATTTGATAGTAACAAATTATTTAAAATTCACCGTTGCCCTCCCACCTTAGTGTGGCTATTATCACTTTGCAAGTATTATCACTTTGTAGGTGTTATATATGTTCTTTTTTTAAGATTTATTTATTTTATATGTGTTTATCTGCATGTATGTATGTGCTCAAATAAGAATGTCTCATCTCCTGGAACAGAGTTATAGGTAGTTGTGAGCTGCTGTGTGATTGCCTGGAAGCCAACCCAGTCCTCTATAAGAATAGCAAGTGTTGTTAACCACTGAGCCATCTCCAGCCCACACTGCGCTTAACTGTGCTGATCCTGTATGCCTTATATCACAACATATTCCATTCTCCACAGTCTGCCCTGTTGCTCTACAGACCCAGCAGAGTCTGGATCTAGGTCTTTTTTTGCTGTACCTCTCCATACCAGTTTAGTTCTTGAAATTAAAGATACAATGAGAAGTATGCCGAATCTCCCTTTAGAATGGTGTGTGTTGTTGAATTAAGTATACTGCTTTACCAGCTATAGACTGTTACCATAAACCGAGGTTTAAGTAATTAAACACTTCAGGCTTACTGAGGCAGTTTTCACCTCCCTCTTGTATAAATATTACCTTAGCTTCTCATATGCTCTTTCCAATGTCCTACTTGACTATATTCAGCAGTGCCTGACCAGTGCCAAGCCTTCACCCGTGCTGACTGCCCTCAGCCCCTGTCACTCAGCGTCAGCCTGGCTCTTGTTTGTCTACTTGACATTCCTGCTGTTTTAAAGATAGTAACAATTTGTCCTCAGGGATAGAAGAAATCCTTTCTAAATCATAGCTATTATATAAATTCTGTTAGCTGAATTTATACAAAATGTCACTACTGTCATATCTGAATCATGGAAGTATAGATAATTATACAAATATATTGATAACTAGAAAATATGCAGATGGGTGACTCATTACTATATAGAATATAGCCCATGATCTTAGTTCTACATTAACCCTATTCTCACTATACACCAAGTACAATGTCCTGATATCTTAACTCGTGATTTCTTTAATTAAAAACCTTTAATAATTCCCTCTTTAACAAGAAAATTATCCTCAGTTCCATGTATCTTCTGTCCTCTGTCATGTTGTTGAATAAGAACATTATTACTCTTTCAAAGAACATCTACCGAGCTATAATCAGAAAGTCTACGTATTCCAAGGAGGAAGGGGACACGTTCACGTCTCTTTTTGTCCCAGCTTCTGTGTACCCCAGGTTGAGAAATGCTGTCTTAGAAGTTAGTATATGATTTGACCTGTATACTCTTTTGGCACATAGTAGAAGTTGATTCATTTTAAGCGTGCAATTATCCCTTTAAGTATATCTCTGATTGCAAATGAATCTAAGTATAATTGCTAATATGCGTTTAAGTCTCAAAATAGATACGGCAAATACGTAGCATGATTGGTGCCACTTTCATCGCCTTTGCCTTAATAGACTTTCTGGCATTTTCTCATAGAGTGCAGCTATAGCAGCATTCTTTTCAACACAGCTCTCTAAGCAACCAGCACAAATCAGTGGGAATTAGCATAGGAGAATATTATTCGGCATTTTTGTTTCAGAAGGTGCAACTTTATATAATACATAACTCTCCTTCGGGCCTTAAAAAAATTAAACCTAGAATTCTGACATGATAGGCTGAAAATTCTGTATGATAAGCCAGCTTCCTTTTGTTGCCCGTATTCTGTCTGATCTCCAAAGGAACTGAAGGGATTCCAGAAGGATGGAGAAGTAAACTGATGCAGAAAGGGAATACTCAATTGCAGCCCGGTGCTGAAGACTCTAACACCTCAACTAAATTTTAGATGAGAAGTCTGTCCTTATATAAAAGGATTTTACCGAAGTTGGCAGACTAAAACCATCTTTACAATAGAAACCAATTAAGAAATTGTGTTATACTGTATTTTGGAGATGATAGGAAGCTAAGTATGATTGTATCGCTACATATATTATTGCTATCTTGCCGTTAGAGAGAACTGGAACTTCATGCACTCGAATCACAGAAATTAAGAGCTTACTCTTACAGTCACAGTTTGGGGATAAGGAACTATTACCATAGCATCTGGGGAGGTTTCATTCAAGTAATTGAAACAGTAACAGAGTAACACATTGTCTTGTAGAAATAGCAATTTATTTAAGTAATGTAAGAAAAAGTGCCACAGAGATTACAACTTTCCATTATGACTGTTCTTAAAATTTGTAAATTTAGTAAAACAGTAACAGTGCCATCACCATCTGGGCTGTCAGTTTTGATTTTGCAAATTCTAAATATTAAAAGGGCTAATGTGAGTCTGTGCTGATTGGTATGCCCATGCTTTCTTAAAAAACATGGAGTAAACAAGTGTAACAGTTATCAAGAACCTTTCATGAACTAATGGTGAATCGTGTTCTTTGTTTAAAGTTTAATATAGCTTATAGAAGTTTTTTAGTTGCATAGTGTCACAGCTTTTGTTCGTAAATTTGTATTCCCAGGTGTCCTTTTCTCACCCTCCTAAATTTTCTCTTTCCCTCCCTTTTTCCCAACACAAAATAATTGAAACAATTAACAGAATTGTTTTTTTCTCTTTCACCTCAGATGCATCTCCAGTAGCACCTTCACGGGCGGCAGCTCCAAGATCAGTAAGAAACAAGTCTCACGAAGGAATTACAAACTCTGCAATGCCTGAATGTAAGAATCCTTTCAAGTTAATGACTGGATCAGCAAATGCCATGGGAAGACTATATGTGCAAGACCTGCCTGGAAGCCAGCAGCAAGAACTCCACCCTGTCTACCCCCGACAGAGATTGGGCAGCAGTGAACATGGACAGAAATCTCCATTTCGTGGCAGCCATGGAGGCCTACCCAGCCCAGCATCATCAGGTTCCCAGATCTATGGAGATGGCTCAATCTCTCCAAGGACTGACCCACTTGGAAGCCCTGATGTCTTCACAAGAAATAACCCTGGTTTTCATGGAGCTCCCAATTCCAGTCCTATTCACCTGAATAGGACTCCTCTTTCTCCACCTTCAGTAATGCTACATGGTTCTCCCGTGCAGTCATCCTGTGCAATGGCTGGAAGAACTAATATACCTCTTTCCCCAACCTTGACTACAAAGAGTCCAGTAATGAAAAAACCAATGTGTAATTTTTCAACTAATATGGAAATACCACGAGCAATGTTCCACCACAAACCACCCCAAGGCCCACCTCCCCCTCCTCCACCTTCTTGTGCTCTTCAGAAAAAGCCATTAACATCTGAGAAAGATCCACTTGGCATCCTTGACCCTATTCCTAGTAAACCAGTGAATCAGAACCCTATTATCATTAATTCAACCAGTTTCCATTCAAATGTCCACTCTCAGGTACCTGTGATGAATGTAAGCATGCCTCCTGCTGTTGTTCCTTTGCCAAGTAATCTCCCTTTGCCAACTGTAAAACCTGGTCATATGAATCATGGGAGTCATGTACAAAGAATTCAGCATTCAGCTTCAACCTCCCTGTCCCCTTCTCCAGTGACATCCCCAGTGCACATGATGGGGACTGGAATTGGAAGGATTGAGGCATCGCCCCAAAGATCACGCTCATCTTCCACATCATCAGATCATGGAAATTTCATGATGCCACCTGTAGGACCCCAGGCCACTTGTAGTGGCATAAAGGTTCCACCTAGGTCACCAAGGTCAACAATAGGTTCCCCAAGGCCATCAATGCCATCAAGCCCTTCTACCAAGTCTGATGGACATCATCAGTACAAGGATATCCCTAACCCATTAATTGCTGGAATGAGTAATGTACTTAATACCCCAAGCAGTGCAGCTTTTCCTGCCGCATCTGCCGGAAATGGTTCTGTAAAGAGTCAGCCTGGTTTGCTGGGAATGCCTTTAAATCAGATCTTGAACCAGCACAATGCTGCCTCCTTTCCAGCAAGTAGTTTACTCTCAGCAGCAGCCAAAGCACAGCTAGCAAATCAAAACAAACTTGCTGGTAACAACAGTAGCAGCAGTAACAACTCTGGAGCTGTTGCCAGCAGTGGCAACACTGAAGGACATAGCACTTTAAACACCATGTTCCCTCCAACTGCCAACATGCTTCTCCCTACAGGTGAAGGTCAAAGTGGTCGAGCAGCACTAAGAGATAAGTTGATGTCTCAGCAAAAAGACTCGTTACGGAAAAGAAAGCAGCCACCTACCACAGTGTTGAGTTTGCTCAGACAGTCTCAAATGGATAGTTCTGCAGTTCCTAAACCCGGACCCGACTTGCTAAGGAAGCAGGGGCAGGGGTCATTTCCCATAAGTTCAATGTCTCAGTTACTACAGTCTATGAGTTGTCAAAGCTCTCACTTGAGTAGCAATAGTACCCCGGGTTGTGGGGGATCGAATACTGCTTTGCCTTGCTCTGCTAACCAGCTGCATTTTCCAGATCCTAATATGAATTCCAGTGTTCTTCAGAACTCACTGACACAGAGCATACCTTTAAGAGGGGAAGCCGTGCACTGCCACAATGCAAACACTAACTTTGTTCACAGTAACAGCCCAGTCCCCAACCACCATCTTGCAGGTTTAATAAATCAGATTCAGGCTAGCGGGAACTGTGGGATGCTCAGTCAGTCGGGCGTGGCTTTAGGAAACTCATTACATCCCAATCCACCTCAGTCAAGAATTGCAGCGTCCTCCACTCCAGTGATACCAAACAGCGCTGTTAGCAGCTATAATCAGACAAGTTCTGAAGCAGGTATGATTTTACTAGAAAAAAGTACCCAAAGGTACTAAAGTTTTCTACAGTTTTTAAATTTTTGTACCAAAATATTTATTATGATAAGAAATGTTCCTTTCCCCGTTGTGAAGATTCTCACTTCTATGGTATTTATAATGCTATTTACAGAATGGTAGGGCCTTGTCTTTTGGAAAGGATGCCAGCTAAGAGGATTCCATGTGTTTTGTCATTTGTTGTCCATTTGTGTCATTTTGAATATTGTTTGACTTTCAATTGGTTTCATAACCATTGGACTGTACACTGCAAAAGAAGCCATAGAAGGCAAGGTTTCCTGCTTCATCAGATGTGTCCTTGGTCTTCACCAATATAAAAGTTGTTTACCCAGCTTTAATTTGTATACAGGTAAATGAAGCTTGCCTTGAAAAATCCAAAAATACAAAAAGAAGGGGATTTTTTTTTATTGCTGCTCAACAGAAATAGGTAAATAGGTAGGAAAGGGTCACTAGAGGGTGTGTGAAGTAGGAAGCTCTCTTCAAATGTGTTTCTTTCCTTTAGTATTTGTTCAAGAAAATTCAAGCATGAATATGGCTACTTCCTTTTTAAAACAAAAAATTAATAATTTAAGTTTTCTAATAAAATAAGGCTTGAAAACCTGATTTCCAGAATTTTTTATCATGGAATTGGTTTAAATTTTCTCAAACTAAACTATGTTTTTAGCATCAGTATTAAGGTTTTGAACCCAAATTAAGTATAAATCTTCATCCACTATTAATTAAGGCAAATTTAAGCCAAAAAAAATAGACACATTAGAAGAAAAGAACTATGTTTTGCACAATAAAATCCTTAGAAATTGTTACAAAAACAACTATCCTAGAACACTAGAGACGTAAACTAATTCAAGCAGCAGAAAGTTGGTCCTGGAAACATTAGAGAAAACCCCTGAAGCCTATCACTGCTGATCCCAGACTTGTAGGAAACAAAAAGGAGGAAATGAAAGGTGATTGCAGGGACACTAGCTTTCGTATTAAAACTAAACTGTTTGGGGTTGGAAATACCGCTCAGTGGTCAAACCCTTGTCCGACATACACAAGACCCTGAGTTCAGTTGCAAGCCCCATAGTTAGTCCAGATTGCTGGTACTGGTGGGGAAACCGCCGACACCTTTGCTGATGTCACCATGTAGACGCAGACAGGTTTCATTATGCCACTGTGCTGGAAGGGCGCTCTCATCCACATGTCTGGGAAGGTAACGTCAAGTGTGCGCTTTCCTGGTGTTGCCGCCTTACACTGCCATCCTTGACAGTTTGTGTTTTGTGTTGTTTTGATGTCAGTATTCGATGAAGAATTGTACAATGATCGTTTGTGTTTAAAAAAGAATGCAGGCTTAAAAGATAATTTGAAGCGAGTAGTGCCTTCCTGATATTCTTAATTTAAGGACTCTGGTGAAACTATGTGTTTAGCAGGATGATTAAAGGGTGCATAAGGGGCTTCCAACTTTTCACTGACTCATGCTGTCTTAGCTAATATTGTACAAATAAAAGTTTAATATATGCACTTAGAAATTAAAACAGCATCAAGTTCATACGTGTTTCAAGATGTACCATATTTATTGAGCATGCCTCAGTCATTTTGCTGAAGCCTTGTTAGTCTCATTTATTATTTAGTTTTGATATTCTTTACCATAGTTTGCTTCATGTCAGGTCTATGTTCATATGTGCAAATGTGTGTGTTTCAATAATGATGTATTTCAATGTTTCTATTATGGAAAAGACCTACATTTATTTATATTTTTGTTTTTTTTTTTCTGATTGTCAAGTTTAGATTTATTTTATAGAGCCTCAGTCATTTATTTTCTTGTTTTATTTATCCGTATAAACATTTATCCATATAACCTAGATTGCTATTGCTGGGGGTATCAAGGCACATGGACTGCAAATTTATTAATGTAAAAAAGGCTTTAGCATATGAGTAACTCAGAGACTAATGACAGATGTCAAGCAATGGGATGGATGTGACTGAGCATGTGTAGGTTATCAAGACATACACGGTAAAAATCTAGGTCAGTTAAGAATTCGAAAACATTAGACCTAATAAAATTAAATAATAATTACTATATAGATCTTATTGCAGCTGGTTATGAAAATGAGTTGATTTACTGATGAACTTCTTTAGAGAGATAATATTGAGAAGGACTTTACCCCATAATTCTTTTTGTTATGAAGCAAATTATGTCAACTGAATGTGCCGCCATACTTGCCTAGCATAAATACCTGTTTAAACTGATACTTGTTCTTTCATTAACACTCATTGAGCAGTGAGGCTGGGCATTCAGAATGAGGCATCAGAAGATAGCACAGCTTTCTCTGTAAGAGTAAAGAAAAAACACCTTTTGGTCTTTTGATGTTGTTTCGAGGTAAGGTACATAGCTCATGCTGACCTCAAACTCATGGTCTTCCTGTCTCAGCCTCCTGGATTCAGGGATTGAAAGCGTGTGCTCGCATATTTTATTAGTGAAATGCTGCGTTAGCTATCACGGATTACCTGCTGTGTGCCAAGTACTCCACTCATTCATCATCTGTATAGTTGTCCATAGTATAAAGTGTTGTCTTCATTTTACAGGTGGAAAACGTGAACCTCAGAGAACCTCGCTATTCAAAACCCTATGACTAAGCCAGGATTAGAGCTCAGGTTTATCTGATCCTGAAATACCACCTTCCCAACTACACAAGTTCATCTGAATTGTTTAGTCTCCAAAAATACTGTTTTCCTTTTCAAATAGCACACTAAGTCATATGACAATCCACATATGTATATTTTTAATATTCTTTTAGATAAAAGCCAATTCTTTTTGCCTTCTGTCTTTGGAGTCTGATATCATAGAACACAGGATTAGAATGTTTTTGTCAAAATATCAAGAGAATTCCCCACATATGTGAACCACATTTGGTGACCTTCCTGGCTGACAAAGGAACAGGTCCCTGTGGGTGATGTTTCTGTGGACCTCTGAAGCAGTACAGTGCCAGTTCTTCCCTTCTTGCATGGCTTCATGGTGTAGGAGCAGATGGCTAAGAAGCATGGTCCAGCTTTTCTTTCCCAACAAAGTGTAAGCACAGCTCAGGTGACCTACCCACCCCAGTGCCTTATCCAGTCTTTAAACAGCAGGTCAGAAATATGACATGAAGACATTAAGAAATGACTTGTTCTCATGTTTAACTCAGTAGGTAACTAATTTTCAAAATCTCATTATTATTGTGTGTCTGTGACGTGGGGAAGGGGTGCATGTGCCATAGCATACATGTTAAAGTCAAAGATAACTCGGACAGAGTCAGCCCTCTTCTTCCACGTTTATGTGGGCCCCCAGGATTGAACGCGGCTAAGCCTGCATGGCAGTTGCCTTTGCCCTCTGACCACCTCTCTAGCCCCTCAAAATCTCCTTTAAGGAGGATCATTCTATCTTTAAAAACTAAGAATATTGGTTTGCAAGCTAATATGTGAATTCTGTATTCACATTTTTAAGTATAGAGTTTAGTTATAGGAATTAAATGAAAAGAATGTGGAGAATATATAAAAATACTAAATTTCTTTATTCTAAAATCTTAAGGCTATGTGTTTTATTAACTCTATTGAGTGTTTTAGTTTCCTTTCCATGAATGCTTCTAAATATTCTATATTGAAGTGTGTGCAAGTGTTTCTTTTGAATATTGAATTGCAATCAAGCCTAATATTTCCATTGAAGAATTTTTAGTTCATAACAGTAAGATTCTTGGTGATATACTTAAATGGTCAAATCATGTTCTGTTGGATCTGGAAACCAGACCTCAAAATCCCTAGACCCCAGTCCAGTCACACAGTGCCAAACACACTGTTCTAGAAATACATAAGCAGTGGACATTTATAATAAATGCCAGGGGCCTGGGAGATGGCTTTGTCAGTGAAATGTTTGCTGTGCAAGCAAGGGACCTGAGTTTGGAGCCCCAGCACCCTTGTAAGGAGCCATACATGGTCACATAGTCCTATAATCCTAGTGTGGGAAACAGAGGCAGAAGGACCTGGGACTTGGTGACCAGCTGGTCTTTTATATTGCTAAGCCTCAGGTTTCGTAGGAGACCCCATCTCAGAAAGCACTGTGAAGAACAATAAAGGAAAACAGCTCACACTGGCCTCTCCTCCACATGTGCTCTCCTGCACACACTCACAAACGCATACCACACATATCACATGGACACAAAATTTTCAATGTTTTTAAAAAGAAAATTTACCACCTAAGTGTAGTGTTCTGGTTTAGAGGGGGTCAAAAATCAAGTGTCCTTGACCAGCAAACTTTAAGTAGGCCCACATCTACTTACCAAATAACAGAAACACCTGTACCAAAACACAGGTCCTGCCTACATCCACACAACTAGTCCCTCCCTTGGTCCTGTACACAGAGTACAAAAAGAAGGATTTAAATTATTGTATGAACATACTTAATAACAACCTTCCTGTTTCCCATATGGTAATGCCATTAAACTCTTAACTATAAAATACTTCTTTTTCCTAATAAGGAACAATCAACTCCGCTACATGAAATTACAATGCTCTGAGAGAAAGGAGTGTTGCGTTTGTGTCAGAAGAGAAACTAACACATTTATTTGCCTTAACTCTTAACTCTATGCATCAACTCATCAGGATATAAATAAACCTATGAATAAATACATGTTCATGAGTATTTACGTATGTAAGTGTGTATGTATATTTTTACTGCAAACGAAAATGTTTTCACTCAGCACAAAATACATGTGAAACTCAGGACAACTAATAGAATGGTAGGTATAAGGCAGTGAAATCATGAGACCACAAAACTACTTTGTGTAAAAGACTATGATGTATTTAAGTTTTAGCTCTATGTGTTTATTTATTCTCATAACATGCCAGTCTAGAAAGGAAAGGAAAGTTACACCCTGCACTTTGAGGGGAAATCACAAATGCAGACAGGTAGAGATGACAATGTTGAAGAGACAGGTATGGGACGTTCGTTAGCCTGAAGAAGGTGCCAGGGGCACCGTGACAGATGTTTCTGTTGAATGCACTTCATACTAAGTTTTTAAAGCCTTTATTTTCTTCCCCTTATGATGCATGTGATCTGCAAGTTTAAAGTGCTCTGTGATCTTGTTATTTAGTCAGACAACCAAGCAAATTGAAAATCTATTCTTAGTTAAATTTTTGCAGAATGAACCCTTCTTTGCTGAAAGATGTTGTCCTTGAGAAGGTCTCCTTATTCCAGGGCTACACCACTTGTTCTGTTTACAGATTATAGGGTTAATGTTTTCTTGTATATCAAAGGAGTTAAAATATGTTTTTACGTAAAACATTAATTAAGTCTATGTAATCAAGAGTGATAATGAAACTCAGAGTGATATGATGTTTGCTGATTCAATTATCTATTTTGTACCTTTAAAGAAATAAATTGTTCTAGTGTTCTAGTTGGGAGAAATTTATTCCACTGTAATATATTAAGCTCTCTTTATACAGCTGTCAACTTTCAATTCTTTAGGAGCTACCTAAGCTATTATTTACTAAAAACTATTCCAAAAACATCTAAAGAGAATCCAGATTCTGGGACCTAATATCAACCCCACAAAAACTTGACTTATGAAAAGTAATGCTAAAATACATTCCAATCAAAGTAAATTTTATTTCCACATTCATGTAGTACTAAATAACTCAAAATTGTAAGGATATTGCATTCTATGAATGTAGCAGTTATCAGTGCCAATCAAGCAATGAGTAAAAGTTACTTTTTATTATTAGACTTCTTACAAATTCAAAGTAAAAACTCACACATTACAAACTAGAAGTGAAACCAAAAACAGAAGTCCAAAAGAGCTGCTGAACGGCTCCTGAGGTTGGGAGTGCTCCCCGGAGAAGCACCCATGGGCACACGTATGCACATTCATCAGGAGCCCAACTCCGCAGAAATGCTTCCACACTTCAGTCTACAAATAGTCTGCTCCCTAGAGCACACCTCAGAAGCCTGACCCTAGCCTGCCAGATGACTCAGCAGGTCAGAGTGCTCGCTGCCGAGCCTGGCCATCTTACTTGGATCCCCAGGACCCACAGTAGAAAGAGAGAACCCACTCTTGTACAGTGTCCCCTGATCTTGTGTCCACCATGACATCTACTCACACACAAACGCACAGTTGTGGTTTTCAGGCAACTGGCATGACAGCCCCCTAACCACGTCACTATAACAGTGAAAGCTTCATGAAAACACTGAGGTTTGCTTTCAGCCTCACTCCATCTTGCTTCCATCCTCCACTTAAACATTTAGCCACCGTCACGACACACTGAGATGATTGTAGCACCCAATAACACTGATGTCCTATAAGCTATCAGAAACAGTTTTCAAAATAACACTACAGTGTTCTCCAGATTTCCTATTTTACTTGTCAAAATACTAGGTGGAGCATAATAAATTGATCTCTGTAGTTCATTGGCATGTCACAGTGGTTTTAGAACATCCGTGATGTAATTCGGTGTTTATTGAGTTAGGCACTGTTTGACAGCTTCAGATAAAACAGGATATAATAGGATACGGAGTTGACTAGTAAAAATCCAGCATTGTCTGTTGAAATGAAACTTCTAGTTGGTAATTAATGATGCATTTTAACTACTCGTGTGGTCAGAAAACAAATCCTACCAGAGATTTAACCTCCTTTTTCAAGTCTTGCTGTCACACAAATACCCTATTTACCTAACAACAAATGAGCTTTGCCACTTGAGTAGCCTTACATTTTCCAAGCATTTTAAAAGTAATTCCAATAGGTTCTGGGTGTTATGAAAGGAAACAGGCTGGGCCTGTATATAGCTCAGGGGTAGAAGTGCTGGCATAGCATGCTTGAGGCCCATCTCCGTTCCCAGCACCACAGAGGAAGACTGGATGGAGAGACATAATGTAATCACACAGTCTGTTTTCTTTCCCTGTTTCATTTCATCATCATCCAGAAACTGATCTTTACATCCTGAGATGTAAGTCACGTCTTTCTGCTCTCCTTTCCTTTCTCCAGCATCTTGACCCTCCAAGGCCAAGAACATTCCCTGGGATCCTGCAATTGCTTTCTTCCCCTTCACCTTAAGTGTGCTTTTGTTTGGGGTCCGTTTCTCCCTTGAGGAAAAAAAAAATTAAAAAAAAAAAACATAGCCTCAGGTCCCTTCCTCTGTCTTCCTATTCCTTAGACAGGAATGTCAAGAATATGTACTAGAACCCAAAGCAGAAAGATGAAGTTGATGTGTTTCTGTAAACGCACATTATTGTGGCCGCTGCTAAGACTTGAACATGTTTATAAAGCTTTACTGGAGTACCTATACTTCTCATAAAAGTTATCTTTCAGCTTATTATGTTATTATCATTAAAAATCAGTCCTTTAAATCTAAAAGACACTTTTTCATATTTCAATGGAACTGAGAAGTAAATTATATTTATTAAACTCACTAGGCCATGATATTTTATCTCTGGAAGGATTTATTTTTATTAAGGATTACTTCTGACTCTATGCAATGAAAGTACTGTTAGCAAAGTAAATGATAAAGGTCAAACAGTGAAAGAAAATTTTTCATAAAATATTTTTCCTTAAGCTCTTGAGTTGCATGGATAAAAAGTCGGTATTTGGCCATTTCGGTTTAGAAAGTTCTTAGCACAAAATAATACTTATTCAAAATTGGAGTTAAATGAACCAAGTTACTGACATTTTTTAAACACTTTATTGATCTGCTTTTTTTGACACATGTGTAATAGTAGAAGTAGTAATATTAAGTCATACAAGAGTTGATCACAATGTGAACTTCTGCCCAGGAATGTTGTTGACCAGTGAGATAAATCTGGAGGCAGAATTAATTCTAAAACTAAAGCAAATTAAGCATCTCAAGAACTAAATTAGTAATACATTATTCTTTATGCTATTTTTATTTACACACCCTGTACTTAGGCACATGAGTTGTGTGTGCAGAAGGTTTCTGTGCAGTGTTCACTGAGCAAGGCCGCATACTCATTTCTTCACCACGCTGGACTGCCCACCGCTGCAGGTCTAGGCTGGACATCTGGCAACACCTGAGTGTTACTTTGAAAATAACAAAAAGAAATTGTCACTTCATAGCGATTGCCACAAAGTAATCTTATTTTTCCTTATTAATTAAATGACTAGAATTTGCTAACTTCTTCCAAATTCCCTCATGCCTTTGATTATTGATAATGTTTGATGAAATTTTCACCACTAAGACCAAAAACCTGCTTTAACAGATACTTTCCTTACATACTTTAACTGAATATACAGTTTTTCCTATTTCAGCAGAAGTCTGAAATAGGCTCACAGAATATTACAGTTAGTAATTCAGAAATAAGAGTTCTCCAAACTGCCCTCTGATATAAAAGTGCATGCAGATTGAGGGCTCTCCTTGAGCAGCTCTATGCATGAATGACTGACTGTAGGTCTGTCCTCTGGGGTGGATGTCCCCTGCTGTGAGGTGACTTTTAACTTCTTGAACTGCTTGGGAGCTCTAACGTCATTTGTCATTTTCAAGCCACCTCCTCTGCAGTGGTCCCTGTGTCCTGGCACTGGGCCAATAAATTGGAAAACCAATCTTCAGCTCCCCCATGTCTACATTGTTAACTCCCTTGTAGGCATGAGTGCAAATATTAGGGTCTCAGCCAACAAACACTTTTTTAATCTAACCATGCGTCATGACTGTTTTGTCTTTGAAATACAGAGAGAAATAAGAAATGATACTTGTCTTTAATGGTTTAAAAATATGTTTTCAAATATATTTACTGCTGTGTAAACTGGCAGGTTTAACTATGGGCTGAGAGAGTCAGAGTATAGAAAAGCCAAACACATTTCAGGTATTTTTGTGCTCGTGAAACACAAGACTCATTATCCTTCATCCGCCTTACTTTCTGTATTTTAAAAAATTATTTTGCCTCTACTTAGAGGCACTTTTTATCTCTTTTCATCTCTCAAATGCATAATAAAATGTGTAGTTTTCTCATTTAGCCATTTTCTCAGACACCATCAATTTTATAATTGTCCCCTGGTTGTATGTGTCTCTATAGCTGCTACAGGCCTAGCGTTGCAGTCTCATCGTCCTAGCTAATATGGAACATGGCATTCAAAAATTCCTACCTTGTGATTATATATTTGAGGAGGGGGGAAGATTAGGAAATTTATGCATTTGCCACTTTACCTAAACTCTGACTTTCTTCTGGACAAGATTTTTAAACTTCTGTCACTATTTCAATCCTATTCTCCAACAGAATGTATCTGTTTGTTGAACTGACTTGTTAGAAATTGGAGAAAATTAGTGTGTGTGTGTGTGTGTGTGTGTGTGTCCACATCTTGCCTTTATAACGCTTATAGACTCATCCTTTCTTGTTGGCAGGGTTAAAAAAAAGTGACTGTGCTTTTAATTATAATTTCTCAAGAATATTTAGATGGAGAGCTTTTAAAATAGTGTTATCCCCAAATGACTACTACTTTGAATCATAAATATGGATGCTTCTCAGTGGCAAATTAAAGTAATAAAAAGTAATCTCTAAGGAAAACCATCATCTACAAAAGCCTTGCTGCATATATGCTAATATTTTGAAAATATAATCTGCATGTGGTCAGAAGAACAGCAAGCTCCACGTTTAAGTATGTCATTATTATTTAGCAGGTAGAAAAATTGACAGTGATCGTGATTCCTCGTAAATAAGACTCCCTGGCTCATTTAAAAGATGCCTTCCAGATGCAAATGATGCATCGTATGTATGGAAATGACAATTTTAAGAAGCAATGAAATATTTAAGGTGTTGATTGTTTTGTGAAAAAAAAATCTGAATTAATATTTAAATAGTTGTATACCGTGTGCCTACTTCAGCATTCCGTATGTCTTCTTACCCTAATCTTTGTGAACATGTCGTTATTTCATGATAATATTTCATAAATATTTATATATGTTCAAGAAGCTTTTTTTTTAATCTCAGCCTTTAAATAAAACACTGAAATTTTTGAAAAAAAGATCAGACTGTGACAGATGGGAAGGCAGAAGCCATTGTTGCAGCAGCAAGGTGGTGTAGGTAGTCGCAGCTTGAGTTTCCCCTGTTAGTACCACAGCCCTGCTGATGTCAGGGATAACGGCAGCAAAACCCCTATTATTCCTTAGACTTGTCACCTGACCAGCTCTTTTTACCTGTTTCTGATCTCATAGCAATCATAACAGTGATGGAAATTTTCTCTATGAACGCTTTGAAATAAACTTCCTCGGGAAACATTCAGTGGTAGCTGGGTGTGGTGGTATGTGCCTGGAATCCTAGTATCCACAAGCTGAGGCAGGAGAACCACAATTGTGAGGCCATCTGTGCAGCTTGAGAACACCCTATCTCAAAATAAGAAAACTCGGTGGTATAGTTCTGGGATTTAAGGGTTTAGGTTTAATCACACACACACACAAACACAAATCAAAGTATATGAGAAAATGCTCACCACTGTGTTAATATGTGATGATAGAAATCAACATATAAATGCTACATTTCATCAGCATAATATACTACATAGTTTTTAAACATGAGTAAAGGTATATAAAAATTATTATGTTATTCCATTTGATTAAAACAAAAAATACCATATTTTTACCATTGTACAGTTATGGAAACATTCATATACACTTTCAGAATAATAGATTATTAATCATTATTTTTGCTGTTAAAAATAATGATAGTGTGTTGGTGAGAAATATTATATACCATTTAAAGGAAAATAAATTGAATATATATTGATATATATCTTTGAGGGAAGTTTGACTATATATATATATATACATATATATATATATTATATATATATATATGCTTTTGAGACTTTGAAAATTATATGTTCAAGAATGTATCCTTAGAAAATAATTATGCAGCCCAGTGTGGTGACTTACAACTTTAATCCCAGCACTTGGGAGGCAGACACTATGGGTTTGAGGACAACCTGGTCTACATAAAGAGTTCCAGGTCAGGCAGGGCTACACCGTGAAGCCATGTCTTTAAAGAAAAAAATAGACAATTGAAAAGATACATTGATAATATTTATTGAAGTGTCACCAGTAATTGTTCTCAATGTTTTTGCAAAATAATTTAAAGCAAAAATATTCATGATTATAGATAGTAAATTATCATATATTGATGCATGAAACTAGTAAATGATTCAGTATATATCAACTAACAAGAGAAAGGTATTCCCTAAATTGATAAATGAAAAGTTAAAAACTATAGCACAGTTGTTTTGTTGTAAAGTTACGTGGTTGTGTGTGTGTGTGTGTGTGTGTGTGTGTGTGTGTGTGTGTGTGTGTACATGTATCTGGATGTATATATACATACTGATATGGAAAATCAGAAAGCTATGGGCTAAGATGTTTGTATTTTGTATTACTAAGTTATTTTATTATCTGCTTTGTTTCATGTACATCCTAGTTTTAAAGGATTTTATTTTGTTCATTAAAGGAAAGTACTACTCTTAGAAATAAGGCCAAACATTTTTTTTTAATTGAAAAGGTATGATTTTGAAGAAAAAGGAGGCTTTGGTACCAAACCGAATGGATGAACTGTAACATCCTTGCCCAGCGTCATTTTATGGAGTAGTGACTGAAACCTATTTTGCTTTCGGTATACTTATTTTCAAAGTGAGTTAAATACCATTAGTAGATGTCAAATCATCTATGGTACAATAAATCTACTACAATGAAATAAGTAGAGCAACTGAAATGCACCTTAGGAAGCTTTATGGGTAGTGTTACTGTCCATAACTAACAGCTGTGTTTCTTCTTCTCATTCTAGGTGGTCCAAGCCTACCATCTTCCATAGCTATAGCTGGCAGCAACCACCCTGCCATCACAAAGACAACATCTGTTCTCCAAGATGGAGTCATTGTCACCACCGCAGCTGGAAACCCACTGCAGAGTCAGCTGCCCATTGGGAGCGATTTTCCTTTTGTTGGCCAGGAGCATGCCCTTCATTTTCCATCCAACAGCACTTCAAACAACCATCTTCCACACCCCTTGAACCCCAGCCTCCTCAGTTCTCTACCTATCTCTTTGCCAGTGAATCAACAGCATCTCCTAAACCAGAATCTATTAAATATCCTCCAGCCTTCAGCAGGAGAAGGCAAGTCTGAGATCAACCTCCACCCTTTAGCTTTTCTCTCCGGTGACATGGATGGGCAGGTATTGCAGCCTGTTCATGTTCAGCTTTTAGCAGCCCTGCTGCAGAACCAAGCACAAGCAGCCGCCATGCTCCCCCTGCCATCTCTCAATCTGACCATCTCAGATCTTTTGCAACAGCAAAATACCCCTTTACCCTTATTAACACAGATGACAGCCCCAACAGACCGTTTGCCAAGCAATCAGTCAGACAACAGCCGAGCTGAGACCCTTTTAACCAGCCCCCTGGGAAACCCTTTACCGAGCTTTACAGGCAGTGACACTACTTTTAACCCCCTGCTCCTCCCAGCTGTCACTGGGGCCTCGGGATTAATGGCCTTGAATCCCCAGCTGTTGGGAGGTGTCCTGAACTCAGCATCCGCCAACACCGCTAATCATCCAGAGGTTTCCATAGCAACCTCCTCCCAGGCAACCACTACCACAACCACTACATCATCAGCAGTGGCAGCACTGACTGTCTCAACACTTGGTGGGACAGCAGTGGTGTCAATGGCAGAAACATTGCTGAATATATCTAATAGTGCTGGGAATCCACCTGGTCCAGCTAAACTCAACAGTAACTCTGTGATGCCACAGCTACTTAACCCTCTACTGGGGACAGGTCTGCTTGGTAAGTTAAAATTTTGTCACAAAATTTTTTTTTTAAGAAACGTTTTTCTAATTCTCTTTTCTCCTTTTTAAAACTCCATTTTGTCACACTATTTTTAAAAATGTTTTTATTGTGTCACAGCTTCTTTAAGGAATTAAATATAACAATGCCCACACAAAACCAGCTAAACAAACGCAAAATGCCTTTTTCCTTTTTCCAATGCTAGCATTACTAAATACCACTGTAATCTGCTTTCTCTTATCTTCCAATTCTGATGCCGCCTAGCCCTAACCTTACCCGTCATTCTCTTCAGTCAAGAACAGTCTGCCTCTTCTAAAGAACCTTTGTTTCTGTTTTAGTTGGTGTGGCATCACAGGGTTGGTATGAGCAGCTGCACTAGAATGGGAACCATTTGAGGAGAACTTCCAGGTGAACCCTGAGAAGCCAAACTAAAAAGGCGAGGCATCAAAATACTCCAAGCTGAAGCTTCCCAAACATCAAGGAAACCATCCCTCTAAATAATACTAGATTTCTTCATGATTGTTATCTTTATAATTATGTATTTGTGCCATAAAACAAAGTCATCCACATAGATTAGCCTTTCAAAAACAGAAACTTGAAAATAATGTCAAGTATTTAAATGATGGGTTCAGGTAACAATCGGGGGAAGTGCAGGAAGTGCCCATGAAGCCCAGAAACAGAAGCAAGTATCCATGATGTTGAGCATCTCAACACACTACGGAACACATTCAGACTGTGATATGGAAACTTTTGTAATACAGCACAGTTAGTTTCATATAGACCTAAAATAGTTGTAGTTAAACCACTCAAAAACGTAATGGACATATATGTCTCAAGTTACAAAACTGTTCTCAAAAGAATTTCAACAATCTAAAACAGTTCTGAATTTCAAATATAAATATAACCAGTTATTAATGCTATCCATTGATGTCATCGATTTTAAAGTCTTTAGAATAACTACAACGGTGAATTCTTTTGGATTGTTAGGTTTCTTTAAAGTTTTAATTTTAGCTAACATTTTACTGCAAAACAAAGAGCATATTTTTTTTTATTTTGGTTTTTCAGGACAGGGTTTCTCTCTGTTGTTTGGAAGCCTGTCCTGGAACTAGCTCTTGTAGCCCAGGCTGGCCTTGAACTCACTGAGTTCCACTTGCCTCTGCCTCTCAGGTACTGGGATTAAAGGTGTGAGCCGCCGCCACCACCTGGCTCAAAATGCATATTTCTAAACTAAGCAGCTAACTTTATTTGGTGGTATTTATTGTGAGTGTGACTTAAGACTGAAATTTTGTAAATGAGACTATCTCGTACCCACTCGTTGTGTCTCCATTCAGTCAGCTGCTTAGTACTGTTGAGGAAGTCTTCAACCTTTAAAGTAGTTGTCCTAATCGTAATAGATACAGGGAGGCGTCTAGCTCCGAAGCTTAACATAAGGACTAAGTAATCTGTATGTGATATAAAGAGCAAAGCTAATCGTGCAGATACAACGAAATGTTAAAAGTACTCTTACGGCTAAGTGAGGCTGAAAGAAATGATCAAACAGCCCAGCTTTTAGTTTTTGTTTCAGGAGGTCTCAGGTGCAAAAATAAGCACAGGATCTCTGGAGAGACATGCTGACTTACACCTCACGTTTCCCGAACCTGTAGGTGACCTGTCGACAATAAGCGGCTCTCTGAATAACCACCAACTGAGTCACCTGCAGTCGCTGCTGAACAGCAGCCAGATGTTCCCTCCAAGTCAGCCGCAGCAGCAGCACCTCCTCCAGGGACACCAGAACCTCCAGGCCTTCCAAGGACAGCCCACAGTCCCTTGTCCAGCTAACAGTAACCCCATGGCTTGTCTGTTTCAGAACTTCCAGGTACTTTCCTTCCATGTGTGACTTCAGCTGAAACAATGTCTGGTTTCATTGAAATAACTAGGAGGAGTGAAAGAATGGGTTCGAGGCCCTTCCGAGTCTATTGCCAGCTATTTAGTAATGTGGAATATTGTTAAGCTTTCCAATCTTTTGTGTAAATATAATTTTATTTCTTTTTTTAAAATATTTATTTATTTATTATGTATACAATATCCTATCTGTTGTATGCCTGCAAGCCAGAAGAGGGCACCAGACCTCATTACAGATGGTTGTGAGCCACCATGTGGTTGCTGGGAATTGAACTCAGGACCTTTGGAAGAGCAGGCAATGCTCTTAACCTCTGAGCCATCTCTCCAGGCCTATAATTTTTTTTTTTGTATAAAGCAGTGCTGTTTTTGGAATTTTGAGTCAACCCAGGTAGTTGTGCCCTCCTGTGCCCTCCTGTGCCCTCCTGTGCCCTCCTGTACCCTCCTGTGCCATGTGTCCACCTTGCTGCCGTGATTAGTGCCCATTTCCTTCGCCGTTAGTGTAGTCTCACCACACCCCATCCTTCCGGGTGAGGCCATGAGGTCAGCTTCTACCAAGATGCGAAATATATTACAGATTACACAGAAAAAGTAATATTCTATAAATGTGAGCATAAAATATACACGATTTAAAAACAAGGCTAGGGCTCACTATGTAGCACAGCTAGCTAGTCGTGAATTTGTACCCTCCTGCTCAGACTCCCTCATGCTGGGCTTACAGACATCCACCATCACAGACTCTAAATAATAAGACCATTCCGCAAGCAGTGTCATCACTGGAAACACCTTTTGTCCACCACAAGTTTCATTTTTCTAGAAAATGTTTGGCAATGACGTTTAAAAGAGATCTGTTGCATTATTTCAACTAAAGAAATGACCCAAATCTAGCAATATAATCAGCCGGGGAGTGGTGGTGCCTTTAATCCCCACACTCAGGAGGCAGAGGCAGGCGGATCTCTGTAAATTCGAGGCCAGCCTGGTCTACAAGAGCTAGTTCCAGGCCAGGCTCCAAAGCTACAGAGAAACCCTGTCTCAAAAAACAAAAAATAAAAATAAATTAAAAAAATAAAAATGTATAATCAATGTGTAAGGTTTTCTATATAGGATGATTTTCACGTTCATTTTTATTCTTATTCTTTGTACTTCCTTGCTTTGTCTTTTGGTAAATCTTGGAATTATGACCTTCTTCTTTAAGGTCTTTACATTTCTCCCCCCCCCCCCCCCGTCTCTTACTTATTTAAGGTGAGGATGCAAGGAGATGCAGCTCTTCTAAATAAAAGAATAAGCACTCAGCCGGGACTCACAGCACTTCCTGAGAACCCAAACACTGTACTTCCACATTTCCAGGATGCACCTTGTGAACTGCAGCCCAGGATCGACCCATCTCTTGGTCAGCCGGGGAAGGACGGCCTCGTTATGGGTGGCCCAGGTGATGCCTCCGTAGATGCCATTTACAAAGCAGTTGTGGATGCGGCCAGCAAAGGAATGCAGGTTGTCATCACCACTGCTGTCAACAGTACAACTCAGATCAGCCCTGTTCCGGCTCTGAGTGCCATGAGTGCCTTCACCGCCTCTATTGGTGACCCGTTAAACCTGTCCAGTGCTGTAAGTGCGGTCATTCACGGGCGGAGCATGGGAGGAGTGGATCATGATGGCAGGCTGAGAAATGCAAGAGGGGCACGGCTACCCAAGAGTATAGACCATGGGAAAAACTCCAGCGAAGGAGATGGGTTTGAGTATTTCAAGTCAGCAAGTTGCCACACATCCAGAAAACAATGGGATGGGGAGCAAAGTCCCAGAGGGGAGCGTAACAGGTGGAAATATGAGGAATTTTTAGATCATCCAGGCCATATCCACAGTAGCCCTTGTCATGAAAGGCCCAACAATGTCTCTGCACTGCCATTTCTAGCTGGGGAACAGCACCCAATACTGTTACCACCAAGAAACTGTCAAGGGGAGAAAATTCTGGAGGAAAATTTCAGGTACAACAGCTACAAAAGAACTATGATGGGCTTTAAGGAGAGACTGGAGAACACTGTGGAGAGATGTACGCACATTAATGGAAACAGACCTCGTCAGAGTCGGGGCTTTGGAGAGCTGCTAGGCACTGCTAAACAAGACCTAGTCCTAGAGGGGCAGTCTCCGGGTTCTTCGAATAGTTTGGAAAGTTCTCTGGTCAAAGACTACATCCATTACAATGGAGACTTTAATGCCAAAAGCATGAATGGGTGTGTGCCTAGTCCCTCAGATGCTAAAAGCATTAGTAGTGAAGATGACCTAAGGAATCCAGACTCCCCCTCTTCACATGAATTGATACACTATAGACCAAGGACGTTCAACGTTGGTGACTTGGTCTGGGGCCAAATCAAAGGACTGACTTCCTGGCCTGGAAAATTCATAAGAGAAGACGACGTTCACAACTCATGCCAACAAAGCCCCGAGGAAGGGAAGGTATACCAATCTTTATCCATTGTCAAATACTAACCTTTGTTCAAATATCAATTATTCTCTTTTGTTATCATCACTTTGGATTCTTTGGATTTGATTTTAAGATTCTTCATGACTCATTGAGGTCTCACAAGCTTCTGGAGCATAAAATGAAGAGGGGATGGTTATAGTCACCAAGGTGTCATGTTGACAAGGGGTGAGTCATGAAAACCTTACAGACCCACTAGGCTCAGGGTGCCTCTAACCCTCAACCAGATTTCTACAATCCTGTTAATTCCGTCTTTCTTCTCTGTGTTTATGTAGTTTTTTATTCAGTAGAGGGAGGCAAGTGGCAATGACTGGGGAAAATATAGCAGAGGAAGGGGTACTCCCATGTAGCAAGATATGGCAACAGACAGCTTCCCTCCCATGCTTACATGTCACATCCAGAGGTGCGGCATTGCTAAATCTGGGTAAAGCTGAAACCATTACAGAAACCAGCCAGTAACATCTGAATTCTTTTCAGAGAAAGTTCTGGGTATTTCTAGCATGTGGATATGTTTACATCAATAGACTGTGTCTACTTAACATAACCTGACCATATAAATTAAATGAAAATGTATCCATGAACTACCTTCTAACTTAAAAGAAATCAGTAGGAGAGTCTGCCCTCTCTTACAATTGCTAAAATTGGCTGCAGGAAGCGTGCAGAATGTTTAAAGTAAATAGAAACATTTTTACTGGACCAGAAGGAGAAAATCATGCCCAATTCCCTCATATGAAGAAACAGAATTTCTCATCTTCTTAGCTAATAAAATCACTCTTACAGGCATACGTTGTTCTCTTAAAGAGGGTATTGTGCAAAGCTGTTTCAACTCTGCTCAGTCTTAAGCTGGCACTTAGATTTAATGGCAGGAAACCAAGAGCATTTTGCCTGTACAATAAAAGGACTGTCTTACGTCAAGGGGCCAGGAGCTCCTCAAGCTCATGCTTATAATGCCTAATGTATGCTTGTCACAATACACTTTGGGCCTGATGTTTCTACTTTTGATAAGAAAATGAATTCCATACTGCTATTCACAAAACATCTTATTCTTGGTATTCTCTTAGGCCTGCCAGCCAAGCATTTGTTAGGTTGATAAACCTAAATATTTTTGACAGTTTGTTCAAGAAATAATTAGAAACAGCAAAAATGGGCTCTTATATATAAAGCTGCTCCAAATACAAAATAGAGTCACCAGACTGCTTTACAATTTCTGTGTGAATGAACTAAGACTGTTCAGGTGCCATTTTATAAAAAAATATATACTTCAAGAAAGATTACCACCCTCCCCAAACATTGTTCTTGCCGCAGTCTGCATCTAGATGCCATTGTATGCTCCCACAAGATAAAGGCATGCATTGTTGCGTATCTAAGTCTGTATGGTGTACGTGTGAGTTTGCATGCATGGAGGCACAATGTATGGGTACATATGTACACGTATGTGTGTGCCTGGGGAGATCCTGGAGGTCCCAGGTTGATGTCAAGTGTCTTCCTCAATCTCTGCTTACTGTACATACCGAGGCAGGGTCTCTCACTGAACCTGGCTCCTTTGATTCAACTCGCCTGGCGCAGTCAGACTATAAGTGGGTTATAAGTGGGCCACCACACCTGGCTGACTTTTATGTTGAGATCTAAACTCAAGTTGTCATACTTGAGAAGCGAACAAGTTACCTGCAGAGACATCTCCTCAAGCCCCAAATCATATTCTTTTTTTTTTTTTTCATTTTTTGAGACAGGGTTTCTCCGTGATTTTGGAGCCTGTCCTGGAACTAGCTCTGTAGACCAGGCTGGTCTCGAACTCACAGACATCCGCCTGCCTCTGCCTCCCGAGTGCTGGGATTAAAGGCGTGCGCCACCACCACCTGGCTCCCAAATCATATTCTTTAACACATTTTGTATTAAACACCAGTCTGCATCTCCTGATTCATGTGTGCTTGAATACTCTCTTTTTCTATTTTTAGCTATTTATTTAATCTCTTTTAAATTCAGACCACATTTTCCCTTCCTCCTCTCCACCCAGCCACTCCCCTCCAACCTCACACCCCAACCTACTCCTCCTCCATTTTGCTTTAGAAAAGGAAAGGCCTCCATAGATATCAACCAGCCATGCTATATCAAGTTGCAGTAAGACTAGGACCTTCTTTCCTACAAACAATGGGCAAGGCAATCCAGCAGGAGGAAAGAGTCCTAAAATCAGACAACAGACTCAGAGACAGCCCCTGCTCTCACTGTTAAAAATCCCACAAGAAGACCAAGCTACACAACTGTAACATGCAGGCTTCCTGGTTGTGGGGTCAGTCTCTGTGAGCATAGGTTAGTTGATTCTGTGTTTTTTCTTGTGGTGTCCTTGACCCCTCCATCTTCTTTGTCCTCTTCTGCAGGATTCTGCCCGATGCTTGGCTGTGAGTCTCTGCATCTGTTTCCATCAGTTGTTGAGTTAAGCCTCTCTGATGACAATTGGTCTAGGCACCAATCTATGAGTGTGGCAGAATATCTTTAGGAATCATTTCATTGACTTCCCCACCACTCAGCTGTGCTATTTTCTCTCTGAGGTCTCTGGGCTATCCTGGCTCTAGGTCCTGGCTATCAGGGTTGAGCTCCCTCTCATGGTATGGGTCTCAAACTGGAGCAGTCACTAATTGGTCACTCCCACAGTTTCTGCACCACCTTTACCCTACCTAGCACATGTTGTAGGCAGGACAAGTTGTAGGTCAAAGGTTGGTGGCTGGGTTGCTATCCCAATTCCTACACTGGAATCTTGCCTGATTACAGGAGATGAGCAGTTCAGGGTCTGTCTAAAACCAGTTGGGTGGTGGTGATGCACACCTTTAATACTAGCACTCAGGAGGCAGAGGCAGGCGGTGTGAGTTCGAGGTCAGCCTGATATACAGAGCCAAGGCTACACAGCACAGTGAAACCCTGACTCAAAAATTGCCCCCCCACAAAGAAAAACCAAAAAAGGCTTTTATATCAAGATACATGAAAAGTAATTTTAATAATTCAAAATGTATAACTTAAAGCATACATTATGGTGAGAAAACAATATATGTAATGAAATATTAATGATAATACATGAAATATTTACCTATTATTAAAAAGTAAGGTATAGGGCTAACAAAGTAGCTTAACAGAGAAAGGTATTTGCTGCCAAGCCTGACCACCTGAATTCGATCCCCAGGACCCATATGATGAGAGGCAAGAACAGAATCCTCCAAGTGTCTTTGGACCTTCACATCTGTGTGTGAGCACATGCACACATACATACATGCATGTAATGTTAAATTTTAAAGCAAAATACACAGCCATAAACAACTCTAAGCTGCTTAGTATTTTTTAAATTATGCAGTCTTTCCAAGACCCATATTGCTTTTGTACATTAAAAGCAAAGTACTTATTTTGCTAGACTTATTTTTCTTGAGTATTTCAAAAAAGAAAGGGCTTCCTCACCTTATTTAATGATGCCCACTTTTCTCATTTTCTTGAGATCCAAAAAGTCTCAAACAGGACTATCGGAATTCCAGTCAGGTGACTTTCATTTTCGTGTGATGTAGTAATGACCCTGATTTATCAAGGAAAGATTAAAATATATTTCAGTACCTGAGTACAGCCAAAAGAAATATCTCTAGGTGGACAATTTCTAGACTTGTCCTTTTATTCAAGTGAACTAATTATGATAATGAGTTTATTTGCGTAGGACCCCTTAGCAATATTGGGTAAATAAAGCCTTGAATGCTAATAAGCAGGCCTCTGCTTTTAAAAAGTAGGAACTATAGTGTGTGCTGAGTGTTCAACACTTATTAAAGTCTAGGTCTGTAACAGCAAAATCTTACTAGTTCCACTAGGCCGCTGTGGACTGCAGGGCCACCTTTCCTGCTGTTTACCTTCAGGGTGAGCCAAACAACTCTCTTACATAATGTCACTTTAAGCCTTCCTAGCCTTTGATACTATTCATATGTACAACAAAGTAAATTAATCCAAGATCCTGTCAGATCCTACCAGATAAAGCTCTGTTCACTCAAGTTTTTAAAAGATATTTGTTACTCTCCCAACTCCATTCCACAATTATTTTTTCCTGTTATAATCTTCATTCTCAGCAGCCACTCAAAATTCTGTCTAGATAAATGCAAGTTAGAAAAATAAATAATCACAGGCTCACAGATAAATATTTAAAATACCTCTTCTGTCTCCCTGTTGTGTGGAAGAACCTTCAGTAAGGATTAGAGCACTTGTTTTGGCCAATCGCTAACCTTAGTAGAATGGCAATCATTCTAGAAGATAACATGGTGTTCAGTTTAGCCTGTTAGAAAGGCATTTTTAAGGTTTGATGTTGTGTAATAGAAAGCAGAAGACTGGTAATGCAGAAGATAGGCTACATTCTGAGCAATTTGTTAAGAAACCATGCAACAGCACAGTAGAGAGAACCTGAAAGTCTGTGAACTGTTGCAGGAGTCATGGGCTTTGGGCACTCTGACAGGAGTCTATCCCAGTACTACCTGACAGTTAAGTGGCCCTGCATGTGTATAATAATCCCCAGGGGCTTGGTCTCCTCTAGTGGGAACAGTAATTCCTACCCAAAATGGTGTTTCAAGTGTTCCGTGAGATTTCCTTAAGTTCTCAAAACAGAAGAAGACCCAGTAAAGATTAGCCTATTTCCCCTTTAAAACAATCATATTAATTTGGACTCCACCGTCACTGAGTTGAGGTTTGTTATTGTTGTTATAGTAGATCTTTGTTATTGTTGACTTGTTATCTGTGCATAGAAATTTCCTCACCAGGTTGAGAGTAAAAGGATCATAGAGAATATACCCAACAAGCAAAATAGTTTGTGATGGTTTTATGAACGTTATCACACAGCATACAAATTGTGTATCTGTATGTCAATCGGTGTTAGCTGTTAATTTCAAGAACGGTTATACCAGCAACATTTTAGAACACTCTTTTGAGTGAAATTGACAATCTCTCGATTATTTCTAAAAGTTATTAACTTAGACTTTTGTACTCTATCTCCAGGCACCCAGTCCCTGACAGTTAACTGGTGGAGATTTTTTTTTTTTGAGAAAAGGAAAAAAAAATATCCGCCTCCTCCCAGCCTCCCATTTCCCTCCCCCTCCTCCCAGTCTTCTCCCCCTCCCTCTCCAGTCCAAAGAGCAGTCAGGGTTCCCTGCCCTGTGGAAAGTCCAAGGTCCGCCCCCCTCCGTCCATGTTTAGGAAGGTGAACATCCAAACTGGCTAGGCTCCCACAAAGCCAGAACATGAAGTAGGGTCAAAACCCCGTGCCATTGTCCTTGGCTTCTCATCAGTCCTCATTGTTCGCCATGTTCAGAGAGTCCGGTTTTATCCCATGCTTTTTCAGTCACAGTCCAGCTGGCCTTGGTGAGCTCCCAATAGATCAGCCCCATTGTCTCGGTGGGTGGGTGCACCCCTCATGGTCCTGACTTCCTTGCTCATCTTCTCCCTCCTTCCGCTCCTCATTGGGACCTTGGGAGCTCAGTCCAGTACTCCAGTGTGGGTCTCTGTCTCTATCTCCATCTATCACCAGATGAAGGTTCTATGGTGATATGCAAGATATGCGTCAGTATTGCTATAGGATAGGGTCATTTCAGGTTCCCTATCCTCCGCTGCCCAAGGGACTAACTGGGGACATCACCATGGGCTCCTGGGAGCCACTCTAGGGTCAAGTCTCTTGCCAACCCTAAGGTGGATCCCTTAACTAAGAATTGTGCTTCCATGCTCCCCTGTCCAACCTTCCTTTATCCCAATCCTCCTGTTTCCCCAAGTTCCCCCCCTCCTTCCCTTCTCATTGTGCCCCATAAGTTTGGGTGTGTTGTGCATTCATTTTCATTGAATTCTAGAAAGTCATTGGTTTTATTTTTCTCTTGACATGTTTTTAATTCAGTAGAGATTTGTTCAGTTTCCATGAGTTTGTTTCTGTGGTTGATGATATCCGGCTTTAATCTAGGTATCTGGGATTGGGATGACTATAGTTTGGGGTGATGATAACTGGTTTTGTCTCTGTTGGGTGAGTGTTCTGTTCCTGCATTTCTGCTTCCTCACTGGAGTTTAGGAAAGTGTGCTAGCTATTCGTTGCCTGGTAGGAAATTTTCTGTGGACCTGTTTCCCTTGCCACTTCAGCTGGTGTGTTCCCAATGTATATATGCTGGTGTTTGAGCCTGGGATACTGGGATTAGTTGGGGGAAGGAAGATTGGAGATCTTTGTGATCCATTGGGAATGAGGAGACAGGAATGGGAGACCACAGCAGGTTTCCATCTGCAGAGCTGGGGATGAGACTGAAGAGATTGGATCTGGGGGAGCAGAAGGAAAGTGTGGATCTCCTGGCAGCCTACTTGTTGCCCAGACTAGAACAGCCCTTGGGTTAGCAGTGGGTATCTGCTGCAGTTGTGGACTGGGACAAAGCAAACAGTCAGGAAAAGAGGTTAAAAGGAGAAGATCTATGGGATGCTCAGGAGATGGAAACAGAGAGAGTAGGAAAGGCTGCCGCCAGTGTTCTGCTGCAGAGCTGTGGAGAGGAGAGGAGTGGCTATTTGCGGAGTCCATGGGAATGTGGGCAGGGGATGAGGAAGGCTGCAGCTAGTGTTCTATTGCAGAGCTAGGGTTGAGACTGAGGGGTTGGATTTGGAAGGGAGGAGGGAGTGGAGAAGCTCTTCAGGTGGCCTACCTATTTGCATGGCCTGCTGGACAGGTGTGCTCCCAGGGAATGCCTGTTAGTGTTGAGGGTTGGAAAAATGGATGAGCTGGGGAAAGGAAGTTTTCTGTCTCACAGCAGGTTTTCTGCTACAGAGCTGGGGATTTGTCTTGGAACACTGACTCTGGAAGAGCAAAAGACCCATTTTTTTTAAAAAGATTTTATTTTATATTTATCAGTGTTTTTGCCTGTATGCATGTATCTGCACCACTTGAATGCCTGGTGCCTATTAAAGTCAAAAGAAGGCATGGTATCTGGAGTTATAGATGGTTTTGAGCCACCATGTATGTGGGTGTTGGGGATTGAACCCAGGTAGTCTACAAGTGCAGCAAATGCCCTTAACCATGGGCCATCTCAGTCTCAACTTCTGCTGGATAAAGTATATGTTCTTCAGTTTGGTTACCAGTCCATTTGGATATGACTTTTTCAAACATCTTTAATTTTGGTTGACCTTTCCCTCTGCCCTATCCTCCCCTCTATCTACCCCCTATCACCTCCTTGCTTAAACTTTTCCACCCTCAGTATTCCCATTATCTATTCTATTTCCCATTATCTCATGTTCTACCACCCACTTCCTTTATGCATGCTGCTCCAAAAAACTTTCTAGTTTCCTGCCTTCTACAGTAACTCCAAGTTGAACATGTAAATTTGGAGATTGGAAAACTAAGATCCCAAAATGAAGAACACGTGACATTTGTTTTTCTAGGCTATACTCAACATAATATTTTCAAGCTCCATCCATTTGCCTGCAGATTTCGTAATTGTATTTTTCTTTACAGCTAAACAAAATTCCGTTGTGCATATATACCATGTTTTCAATATCCATTCTTCAGCTTCTAAACATCTAGACTGATCCAGTTTTCTAGTTATCTTGGGAATAGAACAACAATGAACATAGATGAGCCAGTGTCTCTGTAACAGAACACAGATTCCTTTGAATGTACATCCAGAGTGGAACGGCTGGGGCAGGTGATAGTTCGGTTTCTAGCTGTTTGAAGAACCACCATACAGATTTCTATAGTGAATGCACCTGTTTGCCCTTTCACCAAATAATACTTCCTCTTTCCCTACATCCTTGAGAACATTTGTTGTCATTTCTTGATGCTAATAGCCATTTTCTCTTGAGTGAGACAGAAACCCAGAGTGGATTTAATTTGCATTTCCTTCGCTAATTGTGTTGAACGGTTGTTAAATTATACATCAGCCATCTATATTTCTTTTGAAAACTTTCTGTTCAGATATATCAGTCCATTTTTGGGTTGGTCATTTATTTTCTGTATGGTTTTGTTTTGTTCTTTGTTTGGCCTAAATGTTAATTCTCTTTTGGATAAATAGGTGCCATCTGCCACTTTTGATCATGCATGAACTAGTCTTAAAAGGTTGCTACTTAATAATAATCAAAACATAGAAATTTTATTTTTTGTGAATAAATCTTTTCACTGTTTTCAGTGCTGTTTCTTTGTTCTTCATATTACATTGCACTTCTGTGTGCATCCTGAACTCTAAAGACTTGTCACCAGAGTGGCACAAAAATGTTTCTTTGACTTTATCTACATGGCTGCATTTGCAGTGATAGTCTAAAGATGGCTCTCTGGCTGATTGATTAAAGCTGTCAACGTCATCCTTATTAAAACTTACTCATTTGGGGGCATCATGGTTTCTGTTTTCCAGCTCAGCATTGTCATGTGTGTAAGCTGTGGTACATAACCAAAAAATGGCCATATTTATGTTCCAGGGATATGAACTTAAGAGACTGAACCAGGGAGCCCACTTTGGGAGGTGTGCTCCTGTAATGTTTCAGCACTTTATTTTAAAGAATGCTCTTTGTGTGCTTGAATACAGGTGATAGCTAATTTGTAGTCTGTAGTACTGTGATTCTGTATCCAAAATGTTCCTTGTGCATTCACTTTTCCTTCTCTGTCTTCCTAACCAGTGTTGGAAATGAATCTTTCCCTAGACAGCCACAGTCTTTGAGCTACATTTTGGCTAGTGTTATGGCAAAGGCAACCAGTGCTCTATTGGCACCAGAATCTTCTTAGAAATGAAGCAGAATTATATTTGGAAGTAATAAGAGTGATAAAATCCAGACCAACAAAGTCAGTCTCTAATCCAAATTTGAAAGATAGTAAGAATGAAGAGCTAGATCAGCCCAAAGATATGACTATCAAGAAAAATCCTAAACTGAGTGAAAAGGTAGGTAAGACTGCAAGCTTTATTGTAGTGACCTTTGGTTCCCCGTAAGAAAGACTGAAGCAGAGTTTTTATCCCTTTTCGGGCTGATAACTAAGATCAATGTAGGTACCAGTTCCCAAGGTTTAATGCAGCATCCATCTAGGCAGCAGCAAATGGAATCTAAAATCTAAGGGGACTCATATCACATTTTCCAAGAAATTCGGGATTGCCCAAAACTTTTATTCTGTTTACATATCATGGCTTGGTAAGATATTTGATATCACACTGGAATAGATTTACTTCCTCCTCGTAATTCTGTCATACTTAAAAATAGTTCAATCCCAGTAGAACAGAGTTGGCTGCCAAAGTGCTGATGAGAGTTGACACTGGACAAGATGGTGATGATGGGGGAGCTGTTTGGCACACTGAAAATGCCAGCATTAATTAAGAGGTCTCTTACCAGTTCTACAGCTGGGAAATTATCTTTCTTATCACAAACAAATCAACTTTTATACCAAAGTTATTATTTATCACTCATTTCAGTTATCTCAAAAGTACTGAAATAGTATTACTCTTAAGTTAGTAGGTCTTTTCAGTTTAAAGATGTTATTTTCAAATATTTGCTGTTATCTTCAATGTGTCTATTCAATAATTTTAAAATAACTAATAAATGCTTTGTATTTATGTATTACTTCAAATCTGTGTTTCCCAGACTTTAACTAGCACTGCCTACCACTTGTACTATTGTTTATTTAATATTTTTCTTTATTTGTTGATTATTTTGTTCCTTCAAGAAATACTAGTTGTGTATTTATATACTAAACTTGAGGCCACTTTAAAAATTTAAATAATTGCATTCTTTAAATATTCTATGTAAATATTTTAAAGATGAATTCATGCAAATACATAATGATTAAAATATTAAAAGGCTTTATAATGTTCAAAATAATATCTCATATATCAATAGCTTTTGGGGAAAGGCTAGTTTGTTATTTGCATAAAAATTTGTGTTTATGTTCATTTAGATCTCAGTGACTGGTCATGATGTACATCTTTACCCACTTTACAGAGAAGACAACTAAAGCTCAGAGAAGAGGCGTTGTTAAGGACATGAGTCACAGGCTGTTGAGGCAGATCCCAACCTTGTCTTCTAACTTTGCACATAGTATTATTCATTAGCCCAGAACCCCAATACATGCTAGAAATAGAATGGGAAACTTGAAGACAGATGTCTCATTTCTGTTATGGCATCTGTGATATGACTGGTACTCCATCATTTGCCCTTAGACTAATCTGTGGGGAGAGGGTAGTTGATATCATGTTCATTTAATAAAGTAATAGTAAATTCACTCTTGGGCCTGGGTTCTTGACCAGATATGCAGTACTAGGCATATGTTTCCTTCTATGGAACAGTTCTTAAATCCTGTCGGAAAGTTTGTGGTGACCCTGATAGCATTCATGCCACAATTGTTAGGGATATTCTTGTCTCATTGATCATCACTGTATCTCACAGGATTATGGCTAGGCAAGATAGTTGACTGTTGATGATTCTCCCCACGCCCCCCAAAAGCCAACACAGCAAGCACCCTTTGGCACTACAAAAGCTAGTCAAGAAAGGAAGCTTCCTGTTTAGTACCAACTTGATTTCTCCATATCCAGTGCCCAAAATGTATATTATCTTCAGCAATAGGTTTTAACCATCAACTTTTTAATGGGCAACCAAGAACCGTGCAGTATTTCTGGCATCTCCAGGACACCACTGACCAACAACTGGAAGAATTCAACACCTGGCAAAGGGCTTTTTGTTTAGCCATCTCTGGCTTTTGGGAGGAACATCATCCTGTTTGTAGAGTAACCCCAATTAAATGTTTTCTATGAATATATGAAAAGTGAAGCTTATGCAATATTAGGTTTTCATGTTTTTTCAAACAGCTTTAGGGCTGGTAAACTCCTACCCACCATACTCTGTCTTACTGTCCCACTCCGCTATTTAAACCTCCATCCCTCTTCTTCCCTTTAATTCTTCATGTCACCTGTGTTCTACTACCCCTCATCCTTAAGTTTTCCCCTTCCCACTAATCATCCTAGATTTTCTAGTTTCCTAGATTATATTCCGTTTAAACACACCAATCTAAATATTCGAAGCTAAAATCCACACAAGTATGAAAACATGCAAGATTTGTCTCCCTGAGTCCAGGCTTCCTCAGTATAATGTTTTCCAGTTCCTTACATTTACCTGTAAATCTCATGATTTCTTTCTTCTTTACAACTGAATAAAATTTCATTGTATCCAGGTACCACATTGTAATTATCCACTCATCAGATGATGGACATCTACACTGCTTCCATGTCCTAACTGTTGTGAACAGAGCAGCTATAAAAGTGGAGGAACATGAGTGTCTGTATTTGTAGATTCCCTTGAAGCTCCATGCCCTGTCGTGGTATGTTTGCCATGGTATGTTAGAGGTGGCGGGACCCGGGAGAATGGAGCTGATAACTGAGGGAGACTAAAGCCTCATGCTCTAGTCAGTATTGTTCAGAGCTCCAGACAGTTTGTACTCTGAGGTTAAGAGGAGTCCATGAGTAACTTGTACAATCACAGAGGCAAGCCGCTACACATGGTGGGCAAGTCACACAGGCTGGCAAGCCGCACGTGATGAAAACAGGTTTTTCCATAGAGGCATATGAATACAGCAGCTGAAGTAAGCTTGGTCCTGTCTGCTACACTGGGAGGAACACAAAAACACATTCTAAGGACAATTCCAGGTTTTTGTAAAAAACTGAGATCACAACACTCTTGTCTTGGTTTCTTGAAGTTTTCTCAAAGGTACTTAGAATTCTTCTCTTGAACTATGTCCAAGTGGTATAATTGAAACATAGAGTAAGTCTATCTCTAGTTTTTTTAAGAACTGCCACACTGATTTCTACAGTGGCTATATCAGTGTGTACTCCCACCAAAAATGAGTGAAGGTTCCCCATTCCACATTCTTGCGAACATTTTTTTTTTGCTTTTATTTTCTTAAACTTAGTCATTCTGACTAGGGGTAAGATGAGATCTCAAAGTAGTTTTAATTCACATTTCCATATTAGTTAGGGATTGTGAACAATTAAAAATTCTCTGATCATTTTTATTTCATCTTCTACGAACTCTGTTCAGTTCCATAACCCACTTTTAATTGAATTGCTTATTTTCCTGGTATTTTGTTTTTTTAGTTCTTTGCACATTCTAGACATTAATCCTCGGTCAGAGATATAGCTAGCAAATAATTTTTCCCATTCTGTAGGATGCCTCTTCAGTCTTTTATCAACTTCTTTATAGGACAGAAGCATTTCCTGGAGTGCCACTTGTTGTTGGTCTTTGTCTAGTTTCTATTACTATCACTATTAATTACTATTTCTGTGATAAAGTACTGTGACCAAAGCAACTTGTAAAAGAAAGCATTTGATTTGGCTTATGGTCTCAGGGGGTTAGATTCCATGATGGCAGAGCAAAAGAACAGCTTAGAACTCACATCTCAGTCCACATCCACAAGGCAGAAAGAGCACTGAGAGTCAGATCCTACAGTGGCACACCTCCTCCAACAAGGCCACACCTCCCAATCCTTCCCAAACAGTTCCAACCAACTAGGGAGCAAGATTTCAAATATATGTGCCTATGGGAGTCTTACTCAAACTACTGCAGTCCTATTTCCTGGGTGACCAGAGTCTATTCAGAAAGCCCTTACCTGAGCCTATATCCTGACCTGTGCTCCCTACTCTTCCTTCTAGAAGCATTGGAGTTTCAGTTCTAACACTGATCATTTTGATACATTTGTAGTTGATTTGTGTGCATGTTGAGAGAGAAGGATAAAGTTTTTTTCTTCTGCATGTAGGTATCCAGTTTCCCCAATACCATTTGTTAAAGATGCTGTTTTTCCACCATTGTGAGTTTTTGTCATCTTTGTCAAACTTCCAGTGGCCTGGACTTACATCTCGGTCCTCTAATTGAGTCCATTGTGTTTGGTTTTGCACCTGTGTCATAGTTTTGGGTTTTATAGCTTTCAGGAATGAGGATCTCTCCATCAGCATTTTTTACCTTTTTGTTTTGTTTTGTTTTTTAGTTCAGGAGTATTTTTGACTATCTAGGATCCCTTGTTCTTCCATGCAAATGTTAAAATTATTTTTCAATTTCTGTAAAGAATTGCATTGTAAATTTTATGAGAATTGCTTTATATAATTGTTAAACATGTGTGAATGGATATACAATGGTGGCCATTACTAATGGCGGTATTATTATTAGAAAGAGACTATGTGATTATGACCAAAGATAAAATGATAAAGACTTCCAGCAGTTTCTCACTAGATGAGAAATAGCATGACTTGTAAGTATTTAAGAACCTATTCTAGATAAAGTATTAATTATCCCCAAATAACTTGCTCCCTCAGTATAAGTTTTATAAAAATATTTGTGTGTGTTTAATATTTTAATGTTAAATTTATATGCTCATTTTCCCTGTTTTTATTTATGTTAACTAATTTATAAGGAAATCTTCATTAAATCGTTAAGCATGATTTCCATTTGATGAGAATATGAATATATTTCTCTGATACCATCTTTATGAGTACACTTTTAAAGACTTTTTTTTAATATTTTGTGATTATACCAGTATTTTCTCCAGAAATAATATACGGTATGTGTGTGTGTCTGTGTCTGTGTTTGTGTGACCTATACACACACACACACACACACACACTAAATCAACATTTTCCTAGTGATCTGTATGGTTTCATCACAAAAATGCACAGTGGTATGTACCTCAGTTTTGTTCAGCTTCAGAAGCCACTGCCATTGCTCTTCTCTCGAGGCCACTGAACCCTCTGTGAGTAGTGTAGCTCAGTGTGACTGTACCTTAGAGCTGCAGACGCAGATTTAACTGAAGAGGCTGTGACAGGTAATAAACTCAAAAATTAAGGACCACTGGAAAATCATCCAGGCATTTAAAAATTGAACATACCACAGTAGATAATGGTGCTGGCTCCCAAGCCCTAGGCCCTGAGTTCAATCCCTGGCACCATGAAATGAAAGAAGAGAACTGACTTCTGCAGGCTGTCCTCTGATCTCCATACATGGGCTGTATCACCAACACACACATGCACACACATAAACCAATAAATAAGAGAAAATATTTGATTGAGGATAAATTTGGACACGTTACTAAATTTTAGTAAACAATATTTTTATTTTAAATAATTTAGCCAGTATCCTAGCTTTTTATGATACCTGTTTTATATACATGTGTGTATATATTAGATATGTGTATTTTTAATTTTAATGTAGCTATAAAATTATACTTTATTCATGCTAAACTTAATATGGTGGAAATAGTTTGAATATTCTGGAATCAGAACTGTTCAATCTGGCTATGTTGCTTAAACTCATTACTCTCATATGCAAAATAAAATTAGTTTGTAAGATTATCATATTAAATGATAAATTAGTTCCCTTTATACAAAATAGCACAAAATGTTTTTTCTGCCCTTATTCTTTACTTAATTAAAATTATAAATTGATAAGTTAAATATATTCTGACCTAACAAGTTTTTGTTTGTTTTGTTTTGTTAGGAGAGGATGTTTTAAGACAGCATTTCTCTATGTAGTCCTGGCTGTCCTGGAACTCACTGTGTAGACCAGGCTGGCTTTGAACTCAAAGGTGCACCTGTCTCTACCTCCTGTGTTCTGGGATTAAAGGCAACCTAACATTTTTTTAAATTAAGACCAACAAGCTAATTGTTGCATCTTTTGTTTCAGTGTGAACCTGAATTCTGTGCCTCTTCGCAATTCTGAAGTCTCTCTTTGCCATAGGAGACCTAGGTTGGACAGATCTTTCTGTACAGGAAGACTTCCCTCTACTGGCAGGAAGTTCATTTAAAAATAAGTGGAGTTAAGCATGAGCTATACAGTGAGACAACTGTATAGTAAGACCTGGTCTCAAAAAATAAGAAAGGTGTAACTTTGTATTATAGTTCCATAGATGTAGTGCGTATATTATCTTGTGTGTTCCTTTCATGAACGTGAACACAAAACAGAACTTTACCATGAAATGTGATACTCTGCATGGAAGCCTTCTTTGTCTTAGAGATCTGGAAACCTCGGCCTTTTCTGGTCAGTAGGGCACATCTCTTGATGAAGTGTGGCAGGAACAAAGATGTCTTCCGTTCTGGCACATCTTCTATCAGACATCCCTAACAAACTTGCTTTCTTTTAGACAAAATACAAAGCTACACGCACAAATACCTTTGTGCTACTTGACTGAACAGATAGAAATGCCTGCACTCAGACATGAAAGCGGAAACACTTTGTTATTCTTAGTGTGTGCTCGTCTGAGGAGGAGGTCACAAAGAAATTATTTATAAATGACATTCATGCGTGTCATTAAAATTTAAAGACAAAAGCTAATTTCTTTGCTTATAAGTATTTATTTGCTTATGCGTGAAGCTTTTCCCAAACTCTGAATTTTTATATAAAAATGGCTTAGTAGTGATAAGCATACAGATAAGGCATAGCTGGACTTCTTTTTTTAAAGATCAATAAAAATAGCAAAATATTTCCAAAGGCATTTTGATGCATACACGTTTTCCTCCTATTTTGTTTTTCTTGGGGGACGGAGGGGCAAAATGTATGCACACAGCCTGTGCATGCAAATACCCAGCCCAATGGGAGGCCATGTTCTGTGGAGTAAGCCAACTTGACGGGTTTGCAGTGATGGCAGGGCAGGAAAGATGACAAGCGCGCAGAGTATCGCCCCCCCCCCCCCCCTTCCTACAGCACCAAGGACTATGCATGGCTTCTACCCTTCTTATTTTCTGGCCTCTCGGGTGCCTAGCTCACTCTACATAATAATTACTTTTCAGTAGGCTGTGTAAAATGTGGCCTTTCATTCTACTGATCACAGAAAGCATAGCTGCAAGATAGGTGTTACTGGCCTTTAGCAACAGGGGAAATGAGGCTTAGGAAGCTGTCTGAGACTGGAAAGTTAACAGCTAAGAGCTTTTGTTCTTGCAGAGGACCCTAGTTCAGTTCCTGGCACCCATATGGTGGCTCAAAACCATCTGTAACTCCAGCTCCAGAAGATCTGACGCCCACTTCTGATTATCCACAAGCACCAAGCATGCACACCATGTACATACATACATACATACATACACACATACATACATACATACATACATACATACAGGCAAAATAAAAGAAATAGGTCTGAAAGTTTTTGAAGAATATTGAATTGTTTAATTCCTAGTAAAACATGAGATAACATTCCCGTTCCAGACCGTGGACCCTGAAGCTGCTCCTCTTCCCTGAGCAGCCCTCCCACCTCTCCCCTGCATGTTGTGAAGATGCCACTGCTGAGCGCATAAGGCAGTGGAGAAAGTGGGCCGGGATGTGTGAGCTATGTGATTGTGTGTATTGAAAGTTATTAAATGACAGGCTTCTTATTTCTAAAACACTGACAATGTCAAAACCAAACTGGCTTTCATTTCCACTGATGCTTCAACTTACGAGTCCCAGAGTCTGCCTGTAATTGAGCAAGGACAGTACATTTGATTGGGGAGGGGGGTCCTTTCCCCAGTGGTACACTTGCTATCTGGCAAGAAAGTAGAATAAAGAGCATGTTCAGCAATTACAGGTCTGGGTAATGCGGTTTGGTCTTCATACCCTCCCTCAGGTGGAGCCCGAGAAGTTGAAGACCCTAACAGACGGTTTAGAAGCTTACAGCCGAGTCCGGAAAAGGAACAGAAAGTAAGCACTTGGTTTTCCATTTTGTCTTTCCTTCAGGAACTGTGAAGTCTCACTGATTTGTTTCATGTTGTGACCCAGGTACTATATTCTCTGATATTTCTAATCAGAGGACCATAATGGACACCCCAAACTAGCTATTACCAAAAGACGTTTTCTATGTAATTTGTCCATATGGCATATGGGATTTGCTTCTTCATCCATTTTTCCTTCCTCCATCCTCACCTCCTAACTCAGAAGGAAAGAAAACATGATTAATACTTCTTTTATGGCAATTAAGTAAGCCGTACAGGTTTAGTGAGTCTGTTGTTTGCAATTCAAATACTGAGGAGGGGAGCACCCTGAAAACCTTGGCCGGTTACCCCACTGGTGAGAGCAGTACTAGTGGATGTTGCTGTTGTTTTGCCAGAGTTATAGACTTGAATATAAGTTCTCTTAGAATTCTGACATGAAATTGAACTTTGAACCATTATTATTCAAGTTCTCCTGGATTGTTATTTGATGAATAAAACATATAGATAAGCAGGTAGTATTACAAAGCATTTTTATGATAAGGTTGTTGATGAATCGTAATCATTGTTTCACATTGAGGTAGAGAAACAAATGTTGCTCTGTGTGTGTAGACAGAGGATTATTTTAGACCATGTCATTGGCATTCCTGTTCAGTTCCGTATTTTCCAACAACTAAGTATTATATACTGGGGCTGGTAAGATCACTGGCTCAGTAAAGATACTTGCCCCTGAGCCTGGTGATCAGAGCTGGAAACCCTGGACCTACATAGTAGAGGAAGAAAACCAGCCCCTATAAGCTGTACTTTGATTTCCATGTGTGTGCCATCTTGTGGGTGGGTACATGCACTGAATAAATGTTTTCTTAAAAGAAGAATTGCAAATTAATCTTTATTCATTTGTAAATGATCTTTACACAGACCCTTTAAGATACAGGTTTAGTCTTTTGTCCTTAGAGACAGATTCGGAAATACACAATTAAATGTGAAAATAGCAAGGAAAGCATTGTATGTAAGTAAATATGAGAGGTAACAGTGAACTCAACAAAGAATGCTTCCTAGGGCTGGGCATATTGGCACACACCTTTTATCCCAGCACTCGGGGGGGGGGGGGCAGAAGCAGGTTTAAGGCCAGCCTGATCTACATGGTGAGTTTCAGGACAGCCAGGGCCATGTAAAGAGACCCTGACTCAAAAAAAAAAAGAGGTGGAGAGGGGGAGGAGAAGGGAGGGGAGGGGAGGAGAGGGGAAACAAAAAAAAAGAATGGTTCCTAGACTCCTAAACCAAAGCTTCCACACAACCAAATGAGCTCGGAAAGGACAGTGTTTAGATAATGTTAGTACTGAATTTGGGGAAAGCAGCAGATAGAATGTTTTTAAGTGCCTGGCCAGAAACATAAGCAGAAACATATTGGCTCTTTGCTTTATTTGAAGTACCCAAAGGGGGCAGATGATCAGATTTTTTTTTACCTTCGTGTGAATGTAGAAGAGGGGGACTCTTAAGAAAACAGTCTTAGCGGTAGATTGCCTCAGAGCTCATGCCAGTAGACGAGGAAGGGAAAGGACCCAAGGAGTAATGAAAAGGGAAGAGAAGAAACATGCTCAGGAAATATTTAGGAGGTAAAATTAACAAAACATGGTGCTGATCAGAATAGTAAGGAAAGTAGGCAAGGACTTGGGCTTGCGTGATGAGGAAGGGAGTGACTGAAACGGAAATATGGAGGGAACTGTTGGATAGTACTTGGGATCTGCAGGGTGGCTGACAGGCAAGTGTGAGATGCGTGTAAAGCTGTTACACTCATACAGCTGTAAAGCAGTTACACCCATACAGAGGTGCTCTGTCAGCCAGTGCAGAGTTGTGCACTGAGGACCGAAAGCTGGAAAATACAGAGTGAAGAAAGTGGAACAAAGTGCTAGGAAACGAGAGAGACCAGGGGGAGAGTGGAAGGCCTTAGAAGACAAAGACTGAAGCTGGGCATGGTGGTTTAGGGATGTAATCCCAGCACTCTGGGAGGTTCAGGCAGAAGGATTGCCATGAGTTCAAAACTAGCACAGGAATAAGAACCTGTCTCAAAAAGAGAAAGAAAACCAAGATGGAAGCAACAGAGATCCAGGAAGACAAGAAGTGAGACTTCTCCATTGCCTTTTGCAATTTGGAGGCCATCCAGTCCTTTGGTGATGTACAAAGAGCTCATGGGTTATTGATAAAATAAGGAATCGAGAGGGGAGATCACAGGTGTTCATTCTCTTTTCCACTCTTCCTATGACATTTTCCTAGAAAACCACAATAAAGGTAGGGTGTTTTATTTTTAGGGATTTTGTTTGTTATTTTTGTTTTGCTGTTATTGTTGTTTGGTGTGTGAGTGTGTGTGTGTGTGTGTGTGTGTTGCCTAGACTGTATGTATGCCATGTCTGTACCTAGTGTCTGGTGCTTGTGGAGGTCAGAAGAGGGCATCAGATTCCATAGAACTGAAGCTACACAGGTTCCCAGCATCAGGAAACTGAACACAGTACTCAAAGCAGCTGAGCCATCTCACCAGGGCTACAATTAGAAAGTTTTTGAGTTACTTTCGTGAGAAAAATACCTGGCAAAAGCAACTCACGGGAGAAAGGGTTTATTTTGGCTCTCAGTTCCAGAGAGACACAATCCATCCTGATAGGGAACACTTGACCGCAGGCTGGTAAGGAAGGCTTGGTAGCAGAACTGAAAACTGGCTGGTCACATTGCATTATCATTCAGGAAGCAGAGCATCACCAGGCTGGTCTCCCAGGAGCCCACTCACTCCCTAAAGAGTTAGCAGCCTTCCCAGACTGCAGTAAGTTTGGTATCAGGTGTTATTGTATGTGCAGCTTTTACATTCAAGCCAAAGCAATGAGAGGTTTAAATATTGTTGTAGACTAAGAAGAGGAAAAGTGTTTCGAGAGTTAAGAGATTGATTCTTGACCTAGATTCATATTCTAGTTTTTGCTGCTTCATAGCTATATGTCTGAGTATGTTGCTTAATCTCTCTGAGCCTAAATTCAACACTTCTAAAATGTACATATTAATTCCCACTTTAGGATTGTTATAAATAATATAGACCCTTACATATGGTACTTGGCATATATAGTTGAAAGTAAAAGAAATAAATTATCAGTATTTTTTCTCGTTGAAACATGTTGTTTTCGTAAATGTTTAGGGTGTTATATAATCATTTTAATTGTTAATATCTTAAACTACCATATCAAAAATGAATTATCTTTGAATTGACATAATAGTCACATTTTAACCATAAGGAGTAGTAAGGTTTTAACAGTTAATTTAGGTTAATCTGCTGCATAAAGAAGTGGCTCTACAAAAGGAAAGTTCCAAAGCTTTCAGAAACATTACTTTTTTTCAGTTACAAGGGACTCAGCCTTCTATGTGTATAAATTCCTTTGGTTACCTGATATCTTATAAAATTGGAAATTGGTAAATGACAAAAAATAGGTCAAATATATTTTCACTTTAAAACCAAGAAATGTCACCACATACTTGAGTTATAGAACATGTAGAAATCAAGGTTATATCAACTTGGAAGCTTCATCCCTACTAGGTATCTTTCATAGTGCTAGATAGAAGATGCTATGTAGGTTACTAGGAGAAAAAATAGCCCACTTTCTTACCCAGCTGTGAACCCAGCAAACTACAAGAATAAACATCCTAGCAATACAAACTCACTAGTACAATAATGCCATGGGTATTAGGGAGTAACCAACCACTACTTTTAAATTGCATTTAAGGCCTGATCCACAAGACATAATGCATGCCTGATACCACTAACTAGGCCAAAAACACATGGCTGGCTAGGTCACAGGCCATAGGGGAGAAACTACTGCTCTTATTCTGCTAAATAGACATAGTAATAAACTGTCTCTAATATATTTATATCTCTCAGCCCTCATCAAAGAAACTTCTTTTTTGTAGATGGTGATTAGTATAGAGACCCACAACTGGTCATCATGTAAAGAACAAGAGACTGTGAAGTGTTCAATTCTAAATAAGATCGTTGTTTCATACCATTTCTCCCAAGGTTCACAGTTCATCCCAGAAGAGGGAGCAACAGAAAGATGTGAGAGCCAGAGGTAGTGAAATCTGCAGTAAAGTAGTAGTATTTGTCAGACACGACTACTCACAAAACACACAGCAGCTGGGACTGATATACAAAAGCAGGCTAGCCAAAATCCCAACACAGACAAGGGAGGGGCTCTCCCCCTAGCTGAGGAGCTATTGGCAGCTGATGGCTGTGGAGGAGGTAGAGTCAGTTTTCTTCGGGGCTGTGGCCCCCAAGAGGCTACCCATGCTTTAGTCAGTGATCTTACACCACGCACATGCGGATAGCGCTAAGTGAATTCAGTGGGTTTAAAAGGAGGAAGGGGAGAAGGAAGAGGAAGGGGAAGAAAGAGTAGGAGAAGAAGGAAGAGGAAGAAGGAGAAGGAGGAGGCAAGAAAGCAGCATATGAAGTTTGGAGGGGAAGTGGTAGGGGGAAGAGGAGAAATAGCAGGGATTGTAGATTTGATGAAAATGAACCATGAACATATGAAACTCCCAAACAATAAAAAAGAATAATTTCAATTTAGCTTTTTTAATTGTCTTAAATTTTCATACTGCTTTATGGATTAAATTTTCAGAGTACAAAGTTATTGGCTTTCTGTTTTCACTTAATTTGTTATGTTCTACCTGAAATGAGTCACAGACATTCTAAAGTGAATCTTAAAACGTCATACATAATTTCTCAGTTCACACTGACATCTTACATCATTCACAGACTCTACCTGGCCTTTTTTTCTTTTTAATTAGTAAAGATAAAGATAATACGTGATAGTCGAAGGAGATAAGAAGTGGCAATTATCTCCATTAATGACTAGAAATATGATCATATGAATGTCTGTTGCCTAATCAATTAGGATTTAGAGTGTCCATTAGTAAAAATGTTTATTATTAAGTATCAGCAGGAATAGACAATACTAGCAGAGACTCCACAGGAGTCTCTCAGGACTGCAAAATCAAATTTTGACTAATTGTTCCTTTAAGAACTCATGGAGCTTTCTCTTCCTCTTCCAAGCTCATTCATTCCTGGCACACATACAATGGAAATCAGTCTGTAGATGTGACACCTAGAAAAGTCTGCCTGCCTCTTGACTCTCGTGATACCTTCACATCATTTCATGCTCCACATCTCTGTGTGTGTTCTCTTTCCAAAAATAGTCATTTCTCCATCTAGTATCTGTTGAAATTTATTATAAACAAAATATTGTGCTATTTGGTCTAAATTACCGTTGAATATTTTGTTTTATTTATTGGGGAGGGACATATGCATAAGCCATGGCAAATGTGTGAAGGTCAGAAGACAGCTTGTAGGAGCTGGTTCTCTTCTTCCACACATTAGTCTTTGGGGTCAAACTCAGGTCATCAGGCTTTGATAACATGTGCCTTTACCCACAGAACCACTGCACTGGCCCATACTGCATGTTTTTTTTACAAATATCTTTTTTAATTCTTGGGTGAACAATGAGTTTCTAATGTTCTAACTTTGTATTCAATTAAGTTCTGTTGTTAAATTATTTCTGTACTTTCATCATGATGTTACTGTGTTCTTCATTGGAAAAAAATCATGACTCTTACTTTGGAAAGATATTTATAGTTAAATACACACTTTCCTAATTACATAATTATAATTGAATTCATTCTTTTTACCTAAAAAAAGTCACAACATATTATATACACACAGTTACCACAATGCTTACTTCATGAGATTGCTGTAAATTTTAAATGAGATAATACATAAGATCTAACTATTGTTGGCAAATACAGTCTTTCAATAAATAGTAAGTACTCTTGCTATTAAGAGGGATGGCAGAGCAGCTCGGTGGCTAATGTACTTTCTGAGTTCATCCCTAGGATCTATGTGACCGGAGAGAACCAATTCCACAACCTGTCCTGTGACCTCAACATCATGGCTTGTGCACTTTCTGACTTAAATAAATAAATATTTTCTGAAAGATGATTAAAGGGAAGAGAGCATAGTTCACTGATAGATTTTTTAATGAAATATTTTTATTTTTGGTTATTTAGAAGTTGTTAGGCATAGTCCATTTTAATTCTATAATATGTTTTAATCAAAATACATAAACACTAAATATCCTTGAAACTTAAATGCATATGGGGCAGGAGAGATGGTTCAGTGGTTAAGAACACTGGTTGCTCCTCAGAGTACTGGGGTTCAATTCCTAGCACCCACACAGTATCTAACAGCCATCTATAAATCTAGTCCCAGGGGATCCAATACCTTCTTTTGGCTTCTGTGGATACCTAGCATGTACATGGCATGCAAACTTACTTGCAAGCAAAACACCCATACACATAAGTATTTTTTTCCAATTTTTGAAAAATATAAATGCCTGTTTCTCAATCCAAAAGACAAAATAAAGATAAACCTATTAAATGCACTGCAGAAAGTAAGATATTGCTAAGCAATTTTCCCATGAAGAATATTATCATGATTCTCCCCCAAATAGCCCTTAAAAGAGGTCCTTAGTCAAACACTGATGGCCCCACAGTCCTGGATTTAAGCTTCTTCTCAGCCACCCAGGATCACACTTAACAAACTCCTCACTGAAAAACAACAACTCAGAGTTACTCTAGAAGACGCAGACGCCCATAAAAATGTAATGGCAGGCAGTGTATATGTGGAAATGCTGTGTACTGAGAAAAAGAATGAAATGTGGATGCCAGCTTGAATGGTGCCCAAAAGTAACGATACAGGAATAACTGGCATGGTGGGGCATGTCTTTATCCCAGCCCAGCCTGATCTATATTGGCAAGACCCTGCCTCAAAATAATAGTGATGATGATGATGATGATGATGATGATGATGATGATGATATAGTAGTGAAGAAAGATGAATTGTGAATCCTGACAGCTTTTTGTGTGTAAAAAAAGTTCTGTCCATGGGTATATCAAGTAAAACATAAGCTGAGGGGGCAGATGGAAGAGAGTGTGACTGAGAAGAGTCACCAAGTAGGAATCGAATCTTCCCTTTCAGTTGAACTGACTTACGTGCACACTTGACTTACCAAGATACAGAACCCACTTATGTTCACTTTGGACAAATTCACTCAGCAAATATATGCAGCAGTCATGGTGTGCCTAGACGTATAATACTCAAAGGTGGATCAGTGAGCATCTGTAGGGCATAGGGGAAAAAACAAAATAAGGGAATTGTCGGGTCACGCTGGTAAACGGAAAGACCTCATCCGAAGGCATTCCACTGAAGTGATGGTGTTCCGTCCCACGAGTGCAGATTTCCAGTCTCCACTGCAGATGCTGAGATAAGACTTAACTCATGCAAAGCCATGCCAGTGATAGCTTGCTATAGGAGTTTGCTTCAGCCTCTTTCCCGTCAAATGTCCTGATGAGAATAGATTGTCTGCATATTCAGAAGATTCAGGAATAAAGTTTATATGTATAGATGAGGGGAAGGAAGATAGGTGAATGGATGTGTATCCATAGAGAAGGTCAGTTTTCTTGACTGTAGTAATGGGCACAACGGTTTCATTCATATCAGTTTCAAAATTGGCATGTGCCGTATGTTATTCACAGAAACCATGGAGTGGGGTGCTGAGGGAGAAAGCAATAGTCAGAGGAGTGATCGGCATCTGAGACGATCACCTTGTGTCTGTTGGAAGGATCACACCATGTCAGTTTAAGTGAATATGTGTGAAACCAGCCTCCGAGCCTCAGGTGTGACGAGGGAATAGCTGTCTCTTACCTGGACAATGCATCAATTTAACTTTCTTTTTGCTCCATTTGACATAGCTGAGATCCAGAAAGGGTGGAGGGAGCTCCCTAGTGGCCAGAGCCTGCAGTTCAGTCCCCGTGTCCCAGCCACAATCTGTTTCCCTGCTGAAAAACAGCCAGGCAAAAGGCATTGAGGGGCAGACTGAATTCTGGTAGAAGCCCCTGCATTGGCGGCCACAGACCCCCTGATCCAACCTTCGTTGCCGGAACGCAGAAGAAGCATATGATGGCGTGAGCTTCCTGGGCTCATCTTTTTAAGATGCTGTTATTTAAATCATTAGTGTTCAGTGGTGGGAACTCTGGAGCGATGTGTTATGGCCTGGGTTTTCTAAACATGAATCTAGATTGGCATTCCTGGTAGAATTGATATGTTTGTTTTCTGATTAGGGAATTAAATGAGGGCCTTTGTTTCTTTAATTTGTTAATCTGGCATGTTATTTTCATTAATTCCAGAAGTGGAAAGCTAAATAACCATTTAGAAGCTGCTATTCATGAGGCCATGAGTGAACTGGACAAAATGTCTGGGACAGTAAGTCAATTTATTCTTCTCATTATACTGTGTTTCTTTGAAAATAAATTGCTTTAACACTTTTTTGGTAACCTCTCTTGAACACTGTGAAGCAACTCATAGCCATGCTAAACCGCTCCACAGGGGAAAGACTGATACCAGAAAAGCATTTAAGAAGAAGGAGCCTGTATTGGCTATGCCTTTTTTATTTTTTCTGAGATAAGTAACTTTTGTTTTCTTACAAAGGTTCATTAAGTGTCAGCAGCAATACGGTGAGGTCCCAATCACAGATTTCTGCATTGACTGTGAGTAGCAGTGACTGTCAGAGTAACCAAATATTCAGCAGTACAAACTTCACATTTAAGGAGGACAGTGAGATTTTAAAAAAAAAAAAAAAAAAAAGTCAATTTCAAAGAGTGTACTGACTTCTCATTTTCCTTCTGCTATCTTAAAGTTAAAATGTTTTATGCAAAGTTCTGTTAGTATAAACTGTAAACCCTGTGATTAAGGAAGTCATGCGCTTTCTCTTCACATTTTTGTTGGATGATGCATCGGAGGCACTGAGGGGAGAAGTCTAAAGCCTTCTCTCCTTCACATGTAGACTTTAAACACATGAATCTAATTTTAGTAATCCCCCTAAACTAAGAATTATTTCAGGCTATGTAGCAATGAAAAGTAATTTACTGACACTTTGACTTAGGCCATCTGAATTCTAACAACCCATCCAATGGCTACGCAATGATGGATAACACACAGAGGTTCTCAAAACGTTGCCTTTGGTGCAGGTCATAAAAATTTGGTAATCTAACCTACAGTGGGAGGACAATGAGTTTCCTGATAAACTTGTAGGCCTAGACCAGTGGCCATCAACTCAACATCTTCTAGGACCCGGGGGTATAAGTAAAGAGGATCAGGTATGAAAGCGATAACAATCCTGGAGCTGAGAATTACCAGCTAAAATGTACTGCTTCCACTGCTGACCACTCCCTGCCTTACAATTTCAGCACCAACCGCCATCTCTCACTTGATCCTGGGGCCATCTGAGAAAGGTGCTGCTCCCCTCAGCCTCTCACTTCCTGGATTCTCTGGGAAGTGCCCACCACTCCTTAGGACCTTAACGTATTCCATATCCCATATATCTGTTGCATCCTGCTTGATAGTGAAGAAAGAGAGGGCACAGAGAATTGTCAACATAGCTCCTATCAGGCCAGACCACCTCAACTCAAGTGGGTTAGGAAATACATTATACAATGTGCCTTCCAAGGAAAAAGATAAAAATGGTTTGGTCTTTGTCTCATTACTCTCTGTCTTGGGGCATTTGGCCTTTGTGGCCACCAGGCATTGGAAACTAATGAGGCAAACCTGGAATGTGTTCTTCAGAAGTTCTTCCTCCTTTATACTCCAGCAGAGTTGAACCATGCAGGACATTGCGATGGAATTGCAAGATGTCCCCAACTTTCTTGAGAACCCAAAAGTAAAATGCCTCATGTTTACAATTGTTTGAAAGATATTAAAGCACTTATACACACACAAAACATTGAAAAACTACATATCTAAGCAAAATACCTTTTCGGGCCACATTGGACCTGCAGATTACTAACACGTTGTTGTGGGTAAAGACTTTCCTCGATAACATAACACCTCACCTCAAGTGAACTTGAGTTGTGCTTGTTTTAAAGACATGCACAGAAAAGGTCTGGAGAAAGAAGTATTCCTAGAAGTTCATGAACATTATCTTAAAGCTTTAAATACCATTTTTATAAAAGAATCTTACCTTTGACTAAAGACAGTTAGCCTTTGCTGTTGTCTAACCTTTGTTTTTATAATTGGCTCAATATTGGGAATTGGATCTAGGACTTCGTGCATGTTTGGCAAGCACTTACAACTGAGTTAGTTCCCAGACCTTAAACATTACATCTAAAGCATACAATTAACACAAGTGGATTGTTTTCCTAACGCTTAGTCCTGTGACATCATGTTGATAGGTTAAAATTGGCTATAGAAGCATTTACACCATGAGAATTAGCAAATACTACAATGGTTTTGTTTCCAAATGCTAGTTTAGAATACTTACTTTGGCCACAGCTTTGGGTCTACTCTGTCTTCCGTGTCTTACTTCATTCTTTGACATCACTAGCCATGTTCCAGCTTGGGAGATCTTACCTCCTGTCCCTCAGAATATATCTGCTATCTAATGCTCTTGTACCATTCAACCCCTTTTCACTGTGACGCACAGAATTAAATGTTTCTAGTTTCTGTACTAATATATTACAGTGAGTTGTGTTAGTTATTCTTCCCAACTCATACAAATTCAAGCCTGCCCATGAATGATCTTGGAGTTCTGTTGCCTATGCTGATTCTTCTCATAAACAAACATCCTCAGGCAGAACTACGTGTAGGTAGATATCCTGATCTTTGACACTTTGTAGAAGTTATACAATAAGTAGTGTAATGAAGAGAACAGAAGCGGATTTGGCATGCATATACCTGAGTCTCCAGGCCATAGTGAGATTGTTGATCCAGGCATTTCTGGCTGGCGATTCTCCAGCTCATACTGTGCTCCACGCTATTCAGTGGTGTCTTCTGATACTCAGATTATCAATTTCTACTATTGCTCAAGCCTTGTGGAGACCGTGCACAGACTTAGGTTTTCATAAATTTTTTAAAGAAGTCTTAGGATATCTAATGAAGCAGACTGTTTTCTGCCCTATTTCTTTGTCAGAAGTCACATGGTGTTTATGATTTCAATCTTCCTGTTATTTTTTCCCACCTTATTCCCAGGTTCACCAAATCCCACAGGGTGACAGACAAATGAGGCCCCCCAAGCCCAAGAGGAGGAAGATCTCCAGATAACAGAGACTGTTCCACTGGCACAGTGTTATCAAGGGAGCGTGCACAGATCCATCTGTGCGTAGGTATTGACATGGCCATGGTGAGGTCAGAATGTAAACTGTGGCAGATAGCTACCACCACCAAAAGGAGCAATGATGGAGATGTGTTTTGATCAGGAAGGAAAGTGAATGTTGAAAACAAAACAATCAAAATCCCTGTATGAACAAAGTGATAAATGGCCAAGTGATTGCTGAGAAGCGTTTTCTATTATACTAAAATTGTGATTATAAGAGATAGTCCAAATGTTTCTGAAGAATTTTCAGTGTTGTATATAGAAAATACAGAATTTCATGGCGATATTAGAAATGTAAATATTGTACAATATTGTCATGTACAAGCATACTTAATGCACACTTTATCTTTTATTGTACAAAGAAATAGTGTACAAAAATCTTTGGTTTCTATGGAGTACACCTACCAGAGACTACCAGTGTAAAGTGATAAATAAAAATACAACCTAAATGCTTTTCTATGATAATATAACAGATGCTGGTTTTGTATTTAACAGCAGAGAAAAGGCACGATGATGTAATACACAAATCATGGCATACGCTGCACACCACTGAGTGTCCACTTACAATGTCTCTTTAGCAGGAGCCTCATATAAAAGAACTAGACTCAGGTTTTGGGGTCTAAGAAGCCTGAAAATTTCTGAGTGGATTGAGGATTCACAAGCCTAAATCAAGAATTCAGAATCTCAACCATTTGTTACAATTTCACTGTTTTGGACATTTCTATAATGAATTTGAGTCACTGTCCCTGCCTCCATCCCCTTCTTTTACCCCCCCCCCTTTACAGTGAGTCCCCTCCTATTTTCATGTCTTCCTGTGTGTGACCCACTGGGTGTGATTAGAGTTTCTTGCCTGAGCATGGGTGGGAGGTTATTTATTAGAGCAAGGTAACTTCTCAGTGGCTACACCAGGAGGGAAAATGGCACCATCCCCTGACCCAGCAACCATTAACTGCTAATAGTCCCTCATGGTGGAGTGAGACCACACGGGCCCCTCCGCCATCCATGGTGAAATACTGATAAGTTCAGTCAAGTGTAAGTCATGGCGCCTCCATCAACCATGGTGAAATACTGATATGTTCAGTCATGTCATATGTAACTCATGGCCCCTCCATCAACCATGGTGAAATACTGCTATGTTCAATCATGTGTCTGTCATGGCCCCTCCACCATCCATGGTGAAATACTGCTGTGTTCAATCATGTGTCTGTCATGGCCCCTCCACCATTCATGGTGAAATACTGCTGTGTTCAATCATGTGTCTGTCATGGCCCTCCACCATCCATGGTGAAATACTGCTATGTTCAATCGTGTAAGTCTTGTGCAGATAACCAAAGCTGCGGGCTGGAGAGGGATGGCTATGGCGTACCCAGAAGATATCCCCCTGTGCTCTGGCTCTAGTGTTCCTTTCCCACCTTTTCCTACCTTGGAAAGGGGATATGGCTGCTCCACTTAGGACATCTTTTAAAACCAAGTTTTAAAATAGAGTGGGTTTTATAAAATTTAAAAAAACACTTAGATGAACTATTTTACTCCATCATTTCTTTAGTAAATATTTGATAGCCACCAGTTGAACTAGCTAGCTTTCCACCAGCGATGCTCAGAGTTTTTCTGCAGACGTCTGACGAAGTAAAGCTTCATTTCCACACATGGAGGCAAAGGCCACACATTGCAGCCCTCAACAGACATAAGGGTGAAGACAGTTCAGTTTTTATTTTTTGTAATGGGAAAAATAAGTCAAACCGCATTTCATGCCATTCATTTGTGTCTTTACACAGAAGAGAGAGTAGCTTACAAAATTATGAGCAGTGGTAATTTTATCAGTATTACGTAACATATCAGATTTATTTTATTTAAAGAATTATTTATACCATTCACAGATTATTTTATATATATATATATATATGTGGCTGAAATATGTTGGTTACGTCTTATTAGCCAAATTATTTTATGTTATATTAAATAAAAAATGTGAAATAAATGTAGAATATTGCTACATTACAAATACACAAACCTAAAACTGTGAGTCTTCGTAAAGTGCAAGATAACGAACAATAACGGAGCACAGTGCATCTCCTGTCTGTTGCACAATTCTTTGTGATGGTGGCATAAACAAAATTGCAGACCACCTGTTAGAGACTGTCAAAAGAAGGGATATGTTATACCCTCTTTCTTGGAACCAGCCTCTACCCAAGACCCGCTTGCCATGGTCACTCTAGCCTGGCACTCAGCTGCTGGGAGATTGTCCTCTACCAGACTCTGGACTGGACAGTACTGGTGTAGGAGGTCCTTCTGTATTTGTGTTGCTTTTCACCTTCCTAAGCCTCCTCTTAAACTCCTCAGTCCCGTCATGTAACAGAGTCCAGTAACTCAGGGGAGAGGAGACAAAACTCAGAGTACATAGTACACATACACCACCAGAGTCTCTTTCTTTTCTTTTCTTTTTTAAGACAGGGTCTCTCTGTGAGCTCTGACTGTCTTGGAACTTGCTCCATAGACCAGGGTGACCTCAAATAGACAGAGATCCTGCTGCCTCTGCCTCTCGAGTGCTGGGACTGAAGGCATACACCACAACACCCATCCTCCACCAGGCTCACTTCTGATATCAGAGTTCTGAAATTTTTCCCCCACATCTTTTACCTTTCTGTCTGTCCTGTCCCCACCCTGCCTAATAGAATCCACATGGCTGCAATGGAAGTGCCTCCTACAGTGGGTATGGTCATTTTATCTTCGGGGAAGGTGGGAGGGGGTACCAGAGGGAGGGTCCCACAGCTGCCCAAGCCTTCCTTCAGTCACATGAAGTAACCTTTGATATCGTATAGTGGACCTGTTTTTGTTACAAGGTGATGTATGTGGTCTATTTAAACCTCTGATGCTTTTCTTTGGCATCAACCTGCTTCTTCCTGTTCATGCCCATCGTTGTTTGTTCTCAGAGAGACGTGGGCGTGTCCGTGCGCTCCGTGTGTCTGCATGTGTGATGTGTTACTGCTGTACAGAAGACTCTCTTACTTAGTCTTGGCTTTTGCATCTTTAGACTGGGCATGTCTGTGTGTTCCGTGTGTCTCCATGTGTGATGTGTTACGTGGGTATGTCCATGGACTCCATGTGTCCACACGTGTGATGTGCTGTATGGAAGGCCTTGGCCTTTCCTTCTTTAGACTGGCTCCAACACACCTTCTCTGGGGAGTCTGAGTTAGTTCCATTAGCACCGTGGTACACTCTGCACCAGGGAACCATGCGACATTTGTTTCTCCCATGACCTCATGGTTGCTGTCTCTTTGCTGTGGGTGCAAGATACGACTTCCTCTGTCCACGTGGTTCTTTCTCTTTTCCTCTTACAGCTTCATGGTTTCGTATAAGCAGGGAATGTAAATACTGTCAGGAGTTTAGGTCCTACCATGCCGTAACACTTTTTAAAATGCTACTCCTACTTTACACCTGAAAAATTGCTCACTTATGCTTCAGTTCTTCCCGTAGAGCCATTTCCTTCTCTTTCTACTAAAGTCTACTACATTTATTTTTAAATAAAAACTAGTCCTTCTATGTTAGCAAAATTTTTATTTCCTAAAATAGTCTTTTTTTTTTCAAGAAAGAAATCAAGCATTAGGAAAGAAAGAAAAGAAAGCTTCATCTTGGTTTTTTTCCTTTAGAGAATATAATAGCCCTAACTAGCGAAAGAAATTTAATCCATTCCTTCACAGTTCTGGGATGCACACAGAGAATAGACCACACATCTAAGTAGTGTTAACGCTTCATTCCCAATGAGTAAAAGTTAACTATGGAGGCCTTGTGTGATTTGTCTTACAGTTTTCCAAGCAGTCCAGGACTTGTTTTTAAAATCTTTTTAAAGGAAGATTTTTGAAGCGTACTTTTCAGTTGCGCTTTGAATGAAAATGCTTGACGAGCACCATCCTCTATGATGTCGTGAGCTATGGTCAACCCTTTGTAAAAACCTGATGTGGAGTTTTGCTGTCTGTCTGTAAAGTAAACCTGGCCTCCTTACTTTATAATGCAGCAGCCATGTGGGAGGCGCTGAAGCTGGTGGCTCACCGTCTGTGAGGTTTCTGAAGATTCTCAGGTGATAGCAACACACTGTTGGGAACCGTGGTGACCTTCCATGCAGGGTTCAGCCTTCCTTTGCGAGTCATACACAATTTTTCATTAAGATTTAAGACCTGGAGGATGCTTAGGATGTTAGTAGCACTATTCTGTATGAAAAGAAAGTTTAGAATTCTAAGTCCCGACTAGTACGTGCTTCCTTTGACCGTTTATGCCCAAGTGACCTAACGCAAGACTCAAGGCTCTGCAGTGTAGAACATAAAGACCTGTATGAAGATGTGGACACAAGAAGCCAAGCAGTCACAGCGGTCACCCCAAGTTAGCGTATCTTTTTCTTTGATTCACTCTGCCATGTTTGCATTAGCCAAAGATACAAGAACATCAGTAATTCATATGTGTACGAAACCCGGAAGTGAGTATTAAATCAGTAAGCCAGAAAGCCGTAAACAGTGGAATCCTGGAAAATCCTGCTAACGATGGGAAGTCTGATACAGAAAAATATGTTGAAAGTATTACCTTCAATTATGAAAGTTAATTTGTATCTACTGTAGATATGTATTATAAGCCTTATCTGCTTTTATACACACTGTGTGTGTACCTCGATGACCTTTTATAAACCTGAAAAGTGGTTGATTTAATAATTTGTTATGTAAATACAAAGTTGTCTATAAATTGGAAAATTTGATGCCACATGGCTTCATAATATACAAATGTGTTTTTGTAACATTATGCCTTCATGAGTTAAGTGTAAATACTTTGAACTGTCTGGGTAGGAGGGTAGTGGTTTACGTCTCACTCACCATTCAAATGAATATTTGATTGTACCATCAGAAAAACCATCAGAAAAACAAAGTGGCCTGAAACTTTCCAATGTGAAAAGCAAATATGGTTCCAGTTTCCCCAAGACCCCCTTTTACATGCAAAACCGTTGAACTGTGCTAAATACCTTGTATCGTGAGATTTTCATAAGAGATTTAATGGTCTATACCAGGGACCCACGTAGGAAAACTTCCCAAAGGCAGCTCTTCTACTTGAGAGACAGCCCACAAATCTTTCTTTGAAACATGAAGAAGGGCAGAGCCCCAGCCTTCTACTGCTTTGCAGCTTACTCTTTTCTGCTTTGCTCCCAGGGGCCCAGGGAAGTACAATGTTGATGAATAGACCTTAACTCTTGCTTTTCAAGAATCCCACAGGCGTTGCCTCAACACAGGGCTTTCAGCACTGGTACTAGTGACACTGGGGGCCCAGTTGTCTCTGATTGAGGAGCTGCCTTTCACATTCTCAGACGTTTTGCAGAGCCCCTCCCCTCAGCCCTCTCAGTGACCGTAGCACACTATGCCAAGTTGTGACAATCAAAAGTTGACCCCAGACAGTACCAGATATCTGCTGAAGCATATGAGGGTAGAGATTCAAATTAAAATTCAAAACAAAACACTGCCTAAGTTGAGCCTGTTTGGGACCCCGTGTCTGTGTAAACTAGGAATAGGCTTGCATTATGTAACAATTGGTAAACTGATTCCAGAAGCTGCCAAAATTGGTGTCAACTGAATGTGTCTTGACCCATCGTGGCTAAGGAAGTGAATATATTAATATCGGCCCCCACTTTGAACTTGATACTTTTCAGGGGTGTCCAGCATCTTTTGACACTGTCATCTACAAATGCATTGAGCTACATTCATAGCTATCCTGGGGCAAAGTGCCACCGGGCTGCAAATTGGACATATCTGCTAATCGTGAGCTCCAAGATAATCATGACAGAGATGCCCGCTTAGAAGAATTACCTAAGTACATGCGACTCGGAGTCTACAAGAAGACCCAGAGCCCACATAGAGTAATACTAGAATCTCTGGGGGAGTGGAAGGCTTCAAAGTGTGGGAGGTAGATGCTTTTCTTGGAATAGATGGGGTGTTTGCCTGCGGGGGCCATGATACATACGTGTTCTCTACAGTTGCGTTGTTCAGGTATCAGGAGGTTTTGGCTATCCTCTCAACAATTCTGACCGAAGCAAATCAGAAGATCATAGAGGTATCGTTGCTTTATTCATTCTGTTAATAAATCTTTACTCTGTGACATTGTGTATGACACCCTGTGTGAAGCAATGGTAAGCAAGACAGGCCCATTCTCTGCCCTCAGTAAACCAATAGAGAGGACAGACAAACATGTAAGTATGATAATTGTAAGGGATGGGGGGACATCACATGTCTGCTGTCTGTGGGGATGAAGGCTTAAAGCACAATTAGTGGGGAATGAATAGAAGTTAGGCAAAGTAAAAAGTGTAATACATGAGAGTATGTAGGTGTGTTAGATACATCAGAGTAGTGCATGGTAAGGCTTGGGGCTTAAAGGAAGCAGGAAAGAAAATGTTGGAAGAGCACTGAAAGCCTGGCTAAGTACATGATTTCTCACCACGTATTGGTAAGGAACTGTTGTATAATCTTTTTTAAAGTCGAGGTTTGCGTTTTAGAAAAATTATTCTGACTGCAGTGTTAAGAACCTGCAATAATCTGGGCCTGGTGTACAACCAGTCCAAAGCTGAGGCAGGAAGATCACAAGTTCAAGACTGCAAAGGGAGTTCACAGCCTGGGCAACTGAGTGAGACCCTGTCTCAAATGGCAAATGAAAAGAAAAGGCCTGGGAATACCAGTGATAGAGTTCTTACCTAACGTATCTGAGGCTCTAGGTTCAAATCCCAGTAATACACATGCACATATGCGTATACACACACAGGCGTGTGCAAACACACACACACACACACACAATGAAGGGGGTTAAGACTAAAAAGCATGAAAATCTCTTCTGAACAACATTTTTTAATTCATAAACTTCCTAATTGTTTTATTAGAAAATACCAGCTTACCATAATTTTTCAGATTACATTTGTCAATCAGATACCATTCCAGTCTAGAGCTCTGTGTGTGTGTGTGTTTCTAATATAGATTGAACATTCTTCTTTTATTGTTTTTATTGAGCTATATATTTTTCTCTGTTCCCCTTCCTTCCTCTCCCCTTCCCTCCTACCCTCTCCTATGGTCCCCATGCTCCCAACTTACTCGGGAGATCTTGTCTTTTATGTTGAACATTCTTAATCTGAAATATAAAATCCTCCAAAGTGCGAAAGGTTTTAGTGAAAATATCCTATCTTTAAGTGCACAGTTCTACACCTAATTTCGTGTGAAGACTCACAGTCAGAAGTCAGATGCAATAAAATTCTTGTACTAAATTGCCTCAGTGCGTATGTGTGTGAAAAGTACACACACAAAAAAATTTAATTTGGGATCTAATACCCAAGATGCCTCATTTATATATATGCAAATATTCTAAAGTCCCAAACAACCCAAAGCCTTAAAAGACAGCTGACCCCCCAGCGTTTTAGGAGCGGGATCTCAGCTGCAGTCATGGGGACACGATCTGTGTGTCCTACATCGCCTTTCTTTCCCTCCACAGGTAGGAAAGCAAACACATTTCTATCCTGGTTAGCAGAGGTGGGGAGGTTTAAACCCTAGAACGCCGTTGCTAGAGTGGGAGGACACTGACCAGAATGTGCAGGTAAGTGCGGCCCCGTGTGGACTTCCGGAATGAACACCTTGTCTGTCCTCCTGGGGAATAAGAAATTGTGACAGAAGGTGCAAGATCCTCGAAATACAAGGTGAGCACTGGCGATTCAGGAAGGACAACAAAGCAGATGAAAGGCGATCGGAGCCCAGAACAGGTCATCTGACTGTTGGACCTCCACCCCAGAGCAGGTGAGAACACAGCCTTTCGTCATGTGAACCAGCCCATAGTGCTGTATGCGTTCTGCAGACATCCAGCCACAATTAGTCACTTTCTGTATGTGTTCTGCAGACATCCCAGCCACAATTAGTCATTTTCTGTATTCAATGGGCAGTGAGGTGAGGAGCTTTTTCACAGCTCATCCTGGTTTTTAAAAATAGACAAGCACTGATAAACTAACAGATATTCAATCTGATGGCCTCTAGGCTAGCAGCTATCCCTTCCCTCTAACATGAGGTCGCGTACACGGAAGTGCATCCCCTTACACAAGCAGTCTGTTATAATGGTTACAAACTGGGCTCTAGAGAGCCCGGATGGATGTGCACTCAAATGTCCTTCTGATACTAACTGGTAATTTGACTTGGGCAGGTTCTTCATCTGAAAAAGAGGATAATGACACTTGCCTTATTGTGTTAAAGACTGGATGACATAACACAGATTAAACTCTTAATACAAAACACTGCTAAACTGCAGTGTGAAAATGCTAACAAGCAAAGGGACCCCTGTCAGAAGGAACTGTCAGGCCCTGGCACTGGTAGACTATGTGGGTCCCTGAGAAGCCTCTAACAAAAGACGAGCTCTGCTGTCCAGGGTCACGCTACCCTCTGTGGTTCCTCTTTGCAGTCCCACATGTCTGGACTGACTAAGGTGTGAGTTTTCCTGGATGAATTCTGCTACTCATGGTGCCACAAGCAGAAATGGGCCAACAAAACGATTTCCCAACAAAGTACTCTAGAAATTTGCTTCTTCAAGACGTTATATGCGTTAGTTGTAGTAACCAGAATAGAATTAGAATTGGATAAAATCAGCATTTCTTAGCCTTTGCCTTACAATAAAATTAAGGACAGCTCTAGAAATGAGTAGCTAGACTGCAAACATGTAAAAAGCCAGCGGTGCAGAACTTAGGACAGGTTAGGACATATTTGCCTCGAGAGACTGAAACATGAGGTCTCAGTTCTTGACACTGAATGGTTCTGTATTAGAAGATGCATCACCAGGAAGATCCTAGGGTGTAAGCTCTCCATTCCCTAGTCTTAGCATCTGGAAAATGAACTGAAAAGCTACCTCATAACTGTTGGAGTGATAAACTCCATACAAGCGCTATGTAAGCTTAGTTATTATTGAAGATAGTTGTATATGCAATGCTTAGTTATATCCACTTTAATATAGAAGCTAAGCTCCTGGTCCTTCCATGAGCAGACGGGAATGATACAGGCTCAAGTAAGTAGGTAAATACAGGTGTTGACTACTTTAATGGATCCTGCTGGTCACTTTTAACTGCATGTTGTTAAATGTATCCTCTTATTTAACATGAATACTCAGAATTATAGCCAAGCTAGAGTTAAGAAGTTCCTAGAAGGTTTGAGTATGAGAGTTGAGAGGATATAGTTTGGAGTGGGTTCACAACTATCCTAAGATTATCTGTACACAAAAGACTAGCACGAAATGAAAAAAGATAATAGACTGAGAAGTGCTTTTAAAAGAGAAGGGAAGACATGTATAATGGTCGCATCTGTAAATGCTCTTAGATAATTTCTTGATTGGGAATGCTTGTCTAAACAGTATGCCCGAGTTGTTGCACACTGTTAAGTCACAGGCACACCTTGCTGTAAAGAGAAACAGATACTCGCCAGTGATGGAAAGGTGGAATTGGACATTAACTCCTAGACAAGGCCTCCATGGGGTTTCCTGATGATGGAGCTGCCTGGGTCTGGGGAAGGCTCCTGGAGAACTCAGCTGGGAGGGCTGCTCGGCTCAGCTTTCCTTTCTAAGTTCATCTTCAGTAGCTTTCCTTGCCATGAAGAGAGACTGCAGATATGTCTTGTGATCCCCTTTTCAGGCTCTGCCCCCTCTCCTCCACTTCCAAACACGTAGTGATTATTTTGAGTAGGTAAGTTCCTTCAAATTTCAACTTAATTTGTAGACAGGAACTGGTGATCCCAGGCTGATTCTTACTGCTGTGGTTTATCTGTCAAAGAACAGAAAACATTTCACAGGAGCTGGGGAACAAGCATGCAGAAACTGGACAGAAGGATGTATAGGCTCCCTCTGGGAGAGCCATCTTTTGGGCAGGAGTCACTGGAGGCTGGGAACTCCCTGCTCCCTTCTCTTTGCTTTCTGTCTCTTTCCGATGACCAGTGATCACGATCCCAAAGGAGCTGAGGCATCTGGGAAAGGGGCAGAACCACGCATTGTCACTTTGAGTGTAATTAAAGCTCATGCCCAGAAATTGCCACCAGGAGCTCACAGACTTCTGAATGGAAAAAAAGAGATGGAAAGTGTGGTTTGGGCCTCAAGGTAAAACGATTCTCCTACTATGCTTCCCCTCTTTGTCTTACTATGTCGCCCTGGCTGACTGAACTCCAGATCTTCCTGTCTACATTCAGCTGGGACTGCAGGTGTGTGTCACCCTGCCGGGCTAGCCTTTTTTTCCCTAAGGCAATGGTTTCCACCCTTCTTTAAACCAGGAATTCCTGTCAATAAAATAAAAATAAAAATCAAAGGTGTACGATGTATGTGTGTATAGTGTTATATATCCTACTGTTCCATTTTAAGAGCACTCAGAAATGAAGAAACACTGAGCTAAGCTGAGAATGACTCATCATCTCCTCCTTCATTGTACTGCGGCTGTGTGCATGCAACTCTGAGGAGCCCTCGTCAAAGCAGCAAGGTTACAGCATGTTACTCCTCTGAGTATTATCAGCAATGAATGCAAATGGTCAAAGCTTATGGGAGAGAGACCCAGCTTTTCTTACGCTTCGTTGGCATCCTAAGTAAATGGTGATAGATTAGCAAAAGGAAGCAGAGACTACTGAAATATCTTGATGTGGGAGGCCCTTCTGTATATGTGCTGCTTCTATTGATTAATGAATAAAGAAGCTGTTTCGGGCCTGCACAGGGCAGAATAGAGCTAGGCAGGGAAAACTAAACTGAATGCGGGAAGAAAGAAAGCAGTCAAGAGATGCTGTGTAGCCACTGCCTGGAACAGGTGATCTGAAACCTTGCCGGTAAGCCACAGCCATGTGGCGATACACAGATTAATAGAAATGGACTGGTTTAGGATATAAGAGCGAGCTAGAAATATGCTTAAGCTATCTGTCAAACAGTATTGCAAATAATATAGTTTTGTGTGATTATTTTGGTCGAAGCAGCCGGGAATAGACTGGCAGTCTACTCCTAACAACATCCGATAACCAACATGGACTGTTTGGCTTGAGAACATTGAGATATTTCTATAAACTCAAACTATCTATCCAAATATGTCTCCCTGGATCTTAGGTCACTACCGAGCTGTCACCTGCTCTGGAGAGTCACCCACACAGTGTACCAGAAAGCTACCAGAGGCCTGGGACTTCTTTTGGGAGAAAGGGAGGAAGGATGGGAGGAAGAAAGGAAGGGAAAAAAGGAAAGAAGGAAAACCATACAGCTTTCACGTGGCCTCTCTGTGCTGCCTGCTTCCTCTCAGCATGGGGTCTGGGTTCTAAGGACAAGTGCCCTGAAGACAGAAGTCGTGTAGGCTACTGTTAGTCTGGCCTAGCCTCAGATGCCACAGCACTGCTGCCAAATTCCTGTGGTGAGAAGAGAGGTTCCACAACCATCCCATAAGCTTGAAGAGAATGTAATTGCATCTCGTGACAGTAACAAAAACCTTGAGACTCATTTCTTACTTCCACAGAAGTTTTTAACAAAGTAAGTGACTATGAAACATCCTCTCTGCTGACAAGTATTGCTAAGATAAAAAATAATTCCTAACGTTCTCCAGTGAATGGAACTCAACCAGTTTCTTTTACTTCAGGAATCTAAGTATTTTAGGCAATTAGCCCATATCACCCCAGTAGAAAGTAGTAGATCAGAACCTGGAGAAACTGGAGTACAAGCACCCACCCACAAAGCCCAAGCTATAACATTTCATTATCCTATTTTATATATTTATCAGGTATCTGAAATGTATTTCTCAAAGTTAATAGCTTACGTATATAACATATACAACCTCTCACACACACAAATGTGTTTATACAGTTCATAATATAGAAAAATATCTTTGTCAATAGCTGTTAAGTTAGATGGAGGCTCCTGTAGAGTTTGTCTTTGAAGGAAAGCCTCCGTGATGACCACTTTGTGAGGTACTATAGCTTTGGTTTGGAGGACCACCCCTGCCCCGATACCAGCAACCCATACATTAGCATATGGATGTTCAGGGTGATGTTATAGGGAGGTGAGCAGGAATTGGAGACGGACCTAGTTCAAAGTTCTTAGATCCCTGGAGGTATGCCATCCAAGGGGGTTGTGGGGGCTCCCTCTTTTTCTCTCTCACTCCCTAAATGTGTAATGAGTGCCTCCACTCTTCTGCCCACTCCCCTGAGAAGTGCCATCTCAGCACAGAGCCACAAGCAGCAGGGCCAATGACCGTGAACTTAAACCTCCAATAAGCCAAAACTACCCTTTTCACTGTAGACGGCAATGTGCTACGGTGACAGAAAACTGGCTACCTCCGTAGTCAGTTTGCCCGGGAGGAGGGAGATTCCTGGAACAAGGGGTCACTGAGTGTAGGGAAGAGGAAGCAGGAAGTAGAGCCCTTCACACACACCCTCCCACACTACACGCCTCCATGGGGATCAGGAGGAGAGAGACTGCAGACCTTTAAAAGGTTGATTTCTGTGAAAGGATTTATAAGGTAGCCTTGTGCTGGGTGAGCCCCATGAACTCTCCCTGAAGGTGAAATTGCGGGGAGGGGGAATTACCATAGATTTGCTGTAATTGAATTTCTTGTTACGGCTAGTTTCTAGGCTGTGTTTTATACCAAGACTCAGTTCATGAGGATAGAGACCGATCTGACTTCTGGGTTCTTAAATCATACACTCTAACAAGCAGTTCATGGGCCGGACAAAGTGAGCAAATCCATTAACCATTTCAATACCAGCCAAAGCATCTTCATCCTTCTCAGCAACTGGTATTAGGACAGCTCCGCTCCAGGAAGAACAAGCCTCCATCAAACGTGTTCCTGAGTGCCTGTACCTGTACGAGGCACAGACACACACAAGTGAGCTTCAATAGAACTAAATTTGGCCTTGAGAGCCTCTTCACCTTCTTTTGCCCACTCTGGATATCAGGAATAGGAAAGTGAGTCTCAGTCAAATTCCTCAGTCAGGCATGGTGGCACACAACTATAATCTGAGCATGTGGAAAGCTAAGGCAGAAGTGTGTGTTATTTCAGTACCAGCCTTGGCTACAGAGACCCTATATAAAAAACATAACAAAGACAAAGAACTCCTCAAATGAATCTATGAAATCAAGGCCAAGTCCTTGAAACTAAACCAGTTCTGTGGCGAGAACCACGTGGATATTCTCTGGTTTTGACAAGGAGCCTTCTTAATTATCTCTGGCTCCACCCACTACGGGCAGGGACAGCAACCTTACCTGTTTCATTGAACCCCTCTGGGCTTCCTGTTATTGACTCTTGGTACCTGCCACCACTTACTACAGATTTCTGGTCGGAGTTCTCAGCCCTTGGGGGAAACAACAGCCACAAAACACTAAGTATTGATTGTTTTCTATAAAATGCTCTGATTCCCTCTATCAAGTTCAGAAACTTCTGGCTTCACCGTGTGGTTTTGTAGCTTCCTGTCTCTACCACTGTCGTATTCTGAAAGTGACTTGAAGGCGTAAGTCACAAACAATGCCACACCAGTTTGGAATTATGATTAATAGGGTGGTATTTATTTAAAGGGGAAAAAACTTACAGATCACTGTCAGCCCTCTGCGTAACCAGGAAGGAAGTCAAGTCACCGGCGGAGCAGGAAGTGAAGAGAGAGAGGAGAGGGAAGTGGCCGCTTTTTTAAAGGGAGAGAGACCACGCCCCAAGGGGCTGGTATCTCAGCGGTGATAGGCTGGAGGAGTGGGAGGACCTCCCGTAACACCTCCCCCTTCTGTTTAAATAAGAGAGTTCTAAACCTACTATGAAATTATATACAATAAGTACAAATATGCTATTCTAACTAGCTTAGGTCTTGTATAATAAATAACTTGGCCAAGTCATGAGAGAAAGTAACTACATTTATATAGTCTTCAACCCCATCAAAGATCTGAGAAGGGAAATAATGTTACCTGGGTAATTAGGAAGTTCAGTAAAACAACTTCCAAAACATGCAACAAATCACAGAGACAACTAGCTACCTAGGCAATCACCCAAAGTCACATTAGCAGCGTTGAAGCAACCAACTTTGGCTAAGGCCTAACATAACTGACACACCATTTTCAAAGGCAAGCAACTTTTCAAAACTATCTTACCCTGTCTTGGCAGGATAAGACAGCCCTGTTTTATCCATTGATGCACGCTCTGTATCTTTGTCAGTGGTTGAGGTATGGGCATTTCTTTGCCCCAAGGCCAGTTCTGCCAAAAGGAAAGGCTCCAGGTGGAGTGTCTTTGGTGCTCAACATTCTCTCGGGAATAGAGTGGTGTTGCCAGGAGCAATTGTGTCTCACTACCACAAAACTCTGAGTTAGATTAAAGGCCATTTTCTACAGCTCTTTGAAGAAGTTGAAGACTATCTATCTATACTGAGTATAATCTCTATATATCTAAAGAACCTGATTAGTCTAATTATAAATGACAAACTTAGATGACTATTAGTCTATATAATTCTCAATATCTATCTAACTTAAAGATTAAGACAATAAACAACTGTGAAACAAATGAGGACAATGACCTCCAAATATAAACAATGTACAAATATACATTGCAGTAGGTAAATATATATCAATACACAAACATTATATAAGTATCTTAATCAGAGGTAGAAATGTACACAGCAATATGGTAAATACATACAATACAATATATGTCAATACATAAAAATGTTTTAAACAAGGTAGAAACATGCATGCATCCAATAGTCATTATAATTTAACTTTGTATCAATATACAAGAATCTATACCAATATATTTGTCTAAAAACAGTAACTCACAATTACAAATCTATTATCCCATCATCCCTCTTTTTTTTTTTTTTTTTTTTTTTCAAAATGATCCCTGAGCTTATAAAATTCCTCCCCCAACCCTCAATCGTATACTAATTATAATCAACCCCTAAGTGATGTCCCTAAACCCAAGGGCAAACTTTACTGGGAGAGGGGACGTCGTCCTCTAGAATTACTTCCAGCTGTCATGGGGGCGACGTTCTTTCTGGGGGATCCTGTGAAAGTAAAATGATGGTTAAATTTCAAGATCAATGTCTTTTAAAATTGCAAATAGTCTCTGAGTATTTTGTGGAGGTCTGGCCAGAATGTTGTACAAGATGTGCACCATTTCAGCTAACCAAGTTGGAATTGTCTTGTGCAGCTGGTACCCAAAGCAGGTCTTGTTGTAGCGCTATCAGTATCATGACGTCATATCAACCAGGTGGAGTTGTTGTTATGGGGCCCCATCTTCTTCCTGGAAACTTCAAATGTCACTTCAGGAAAAACTCATTGTTCATTATGAAAAACTTAAGCATTAATCATATAGACATATATATATATATTCAATGAAAGACATGATAGATATATTCAATGAAAAGTATGATAGATATGAAGAAAAGCAAAGATGTTTTCTAAACTCATATTTCTTTCTGTCCCACATCATGGCTCTTGACATGAGACAGAAACTCCAGAAACTCTGGGTTTTTCTCTTACTAACAGGCTTGGAATTGGAGAGGGACTGAGCCAGAGTCCAACTTCAAAACCAGCTTTATAAATTTAGAAATATGGTTTAATATTACTTACACAACCCATTCAGTTTTCTTGATATTTCCTATCGGGCAGGTATTTTTCCATCTGTCAGTATCCAAACATCCAGGGTCCCTTGAATTTCTCAAAGATGAGTGTTTTCCTGTGGAGATAAGAACAGAACCCTGCCCCCATTCTATATGTTTTTCTTACCACCTGTATGAACATCATCATTGTGGATGAGTTGTCATTTCTCCTTTCCAAGAGGTTTCTCTTCTTCAAATCGAAACTTTATTAATTTTGATGGTATCCACAATTTTTCTTCTCCTGTGGAAACAAGAGCAAAACCCCTTCCCCAACGTAGCACATCTCCTGGCTTCCACTGAGAGGTCAGCACATCTTTGAAATAAATCGGTTGATTTAGTTCAGCAGACTTTTCCATTATCCAATGTCTCTCTGCTGCTGTCGTTCCTTTCTCATTAGCGTTAAGAAAATTCAAGGTTAATAAAGCATTATGTAATCTATTTCTGGGGGTATTTTCGGTCCCTTTCTGTTTGTTCAGCATATCCTTTATAGTACGATTTGATCTTTCTATAACTGCCTGACCTGTAGGATTATTTGGTATACCTGTAATGTGTTTTATATTATAATAATCAAAAAAGCGTTTCATTTTCTTAGATACATATGCTGGACCATTATCTGTCTTTATTTGCGCAGGTATACCCATGATGGCCATAACTTCCAATAAATGTGTGATTACTGAATCAGCCTTTTCTGAGCTCAGGGCAGTAGCCCATTGAAAACCTGAATACGTGTCTATGGTGTGGTGTACATATTTTAATTTACCAAATTCTATAAAGTGGAACACATCCATCTGCCAGATTTCATTTCTCTTAGTGCCCTTTGGGTTACTCCCTGCAGGCAACGGTGTTTGATTATAGAAAGAACAAGTAGGACATCTCTTTATAATGTCCTTAGCTTGTTGCCAAGTAATGGAAAATTCTTTCTTTAGGCCTTTACTATTGACATGATGCTTCTTATGAAATTCTGAGGCCTGCAACACACTTCCAATCAATAATTGATCAATCTCAGCATTGCCTTGGGCTAGAGGACCAGGCAGACCTGTATGGGAACGGATGTGTGTTATGTACATCGGACAAAGCCTGTTCCTGATTATGTCTTGTACCTGGATAAACAATGAAGTCAACTCTGTGTCATCTGGTATAAATTCAGCGGTTTCAATATGCAAGATAACTCTTTCTGCATATTGTGAATCTGTAACTATATTAAGAGGTTCTTTAAAATCCCTTAGCACCATAAGAATGGCATATAATTCTGCCTTCTGGACAGAATTATAAGGGCTTTGTTCCACCTTACTCAATTCATCTGACTTGTAACCTGCTTTCCCTGATTTATTTGCATCAGTATAGAACGTACGGGCTCCAGTTATTGGAGCATCACGTACAATTCTAGGAAGAATCCAAGAAGTTCTTTTTATGAGGTTAAGTCTACCACTTTTGGGATAGTTGCTATTAATTTCTCCCAAAAAATTAGCACAAGCTCTTTGCCACGGTTCATTGTCTTCCCATAACTTTTTTATTTCTTCAGTAGTAAAAGGCACTATAATTTCTGCTGGGTCTATACCTGCTAGTTGACGAAGTCTCAGCTTACCTTTTATAATTAATTCAGAGACTTTTTCCACATAAGTTTTTAATTTTTTACTTGGTTTATTAGGTATAAATATCCACTCTAAAATAATATCTTCCCTCTGCATTAGAATCCCTGTAGGAGAAATTCTGGAAGGCAATATGACTAGGATGCAGCTAAGATTTGGGTTCACCCTATCCACATGTGCCTCCTGTAATTTTTCCTCAATCATTGTCAGTTCCTTTTCTGCTTCAGCTGTCAGTTCTCTTGGACTATTCAAATCTTTATCACCATCTAAGGTTTTGTTTAAATGAACTATTAGATCAGGTGTTATCCCAACAGCTGGTCGTAGACTGGAAATGTCTCCTAACAATCTTTGGAAGTCATTAAGAGTCTTTAAGCGGTCTCTCCTAATTTGTGCCTTTTGCGTTTTAATTTTCTCTAACCCTATTCTGTAACCTAGGTAATTAATAGAGTTTCCTCTTTGAATCTTTTCAGGGGCAATTTGTAATCCCCACCTAGGCAAGACTTTCTTTACTTCTTCAAACATCCTTTCTAAAGTATCTTTATTTGAATCAGATAACAAGATGTCATCCATGTAATGATAAATAATGGACTTGGGGAATTGTTTACGAATTATTTCCAATGGCTTACTTACAAAATATTGGCACAGTGTAGGACTATTGAGCATACCCTGTGGGAGGACAGTCCATTGATATCTCCTATTGGGCTGAGAATTATTATAAGTAGGCACTGTGAAGGCAAATTTTTCTCTATCCTTTTCTTGTAACGGTATAGTGAAAAAACAATCTTTCAAATCAATAACTATAAGAGGCCATCCTTTTGGTAACAGAGAAGGCAAAGGAATTCCAGATTGTAGTGAGCCCATAGGTTGAATTACTTTGTTGACAGCTCTTAGATCTGTCACCATTCTCCATTTACCAGATTTCTTTTTTACAACAAACACAGGAGAATTCCAAGGGCTGGTTGATTCTTCAATGTGGTGAGCATCTAGTTGCTCCTGCACCAGCTGTTCCAATGCCTGTAGTTTATCTTCAGCTAGAGGCCACTGTTTGATCCATATTGGCTTCTCAGTTAGCCATTTTAAAGGTAGGGCTGTTGGTACCTCTAAAGGTTTGGTATTTGCTGTATGTTCTTGTACAGCCTGAATGGCTAGTGACCTTTTTCCATAATACCTCATCATATCCTTCCCAGAATTATGGGTTCCTGGAACTACAGGAATGTTAATCTGGGTATTCCATTGCTGTAGCAGGTCACGGCCCCATAAATTTATGGCAATATTGGCTATATATGGCCTTAGTCTTCCTATTTGCCCTTCGGGCCCTATGCATTCAACCCATCTTGTGCTTTGTTTTACACGAGATAGGGTTCCAATTCCCAGGAACTGAACATCTACCTCTTTAAGAGGCCAATTCGGATGCCAAGATTCTGGGGTAATGATACTTACATCCGCACCTGTGTCTAATAAGCCTTCAATAAAAGTGCCATTTATACAGACTCTTAGCTTTGGTCTTTGATCATTAATAGAAGTCTGCCAAAATATACGTTTACTCTGTCCAACTGGGTTTTTTGACTCATCCTCCACATGGATTTCATCATTTAGACCAGTATTACTTTTTACAGCAGAAATTGGAGCTTTTAATTTTCTTGGTGAGGCACGTTCTCCACTGTGACTGGGAATGACTGGGCCACTGTTGGCTTGGGGGCCTGCGAGAGGCCCCTCAAGGAGTTTCCCGACGGTATCGGGTTGCCTTGTTTGTCTGTTGTTGACCTGCATTCATTGGACCAATGTCGGCCTTTACCGCATCTCCTACATATACCTGAAGGCCTAGGTCTCCTATCTTTGTCATTCCCAGAGGAGATAATATTCCTAGAAATTCTGTGCCTGCAATCCCTTTTCAGATGTCCTAATTTACCACAATTAAAACACCTGGCAGTTTGATGTCTCCTCATTGCTGTGGAAATCGCTTCTCCTACCCAAGATTCATCGTTATAGCTAAACGTCTCAACATTCATCGTATGCTGAATCCATTCATCCATAGGTGCTGATCTAGACTTTAAAGGCCCAATTATCTTTTTGCATTCTATGTTTGCATTCTCAAAAGCTAGAGATTCAAGAAGTATTCGTCTAGCTTCTGGGTCTGTTACCCCTATGTCCAGAGCCTTAATTAATCTTTGCAAAAAGTCAATAAAGGGTTCTCTCTGTCCCTGCCTAATTCTGGTATATGATTCAACCCTTTTTGCTGGATCTTGTATCCTATTCCAAGCATTTAAAGCTGCTTGGTGACATAGACACAGTACTTCATCATCATAAAGAGCTTGGACCTGTGGATCAGCATATTCTCCTGCACCAAGAATTTGATCTTGGGAAACCTCAATACCTTTTGCTCTTCCTTGCTGTTCCATATGTTTGGATTCTTCTCTGAAATAAATTCCAAACATCAAGGAAGGTCCATTATCTAAAACTGCAGACACTAACTGATGGAAATCATGGGGGGTAGCTCTAGCATTAGAAGCCCAAGTCCTTATCATTTCCTTTACGTATGCAGAGTGCAAGCCAAAATTAACAATAGCTTGCTTAATTTCTTTTAGATCATTCATTGCTATTGGCGTCCATCTAGCTTCTCTGACTCCCTTTGAGCCTTTAGAAGTTGACGCTTTGTCAGAATTAAGTATAGGGTATGCTGCTAAAACCTTTGGTAAGCCAGTTCTAATAGCTGGTGTTGGCATTGTATCCTGTCCTTGTGCCTTATTACTCTGTTCACCAGCTCCAATCATTTCTTCAATCATTTCAAGTCTTTTTATTATTGTCTCTTTTGAATCCTTAATCTCCTGACCTGTATGAGTTTCTAGTAAAGATTGTATGGTTCTTAGGAGTGCCATGATCTTCCTAAATGATAGAACATGCAAAAGAATACTAAAACCTAGTAACCAGTAAATTAAGTTATCCCCATAGTCATATAAACCTTGCATGATATAACCCATTGTATTGGTAACCAGAACAGTAAAATTCGCGTTGGAAACGAGAACTGCCATATTACCTATTATCCAGCAGTGGCGCTGTTGCCAAGTCTCGACGAAAACACGGTCCTGTTTCAGAGTCCGCCTAGTATTTGTTAAAAACTGGAAAATGTAAGTTGCTCAACAAAGTAAATGTAATTAAATCAATTCCAGAGATGGAACCAGAAACCTAGAATCCAGGGGTAGAGAAGAGCAATCTGGAAGCTACTTATGCCTCCACGTGACAGAGTCACCCTGAGGGGTTGCAGCTTTCAGCAACCGCGTGCTCTGGTTCGCGCCACTTAAGAGCTGTCCTTGCAAGGGAGATTTGAAAACGACTCAGAAAAGAGCAAATCACGCGGGCAGAGACTACGCGGGCCTGTGGAGTTTAAATCCACAGGCAGCGGCTGAGGAAGCAAGGGCTCCTGCCAAGCTGAACAAGCGCCCGCCAAGCCGAACTTGCGGCCGCCAAGCCGAACTTCCGGCCGCCAAGCCAAACTCGCGGCTGCGAGCCGGGAGAGGTTCTAAAACCAAACGTTGGGCGCCAAATGAAGGCGTAAGTCACAAACAATGCCACACCAGTTTGGAATTATGATTAATAGGGTGGTATTTATTTAAAGGGGAAAAAACTTACAGATCACTGTCAGCCCTCTGCGTAACCAGGAAGGAAGTCAAGTCACCGGCGGAGCAGGAAGTGAAGAGAGAGAGGAGAGGGAAGTGGCCGCTTTTTTAAAGGGAGAGAGACCACGCCCCAAGGGGCTGGTATCTCAGCGGTGATAGGCTGGAGGAGTGGGAGGACCTCCCGTAACAGTGACTGAGTTTCTCCTTCAGAAATGAACATGCACGGCGCCGGAGGGGACAGACTTCTGACCCCTTCTCCTATTTTGAAAGTTAGCTACATGGTCATAACCTCAAAGGGACCTTCTCAGTGTAGAAATATGCATTCCATGGTTCAGCCCTTTCTGGTCCCTTTGAAGGATGATGTCTTTGTCTTGTAGGCGCTCACAGTCAGCTGAAGTTCCCAAGTGGGAAATCTGAGGCGTTTGGTGAGGGAATCTCAGACTGGCTATCAGGCAGCACCGGAAACAGCGGAACTGGTCCACAGGGCGGCTCTCTGGGTCAAGGAGCTCAAGTGCGTAAAGGACCGAGGGTGGTTTCTGTGAAGAATTTCCAGAAGAGAAATAGGAATGCATGGAAGTTCTTCTGTATGAGTGGCTGGAGGGGACAGTCAGCGCACGGGGCTAAGAGGTGGAGAGAAAGCAGAGCCGTTTGGAAGGATTGTTCTGATGTGGTCTATGGGAGAGCAGGCTCCTCCTGGGAAAGGCAGAGATGAGAAGTGGTGGCAAAGACTGAAGGTGTAAGCACAGGCTCCTTGTGTGGCCGTTCTGTGTCCAAGCACAGAGCACAGAGGAAAATGGTTCTCTCCTGCGCTTGGATGACTGCACTGAGGTGGGAACTGATTGGAGGAAGACCTAACTAGGTCTCTTTGACTGGTCAGACAAAATGATGAGTCTGGAAAAATCAAGTTTTATTGACTAAGTTTTCTGTCCTGCCTGGTTCCCGCAGTTGTTAAGTCCCAAAGAAATCACACAGAGTTTATAACATTAGTTATAAACTGATTGGCCCCTTAGCTCAGGCTTCTTATTAACTCTTATAACTTATATTAACCCATTATTCTTGTCTATGTTAGCCACGTGGCTCGCTACCTTATTTGGCGAGGCAGTCACATCCTGCTTCTTCTGTGGCTGGGTCAGGACTACAGACTAGGACTTCCTTCTTCCTGATCTCATTGACCTGCCTCTACTTCCTGTCCTGCCTATACTTCCTACCTGGCTACTGGCCAATCAGCATTAATTTAAAATATAATTGACAGGATACAGACCATTGTCCCACAGCAAAGTTCCTTCTGGTAGGTTCTGTGAACCAAAAGCTACGAAAAGAAGATTCACTCTATGGGCTCTTGACTTGAAAAACCAAGTTGATGAGAATGGAGTGGCTATTACTTCCAAAGGACCACAGGAAGTAGCTGGAAAAGAGAACATTTTAACAACTATAAGCTGAGCCTGGCAACACACATCTGTATTAGAAAGGCTGACACAGGAGGATAGCAAGTTCCAGACCAGGCTGGGATGCATAGGGAAACCTGTTGCAGAAGAGAAATGGATGTGATGGTAGAATCAGAGCCCATGAATAGGAGGTATCAGTGGTCCTCGGTATCTTTCTATATTTTAAAATGACTCCTTTATTTCTCATGATAATTATATGAGATGAGAACCATGAGGCCTCCCTATGGATTTTATCCATGAGGAAACTAAGACTAAGCTGATTCAAAGCAAAAAGCTGGCTCCTCAGTCCTCAGCCACTAGGCAATTCTAGCAAGACAGAGGTGGCCCCTGAAGTCACCTGGCATGTACTGCCTCTCAAACTTGGATGCAGGCTCATTGGGGTTTGCCTTGATCATTTGATCTTATTCAGGTTCGTCACCCACTGGCCAAATAAGAGGAGAAGCTGGAGGCTTGAGTTCTCCAGTAGGAGACGTAAGGTTACAAAGAGAAGGATGTTGTAGTCCAGTGATAGAGCACTTGTCTAGCACACACAATCACTAGCTAATCCTAACCCTGGGACCGTTGGTTTTACAAACTGATTTCCCTTACAAAGGCACGTGGGTTTTCTCTTCTCCCAAAGTTATTTGCATCTGCTTTAATTTTAGCCACAGAAACATTCATATCACCACACAGAAAATTAACTAACCAAACTAAGCATGTTGGGGGACTGGGGTACACATTGTCTCATGGCTCCACTTTTCCAGCTGGCTGAACCACCCTAGGGGGCAGGGTAAGACTGAGTACACCATATTTCCTCCTGTCTGAGCCTTGGTTTCTCTGCTGGCTCAGTAGGTCTCCATCGTTTGGAAATGATGTTCAGAGAATTGTGGGTAATTGTTGGCACCGTGTTCCCATTGGCTGCTCATTAGGATTCTTTTCTTTTATGTGGATTAATGGTTCTAAATTTGTTTTCTTGACTTTTTATTGGTATTTCTTACACTCCTGTCATTTTTTTCCCTGGGTGTTTTATGGGCTTTGTATCCATCTCCTTCAAACCTATATTCAAGATTCCTACACACTTTGCAGCACATGCAAAATATCAACTCAAAATGGACTAAAGACTGTAAGACTCTGCAAAGGAGAGTATAAACAAAGGTATAAATCTTCACGACTGTGGATTAGGCAGTGGTGTAGTAATGGTTTTATTTTTTAGATGTGACACCAAAATCAGCAAATAAAAAATGTTGTGCTTTTAAGGGTACTGCTAAGAAAGTAAAAAGGCAACCAACAGAATGGCAGAAAACTTTTTTTGGAAATTATATAAGAATTTTAATTGAGAATATATAATAAACTATTACAACTCAGTTACAGAAAAAGACCCAACTCATGAAAAATGGGCAGAGGATATGAATAAAGTCAAAAGGTAAGTGAATGGTCAATAAACATGTGGAAGGATATTTGATGTGGGTCTGTATGCTGTGCATACCTTTGGTTAATAAAGAAACTGCTTTGAGTGTATAGCAGAGCAGGGCAGAACAGAAATTGGTGGGAAAAACTAAACTGAATGCTGGGAGAAAGAAGGCAGAGTCAGAGAGAAGCCATGTAGCCCTACCGAAGACATATACCGGAGACAGACACTGGAACTTTACCTGGGCTGAGCAGTCAGGAAACAAACAAGTCTCCTACAACAAATTGGAGTGCCAGTGTGGTTGACTAAATCCATGTTAAACCTGAGAAAGCTTGGAAAGGAATTCTAGACACAAAATAACAGAGTTAAGCATGGCTTAATGCCATGGCTCCTTTAAGAAAGGTTTTCCCATTTCAGAGGTATCGGAAAGAAAGCCACATGGTTTTGAAACCATGGCTTTCTGGGCCATGCTGCCAGCACGAACTCTAACTCTTTTGGGAGATCAGGCTATGGAGCATTTAAATCGGGTTTGTGAACAGACTGCTACAACTTGTTTAATGGCAACGTAGACCCACTGTGTGCCTGAAAATGGGGCTATGAGTGTGGCTCACGCTAAACAGACCTCTGCCCCACCATGTTGGACTGGGTGGAGCCAAAAGGCAAAGCAGCCTTAGTCTTACCAATGAAGCTTAGCTGCTTAACATTTCAAGAAGCAGTCCTGGTCAGAAAAGTATTACAGATATACAATAAAGACAAATTCAGATGGGAAAGGTGTCTAAATGGGTCACAGTGATAGATAAATGTACATAGGCTTGGGAGAGAAAAGAAAAAGAAGTAAATGGTTTTAAGAAAAGGTAAACTTTTTAAAGAGACAGAGTACACAGTCAAAGATTAAAGAAAAACCACATAAAGATGGAAAATACACAAAGAGTCTGGATAATGTATATTATTGATTTTCTTTGAAATTTTTTTGACTGTGAATGAGCTAAGTACAAAGAGACATTTCATTGTATGGGCTGCTAAGCTAAACATTAAAGGTATCGTGACTTCAGAATTTGGGTCTAAGGATTTGTTGCTTTGGACAAGAGGTTCTTCTTTTGTTTCCACAGAAGATGAGAGTCTGTGGATTAATTCCAGACTAGTGTGGTTTGATGGACCAAGATCACCTGGAAGGTCTCCGTGAATAACCCAAAATTACTTTGCTCAATAAACAGCAGGAAGTAGTTTGGAGAGAACTATGCCCAAATTCCCAAGTATTGTTGATAAATGGTTGTTTACATTTAAAAAGGGATAGGCTATAGAGATTTGCATTGGTATGGTTCCTGGTTTACTGATATAAATTTAAGGTCAGTTTTGTATATGTATATTTCTGCTCTTGATTAGGGTATTGTGATTGTGCAGTTCATTTAAAAATGCAATGTACAATTAAATATAGGTTAATAGATAATCATCTATAATAGTCAAGCTTGTAGTCATATTAGTTAAGCTTTCTTGATATATAGAGATATATTTCAGTTAGTTAGGTATTCTTCAAATCTTTCAGAGACCTTCAGAATATAGTATTTAATGTGTTTTTAGAAGTTAGGACTTTTTTTATGACAGCGAGACACATCTTCTCCTGGCAGCACCAATAACTTCAAGAGGAAGATGGGCACTGAAGAGGCTCTGTATGGAGTTTGCTAACCATTTGGGCAAGAAACTGCTCTTGCCTGGACTGCTTGATGCTGTATGAACTGGACATATGGTACCCACAGAGAAATGACTTCTGAACTTGCATAAAGGTGAGATGATGGCCCTCCGACTACTCAGAGATCTGCTGATACGGCATTTAAGGTGTTTAATGAAAGAGGCTTTCCCTGTTAGACAAAAATGCCAGTTTCTGTTAGCAGCAGCTGAGGCTACCTAAAGATGGATAACCACAGACTCCACTTGGATTGTGATAATGCTGACCACTGTACAAAAACTGCCCCATGTCTCAGCCACTGCCAGGGCACTGCCAAAACTTTGGATACTGTTAGGTTAACTACCCTGCTCTACTTCTCCAAAACAGGTCAGTTTTCCCAAGTTCCTCCTCTTTGGAAAAGCTTCTCAGACATCATGGGTCTGGGGACCAAAGGTTTATGCTGCCCAGTGTAGCAGCTGAAGATTTAATGCTGTCCTGTGTGCTAGCCCAAGACTGACAACCTCTGCCCCCAACAAAGCTATCAGGATCACCATGGAGGATCACAGACTGGCTGTCCAGGTAAGTTGGTAAGCGTCTGTTACCTTAACTGATACAGAGGCCCTTTGGATTATGTAAGAGTTATCCAATAAGAAGGTAGAGCTAATGGTCCAAACAGTGCTTTAATTAATACAGTTTCTGTGTGATTATTTCAGTTCTGGGCAGCTGGGACTAACAAGTGGCCCCCTCCCTACTACAAACACACACACACACACACACACACACACACACACACACACACACACACACAGAACATGTATATGCGTATATGTGGTATTTATTAAACTGGCTTCCAAGGTAGGTAAGGTCTGACTAGTCACACTGGAGAGGACTAGAACGTGATTGCTCAGTTTATGGGTCTGGATGTCTCAACAGTTCCACTAAAGGCCTGGAGGATTCCTGGAGAGCTGCTGGTCTTCAGTCTGTGTTGGAAGACTGAAGACACTCTTCTAATAGCCACTGTGCAATACCACAGAAACAGGGCGGATGAACTTGCCAGCGAGCATGAGGGTAAGCAGTCAAAAGGGAAGGTTTCTTTCTTCTATGTCCATTGCTTTGGATTTGCACCGGAAGGTGCCACCCACATTTAAGGTAGATTTTCCTCCTTCAAACCATCTAATCGAGAATTGCCCTCACAGATGGACCCAGTGCTCACATTTTAGTTGATTCCAGACCCAGTCAAGTGGACAGCCGAGCTTAGCCAATTCATGACCTGATTCTCTCCACTTTTTCAAGGCTGAATTGAGAGGCAGGGGAGAGAGGGTAGGGATGGGGAGCACTGAGCCGAAGGGATGTGCACACATGTGTCCATGCACACTGTGACCCTTGTCTGCCTTTCCACAATCTGCTAATAAATGTGTTAACCTAAAAGAAGTATCTGTGCAGACACTTGTGCATATACACAAACACACACAAATACTGCACAGACTTAAAAACAAAAATGTCTGAAGACATTAACTGTTAAAATCAGAAGAAAAAAACGTCAGACCACAAACCCCAGAGTAGTAGAAACAACATTCTGTTATTCTCTTTTTATTTTTATTTATTTATTTATTGTTTTTTCGAGACAGGATCTCTGTAGCTTTGGAGCCTGTCCTGGAACTAGCTCTTGTAGACCAGGCAGGCCTCGAACTCACAGAGATCCTCTTGCCTTTGCCTCCCAAGCGCAGGGATTAAAGATGTGCGCCGCCACTGCCTAGCTTCTGTTATTCTCTTAATACAAACTTCAAGATTTCCTGTGGCCCCAATCAGGCTTGACTAGCAGAAAGTTCAACCCATCTTTGTCCAGACTTGAAGGTCCCAGCACCTTGTGTGGCACAGGGCACTGCCAAGCTCCCTGTATTCCTGTCGTCAGGATTTCCCACAAGAACATACTTACCCTGCATGGGTATGGCAGCCTGTGATGTCCTGCCCACCCAGGGGCACTGAGGGAGACAGCCAGCAGCACTCGTGGGACTCACACCTCCCTTGGCTTGTCATGTGGCCCCTCTGTCTCAGAGACATTTCTTTCTCCTGTCTGTCTCCTTCTCTGCTCCCCCACAAACACAAGGTATGGCTACTCACTTATAAAAGGAGGAAGGAAGAAAGGAAGGGAGAGACGAAGGAATACTCCACAGAGCAGGAGGGAATCCAGTATTTTACCCTCAAACCACAAAGTTACACATACCTGTACTCAGCAGACAGTGTGAGCTTGAGTGTGGGTGTTGGGACTGCACACACACACACACACACACACACACACACACACACACACACCGCCACTGCCTTGGCTGACCTCTTCCCTCTGTCACCTACCTCTGCACTGCCTAGGGCATTTTGTTAAGAATGACACCCAGTGTTAGGCCTAAGGCCTCCAGGTAGTGAGCCTGCTGTTTCCCCTAACAGGCCTTTGTCCCCAGGAGGACAGTCAGGCCAGGGAGTATCTGCTAACAGCCTCCTCTCCTGGGGCAGAAGATCGTGTGTGGGACAGGTTTGGTGGTCTAACGGTGGGGTGAGGGAAAGGAAGAGAATATTTGGGGACTATGGGGAGCTACAGAGCCTGGAGAACGGGGGTCAAGAAGAAGCCTGTAGGTGTGGCCCTGGCCTGGACACTCTAAGAAAGTTTGCTGGCTAATGTGTTACCTGTGTCCTGCCACCCACAGGGTTCAGGAGGAAGAGGAGGGGCTAGAGAGAGAGGATTCGGTTCTTAATGTCCACAGCCATCCTTTCTAAACAAGGCCCCACGTCTTCATCCTTCCCGGCACGTCTCACTGTTGTTCTAGCTAAGGGTGGAGACAGGACTTTGTCGAGTCAGTTCCTCTGCTCATCTCTCCAAAGTCATCATTTTAATAATGGACATTAAGGAAATGTCTCCCAAATTATGATCCAGGGATCACCCCTTTAGTGCTGTCTAAGGAGTTCATTTAAAGTGCAGATTTCCCAGAATCCCTGGGGTGAGGCTGAAAACCCAGTTTCTGACACCAACTGCCCAGCCCAGGCAGTCTGACATGCACTGCCCCTGAAGGACTACAGGAAGCTCGAACCCCTGGTGTATCCATTGCGTGTCTGCTGCTAGGTGTCTCAGTGTGTATGCAAGAATGTATCCCTGTGTGTTGGGACCATTTGGAGTCCTGGCCTCCAGCTGCTCTTCCCTGCTAGAGATCTTTACTTTCCTTCTGATTTCAGTTACTGAAAGCTGTGTCAAAGTTGTTGACCAGCTCTGCTTCATGAACACGTGTTTGTTGTCTTGGCCTTGAGGATCAGAGGATAAGGTTTTCACCTGTTGGCCCACTTGACGGTTGGGTTATGTAAGCCTCTATGGTACTTCATACCAGTGACTAGGGGTCCGTGTCTCTGTCCCTCTGTCCGTGTGTGTTTGTGTGTTTCAACCTCCAGCCCCTAGCCCGAAACTCGGGAACTGTATGGTAGCGCATAGAGCGCAGCCGGTTGTGGCGTGCGCTGCACGTGTGTCCATGTTTCTAATGTGTCTGCGTGCATATGGCTACACGGATGTCAGTGTGCATCTGGACTGTCAATCTATATATGTTCTTGGTGTCAGGCCTCTTCTGGTCCTCTGTTTCAGTGACCTCTGGAAGCTCTGCCTGAGGCAGCTCTCCTAGCTGCTGCTCCCTGCTTGGAGGTAGCAATGAGAATGTCAGCTGACAAACAGTGGTGGGAGGTGGCTCCTAGGCATTAGGCAATAGGCCTAGCTGGAGATCAAGAGCTCACTGTCCACCGGCTTCTCCCCCGGGACTGTGTCCTGCTAACACCCAGGCTCAGGCAGCAGTGTTGCTCAGAAAGCTGCCGAAGCAAAGTGAAGAAGATCTTCCATAAGATCAGACTCCTCACTTCCCATTGGCTTCCTGGGCCCTAGAAAGCCAGGTGTGTGGACTTTACAGTCTCACTGTATGTGGCTTTCCCCTTGCCAAACCCAGAGTGACACCGAAGAGCCAGGCAAGGGCTTCGCCTCCAGTCCAGCTCCTGTGTTCACTAAACCAATATTTGTTAAGTACTGATAGGTGCCAGGCTCCGTGGGCACTCTCGGCGTCGTAATGACACGCTCATGTCAGGGTCGCAAGGAGCAGGAGCTGAACTGAATGCTTGCACGCGTCAACTCACTTGAGTCCATGACCAATCATGGCAGCAGGAACTGTTATTACACTGGGGGGATATGTGACTTCCCATGGTCCAGGAGGGAGGCAGTGGCAGGGCTGGCAAGAAGCCCAGACCCATAGTCCAGGGCCCCAGCCTCACACTTGCTCCATGAGCAAGGCTCGTGGTAGGTCACTGCCAATAACCTGCCAAACATTCATTGAGCGACCAAGTGTGGGAGGCAGGATTTGAACTTGCAACTGTGTAATGCCAAGGGCCCACTCTGTTTCTGTTGTGCCGCTGAAATGAGCTGTGCGTAGAAGGAGGTGACGAAAGGCAGCTGTAGATCCTGCTGGCCTCAGGAGAGGCAGGGAGGAACACAGGGAGCTGGGTATCTGCTGTAGGGGTGGCTACAAAGTCCTGTAGACAGTGTGCTTTAAGTGGCAGCATGTTACTGCGTTTCATAGTTCTGGAAGCTGAAAGTATGAGACCAAGAGGTCAGGAGGTTGTTTTTTTCTGAGGCCTCCTTGCTGTAAATGGCTGTCGTTATACCCTCTCCCCTCTGTAAGCCTGGCTCCCAAACTTTTCTTATAACACCAGTCATATTGGATCAGATCCAACTCCAATGACCCCCTCTTAACCCCCTCTTTAAAGACTGTCTCCAAGCACAGCCGTCTCCTGCGGTATATGCGTGCCAATAGGACACAGTCCGGCTCCACAGAAAGAGTCCCGTAACTTCAACAACATGAAGCAACAGGAGAGAAGACACAAGCAATTGTCGTGCGGAACGTTGCCACGGCCAGGGTGGCAAGGGGTGGCAAGTATTGAAGAAGATTTTGCTTTTTCGTGGAAATGACCTTTGCTACGAATGCTGCTGTGTGGGAGAATCACAGACCCAACGATCCCAGAATTTAGATATTTATGATAATATTGTGGCACCCTAGAACATTCAACATTAAGCAAGCAAGCTATCCAGCATAGAACCCCTGTTCCATTCTTCAGATAAAGACAAAATGTCCGCTTCTTGCCTCCACTCTGGTGAGTCCTCGTGGTCCCTCTTATTTGAATCTGGCTCTAGCAACCAGGAAGTAGGGTTCCTTCACCAGGACAAGCTGGTGACCTGGTGCTTTTATTCCAAAAATAAGTTTATTTTCCAGTCTGATCCAGCCCAAAAGAACAGGATTTGTGCTATCGAATGTTTTAAGATGGGTTACATTCGCTTATGCTGTGGAATATTTGTTTCACGATGCAAAGACGCATTGCATTCTTTTATGTTGTATTTAACATAAAGCTGTAAAGCTGTTACTTTTCCTGCCTAAAACACCTGGCTGGTCTAATAAAGAACTTAACGGCCAAGAGCTAGGCAGGAAAGAGGGATAGGTGGGGCTGCCAAGGCAGCGAGAATAAATAGGAAGAAAAATCTAGTCTCAAGAGAAGAGCAAGGAGCAAGAAAAGGGGAAGGAGAGGAAGATGGCACCCATCAGCCACCCAGCTGCACAGTCAGCCATGGAGTAAGAAGGAAAGATAAATAGAATAAAGAAAAGTAAAAAGCCCAGAGGTGCCAGACAGTGGTGGCACACACCTTTAATCTTAGCTTTTGGAGGCAGAGACAGGTGGATCTCTGTGAGTTTGAGGCCAGCCTGGTCTACCAGGTGAGTTTCAGGACAGGCTCCAAAACTACAAAGAATCCGGGCAGGGAGAAGCCAGAGGCAAAACACAGTTAAAGAGAAACAGGATAATTTAAGTTAAGAAAAGCTGGCTAGAAACAAGCCAAGCCAAGTCCAGGCATTCATTAGTAATAGTAAGTCACCACGTGCTCATGTCGATAGCACATATGCTAGAACTGAAATGATACAGAGAAGATTAGTGTGGCCCCTGTGCAAGGATGACATGCGAATTCCTGAAGCATTACATATTTTTCTAGAAAAAAAAATCCTGAGTGAGGTAACTGTCAGGGATCACCCTCAACAAACATACCTCTTGCCAGGGTGGAGGCTGGGGATCAGAAAAATAAGTAAATAATACAAGGACATGAATAAAATGATAAAGCAGAAACACAGGAGAGTACTGGGAGGGAGTTCCAGTGACTGCTGAAATCGCCCGTGTTTAATTTCCAATTGCTTAAAATACCCCTTAAGCCAAAAAGATTAAAAAAAAATCTGCATTAACGTATACAAGGAAATGAACATACCAAGTGAAGGTTGAGGGTTATATTCTTAAGTAAACATTTTGTTGCTAGAACAAGACAAGTAATGCTCACACCCTAGACCAAAATGTTCTGTTGGCAAACCACTCCCTGAGTGGAATCTATTATTATCCCCTTAAAGGAGAAGGAACTTAGTTGGATCCTTAGACTTTTGTTTGGAGTAAAAACATATATACTTCTCTCCTCCTGAAATACAAGGTCTGGATATTCTTGTTGACGCCTTCTGTCAATAACCTTGAGACTGCAGAACTCTCCAGTCTAAATCTAGGTGGGACCTTTGAGGTAGAAACAGACAATAACTTGAAGAAGTAGAGGTAGGTTTCAACTCTCTGACCTTTGGCCAAGGAGGAAATAGGCTCACAATTTTGGGGGCCTTCACAGGTAACCCAGACTCAGGAAGACAAACACGGTATGTATTCACTCATAAGTGGATATTACGTGCAAAGCAAAGGATGACCAGATGGTAATCGACAGCTCCAGAGAAGCTGGAACCTTCATCCGGTAACCGAGGGAACCAGATGAAGAGATCCACCACCAAGCATTGGACCGAGCTCCAGGAACCCAACTGAAGAGAGGGAGGAGGTAATAAATGAGCAAGGAAGGTCAAGATCATAATGGAGAAATCTATAGAGACAGCTGAATAAGCTCGTGGAAACTCATGAACTCTAGGCCCACAGTTGTGGAGCCTCCAAGGGATCAAACTAGGCCCTCCACATGTGAAAGACAGTGGTGAAGCTTGGACTATCTGAGGGGCCCCTGGTAGTAGGACCAGGATCTACCCCTGATGCATGAGCTAGCTTGTTGGAGCCCATTCCCTATGGTAGGATGCCATGCTCAGCCTTAATGCGGGGGTGGGGAGTGGGGGCTTGGTCCTGCCCTAACTTAATGTGCCACACTTTGTTGACTCCCTGTGGGAACCCTGACCCTTGGGAAGAGGAGTGGGAGGGAGAACTGTGGTTGGAATGTAAAATAAAGAAAAGAAAAATTAAGTCACTGTGTACGTATTTGGGAGCTGTGTGATGGGCCCCCAAAGAGGAGAAAGAAAAAAACAAAAACAAAAACTACAGATTTGAGCCGGGACCTGACCAGTTGAATCTCAGAAGCACTACCATTCACCATCAGCATGGGATCTGCTTGGGCCACCTCCTAGTCTCTGTCTAGACCTTCATAATAATAGTATTTGACCTTCCTCAGTCATGGGTTTTTATAAGAGGCAAATGGAACAGCTTCTGAATTTGGTTTCATTCTATTTACAGCTGAAGTCGGTCTTTGTAAGAAATCCGTAAAGGTTTCTTGTGGGTCCTGTATAACTTTAGTAAATGACTCAATTTTCTTTCCTATTTCTCTAATTCTGTCTCAAGCATTCAAAGCTACTGTGCAGCAGAAATCCAGGATGTGGTCACCATATAAGCTTGCCTTTCTGTAGTAGCATAATCTCTTTCTCCAAGAATTTGATCTTGGGAGATTTTCCTACCTCTAGCTTTACTCCATTATTCAATAATCTTAGCCTCTTCTCTGAACCAGGTACTTTTTTGTAATTGTGGATCAGGTTCTAAAACACCTTTAACCAATTCTATCCTGTCTTTAGGGATAATTCTATTACAAACTGATCATGAGTTTAACATTTGCTTCACAAAAGGTGAATGCATGCCATTTGAGACTATTGCATCCTTGAATCTCCTGTAATCTAACATTGGAACAGGAGCCCAGTTAGCTGTAACAGAGCCTCTGCCATTTGGCAATTCCTGTAAGATTACTGGATATATTAAAGTTGGTTGTCTGAAAACCTTAGGCTGTTCCTCTCTATTCTTATAATGCAATGCTGAAACTGGTTCTCCATTAAATTCCTCTCTCTGGATTTGAATATCTCTGTGATCTGTTTTATTAGGCTTTTTCTAAGGCCTGTATATTAGCACTCAGATTAGCCAACTCTTTTAGTGATCAGACAAAAATGATAAAGCTTATAATATTTACAATTGACATTACATAAATCCCATCTAAATTAGATGCCCTCTCCCTTAATTGTTCCATTTTCAAGGTGTCTAGCATATTATCATACAGAGATCCAAATCCCTTCATTGTAATGGTTTTTCTTATTTTTAATGTAGGAAAGAAACCCTCTTTTTAAACTTATTCCTCCCTTTAAGAACTCCCCATTGTTTTATCAAATCTCCTGACGATGTTGATGAAGATGTGCGACTGATTGCTGCTGCGTAGAACAGTAGAAGCCTGACTGGATTTCAAGGCAGTGACCTAGTTTGAAAGCAGCCTGAGAATGGGGTTCAGGGAAAGCCTACAACCCATGGTCCATGGTGGAGACAGGGGGAAGGGAGCTGTCTGAAAAATGTCAAGGGATTGTTTGGGAAAAGTACAGGTGGTGGAGGTGCTGTCTGAAGGCAGAACCAGCCAGTCTAGGGAGGGTGAGTCCTGTGGCATTTGAGGCTCAGGGGCTTCTGGAGTTTGGGTGGCAGCTGGAGACTGTTTCAGATAGGCTACAACAGGAAAATCCCAAATTCGCTCGGAAGCTTGGGGAAAAAGAAAAGAAAGCCTGCTGGATGGGACTGGAGCCGCACGTGTGGCTCAGGCCTGTGCTGTGGCTACAAAGCCACAGGCAAATGGCTTTTTCATGAATTTGTATACCAAACATTCTTCACCGAATGTAGCACAGTTAATAAAAGCCCAGAGACAGATAATGGGGTTCACCCTGAAGATCAGAAAAGCAAAGCAGCCAAGCCACTAGAGAGCTCTTAGCTCTATGAAATCTTCAGACTGAAAGGAAGTAAGTTCCTTTTTCCTCCTGCTCTCTATTCCTCTCTAGTGCTGGGATTAAAGGCGTGCACCAACACCGCCTGGCCTCTATGGCTAACTAGTGTGGCTGCTGGGATTAATGTGTGCTACCACTGCCTGGCCTTGATGACTGTGACTAGTGTGGCTGTTTTGTGTTCTGGCCTTCAGGCAAACTTTGTTTATTAAAATACAAATGAAGTGTCACTATAGGAGTGGGCTACCACAGAGACAACTATTGAGCCAGCATCTCTGAAACACATGGCCAGGGCTTGGTGGCCAAAGATAAGCCAGATATGTCCCATTGATTCAAGAAATCCACCGGGAAGCAGGCTTGGTGAGAAATAATACTTATTTGCCGCAGGATTTATCTCTGGAATCAAGGCAAAGCTGAAAACTATGATAGGTGATCAAAGCAGCTGAGTCCCAAGTGTGACGCTGGGGAGAGCTTTAAAGTTAGTCCTGGAGATGATCCCTAAAGCTAGTGTGAGCATCTGAGAACTGGGGTGTTACCTCCTGAGACACCGCTCTGGAGGGAAAAGTAAAACTGCCCTTGCCGTGCAAGTTCTGGCTTGTTTGTTTGTTTTTGTTTTCAGAACGTATGAAAGCCAGAAGTCCAGTCGAAGAGAGGGTGGAGGGATTACCATGAGCAAGTGGGGTCAAGACCATGACGGGGAAACCCACAGAGACAGCTGGCCCGAAGTCACGGGAGCTCATGAACTCTAGACCAACAGGTAGAGAGCTGGCCTAGGACCGACCTAGGCCCTCTGTATGTGGGAGGCAGTTGTGTGGCTTGGTCTGTTTGTGGGACCCCTGGGAAAAGAACCAGGATCCACCCCTGGTTCATGAGCTGGCTTTTGGAGCCCATTCCCTATGGTGGGATGCAGACTCGATGCAAGGAGGACAGGCTTGGTCAGCTTAATGTGCCAGGCTTTGTTGACTCCCCATGGGAGGCCTTACTTTTTCTGAGTAGTGAATGGAGGGTGGGTTGGAGGGGAGGTGGTGGGGGGAGCAGGAGAACGAGAGGGCGGGGGAACTGTGGTTGGTATGTAAAATGAATAAGAAAATTTAAATAAAATTTAAAAAGAGCATACACAAGCAAAAAAAATCTCATGACTAAATACTTGACTGATGGAACTTTGCTCTAAAGTTGCCCAAGCCTTCCTAGATTGTGAATATTTTTTTGTTTTTATTATTTATTTATTTATTTATTGGTTTTTCAAGACAGGATTTCTCTGTAGTTTTGGAGCCTGTCCTAGAACTAGCTCTTGTAGACCAAGGTGTCCTCGAACTCACAGAGATCCACCTGCCTCTGCCTCCTGAGTGCTGGGATTAAAGGTGTGCGCCACCACCGCCCGCAAGTATGAACGTTAAATTTTTTCATGGCATCTGCCTCCCGTTCACCTTTGAGCTCCCTCCCACCCCTACTTTCCAGTACCGCTGGTCTCCTCAGAACATTGTCTCTCTATGATATTCAGCTTAGACACCTGTTTGCCGACCACAGCTACCTCAGAAGCCTCTTGGGGACATTTTGACCAGGATCTCCGGTAGCATTGGTTTTTTTGGTAACCTACTTACTTGTAAACATAAAGCAGCTTTGCATTCAAACCTCCTCTTATATCACAGCTTCTGGACTTGGTCTCCCTATTGCAAGGCGCTCAACGGTTTCTTTTTAGGGCACTCTCTCAGTTACAAGTTGGGGAGCAGAGACCACAATGTCCAGTCCGTCTGTCCCCATCTTGGCTCTGAGCTGAAGTGCTTTGGCATTCTCTCTATTCCAGCTGATTCCTGAGCATCTGGCTACCAGTAGATGGCCCCACCAGACAAAAGAGCCCCTGTGAACAAGAGCCAGGACTTTAAGGCCAGGACAGGATTTTTTGTTTTTGTTTGGTTTTGGTCTTTTGAGATAGGTTTTCTCTGTGTGGCCCTGGTTATTCTGGAACTCATTCTGTAGACAAGGCTAATCTTGAACTTAGAGATCAGACTACCTCCGCCTCCGAGTGCTGAGATCCCAGGTGTGCGCCATTACTGCCCAGTGCAGGACAGGATCTTAACAGGCCAAGTTCTCCTGTGAGTTCTCTTGGTTGAAGACAGAGTTGAGTTCAAAACAAGCTTTGTGCTGGTTAGTTTTTTTGTTGTTTCTGCTTGTTTGTTGGTTGTTTTGTATTCATTTCTGTCAACTTGGCACTGCTGGAGTCATCGGGAATGGGGAACCTCAACTGAGGAATTGTGGCCCTCAGATTGCCTGTACGTGAATCTGTAGAGCATTTCATGATTAATAATAATAATTAATAATAATAATTAATAATCAATTGTGGCCCTCAGATTGCCTGTACGTGAATCTGTAGAGCATTTCATGATTAATAATAATAATTAATAATCAATTGTGGCCCTCAGATTGCCTGTACGTGAATCTGTAGAGCATTTCATGATTAATAATAATTATTAATAATAATTAATAATCAATTGTGGCCCTCAGATTGCCTGTACGTGAATCTGTAGAGCATTTCATGATTAATAATAATAATTAATAATCAATTGTGGCCCTCAGATTGCCTGTACGTGAATCTGTAGAGCATTTCATGATTAATAATAATAATTAATAATAATAATTAATAATCAATTGTGGCCCTCAGATTGCCTGTACGTGAATCTGTAGAGCATTTCATGATTAATAATCAATGTAGGGGAACCCAACCTCCTGTTGACAATACCGCCCCTGGGCAGGTATTGAAGAAGTGTAGCTGAGCAAGCACAGGAGAACAAGCCATGGTTCTCTTCAGCTCTGCCTCCAGGTTCCTGCCCTGTACTCCTGTGTGGCTTCCCTCTACAACGGGCTCGAACCTGTAACTTAGATAAACCCTTTCCTCCCCAAGCTGCTTTTGGTCATGGTGTTTATCCCAGCAGTAGAAGGTAAACAAGGACTGCTTGCATGCGATTATCTGAATGAGGTCTGGATAGAAGGCTGCACTCTGGGCAAGGTATAGGACCAGAATCTGCAAGTCATAGTAGTGGGGACAGAACTCACAGGGGGCAAGGTGACAAGGGTGGTCAGAGAGAGCAAGGTCAATGAGTATAAAGATAACACAGGTATTCCTTACCAGGGTTTCCCTTAGGGTAGAAGGTCCTAGGGGTGTCCACAGTATGCTTTATAAAGACTGAAAATATAATTCTTTTATAATAAATATGTTTCTTCTAACAAAAGCCACTACCTGAAGTGTTGGGGACTGACCAAAGCTTCAGATGTGGGCGGCTAGCTTTCTCTCTGCCTGCTTGCCACCCAGACCCTCTACTGGCAGCTCCCTTGGATTATCCATGTTATTGGAAGAGTTGGAGGAAATAATATATTTATATTAAAACAAGCATGAGTCGATTATAAAGTCAGATGCAAAATTCACATAAATTTTTTATGCTAGAAAAGGCACTTGAAAGGCATTTCCTATCTGTTGCTTGGGGGCACGCGCTCAACTCTCAGCGAGAATACTTTAGTGAGGATGTTTGAGAAGTTCTGCTGTGACCCTTCGTAGCCACTAAATTGAGGCCTCATGGAGTGAACTGTGGGGGCCCTGTGCTTCAGGAGTCAGGGCGGCTCCTCCACTCCACCCCTGAATGAGAGGCAGCCTGCTTGCTGGTCCTGTGAGCTGGAAAGCCCGTGGGCATCTTCTTCACTACAGGACAGCCCCAAAGAGAAATGGTTCTGTGTCACAAAACCTGGCCTCAAACGTCGCCTGTGTGCACTGCCAAACACACACTTCTGACAAACTGTCTCTGTGCTTTCTGTATCCTGGTTTCCCCAAAATTCACCCTCAAGGGCCAAGCCCACCTAAAAAGGGCCCCGAGGTTGTCCCCATCCCCTTGACATAGTAGATTCGACCATTTCACAGCTGACACCATGTAAAATAAATGAAAAATGTTAATTAAATGAAAAGTTACACGCATATGTTTATGAATATGGATGTGGGCGTGTGTACATGAGTGTAGAGATAGTGAGAGACTCCCCATAGCTGAGTTACAGGTAGTTGTCAACCACCGGAAGTAGGTGTGAGGAACTGAACTTGGGTTCTCTGAAAGAGCAGTGTGTGCTCTAACTGCTAAGCCATCGATCCCTCCACTATTGAGAGGCCTCAGCAATGGCTCCATCTGATGGGTATCAACCAATGTATTTACTCAGTGTGCACTAATTTCTGGCCAGGAATGGTTATAGGTCTTTGAAATGCCTGTGGAGCCATGTGGACAGATCCCTGTCTTCTTGATCCTAAATTTTAGTGGGGAAGGAAAAATTTAAAAGACAGACATTTCCAGTGCTCCTGAGTGTCTGAGGGAGACGGGTGGGAGACTGAGCACATGGGAAAAGAAAGCAACTGGTTTGCGGCAGGAGAGAGGTCAGAAAGACTCCTCCCCCAGAACTGGCCTTGAAGCAAAAATCTAACCTAATCAGCAACCCAGAATGGAGAGTTGTGGTGATAAAACATTGTGGTTCCCTGAGTGGCCCATGGGCCGCAAGGGCCAGCAGGTCCCAGGCAGGGAGCTGTGTGGCAGGTGAGAGACAGAGGCACACCATGCAGAGAAAGCGGGTATTTATTTAGTGGGTTATGGAGGAGAAAGGGAAATGGGGGAAGGGGAGAAGGGAGAAGAGCAGAGAGAGAGGCAGAGAGAGAAAGAGAAACAGAGAGAGGGAGAGGAGGGGGAGGGGAGAGATGGGGAGAAGGGGGGAGAAGGGAGAGAGATGGAAAGGAAGGAACTCAGGCTAGAAGATCTGCTTGCCTCAGCAGATGAGGAGGGGGGAGGGAGTGGGCGGGGCTTGTCTCTAAAAGGGACAGGACATTACATTTATGAGGCTTCTGGTTCCAGCTTGAAAATCACCTCCACGTTGGTAAGGATGCATTACCATGGATGGAAGAGCTCTCAGGGTGAATTGTGTCTGTGATTCATGTCTAAAGTAGTTTGTGGACCCTTACCATCTGTCAACCCCTCCCAGGTTCTTCTTCTGTAGCATTCAATTACCTACCAGCTCACTGGCTAATACTGTTATTACCCATGTGTCTTGTCTGTTACTCATGGCCTCTCTGTTATCATAGGTTGTGGTCCATGAGGACAGGGGTCTCTTTTGCTCATCTGCAGACAATAACTATTTTCTGAGTCTACTATGAAGTAGACTACTTTCCCATCCTTACCAATATGGAGATGCTAAGGCATCTGCTGCGACGGGGACAGGGGGGTGGTAGGGATAGAAACAGTGACTGCAATGGTCAAGTCGTAAAGAGGGAACACGAAGTTTTCATTTGTCCGAGCAATCCTGCGGAGAGAGTAGAGCGGTGCCTACACTGCTCCCTGTTAACATTGCGATGAGTTCTTTGCTGAAGACCTCAGAAAATTAATTTTCAGCGTGGCCTTCCTTTGAGTGCTTAGAGCCACCCGAGTGATTGCTGCACAGCGCTCCAGAATGGTCTCTCCAAGGACCATCTCAGCTAGCACAACCAAGAAGTGTGTTTGTTCAAGACTGGAACAGTAGAGGCCGAGCAGGATTGCTCAGTGGGTTCGCAGGTTTGGTGAGTGGAAGCTGAGGCATTTTTCTCCCCAGCTCTGGTCTCAAGTGATGTACACACAATCAAGGCTCGTCACTGTTGTGAGGTAAGGCCAAAACTTACTGAGAGTAACATGGCGGAGCTCCAAGGCAGAAATGCCATGGAATTGGGTGGATGGGGCAGACTATTGGAATCCAAAGAAAGACAATATGGTGAGGCAAAGGGGATGGAGGGCAAATCTCAAGCGAGCTTGCACTATCTCTTGAAAGAAGAGAGGGGTCGAAAGGGCATAGTATGAGCAAACTTGTCACTGAGGACTTACATATCAGAACATGGTCAGCAGAGCCCAGACTCTGCATGAGCAGAGACTGCACTAAGCAGCTGACAATTCCAGGAGAGACAATGCCAAGGAGAGCAGTACTTGAATTGTCTCATCTGGGAACAAATGTGTCTTAAGTTCTTACCACCCAAATACAAAGGGTCTGGGTCTGAGTTAAGGAGAAAAACGCCAGGCTTCTTCTTCTTGGAACATAACATCTTGACAGTTTGGCAATGGGTACTGCAGATGAAAGACGGTGGCGGGGATGATAGAGTGCCCGCTGCTTTACCATTAGAACTAACAGAAGACAGTTGTTGGCAGTGTTAGATCAGAAATATAATCCTCCCAAGAAGCTGACACCATCTACAACTGCCTTCTGGCTCACTCGTCCTTTTTCCCTCCCTGACATCTGCAGAAGAGTGGACTATTTAGGTGACTCTCAAGGGGGACCCACCGAGTCCTTGCTTCAGCACGCCCTCCTGAAGGACCTTTGGAAAATGGACTTTTTAAAGTGAAGCTTAAGAAAGACACTGTAGTGGGAGAAGAGAACCATCTGCAAACTGTCTCAGGGCAATATTAGTATAGAATTCCAGCAATACTATTGTGGAATTCGTTTCTGAGGAGAGAGAAGCATGAGCCACTGAAGTCAGCATGATGGAGGGAGGGGATGCGAGCCCTCGAGCTGATTAAGTCAGCCACATTCACAAGGCGATTGCTTTTCTTTATGACAACTGTAGGCAGATTAAGCACATGTTCCCGAAGTTATTAATTTGACATGATAGGAGTTACCCCGAGGCTGAGGATGAGAGCCAATACACTGTGGTCTTAAATGTCTTCTATTGAAAATTATCAAGATTTTGCCACACTAAGGGCCTTCATTTTCCTGGATTTAACTCCTCCGTCTTCCCTTTCAATCCCTTGGCCTCTCCGCTTCTCTAGGTCCTTTCGACCTTTTCCTGACGGCCACCGTTCAGACAGTACACCTTAGGTGTCAGACAGCTGCCTCCTTTGCCATCTGGCACGGTGGTTCCTTGTGTTGATGGAAGGGGGCCAAATGTGTTGCCTTCTTTGCCCTCTGTATCTTTTATGACTCTGCCAGTAGACAGAGGTGTGGGCTTTAACTAGGGAACTGGGTGAGGCTGAGGGGCCCTCGTGCTAAGTCTCGTCTGAAAGGAAAGTGCCAGCTGCTTAATGCAGAACCCAGCAAGAGACGGCAAGCGCTAAACATCTGCCACCTTCGGAAAATGGCCAAAGAATGCGGAGGGAATGCAGCTGACACGGGCTGCAGGCAAATGCAGACTTAGAGAATTCAACTACAAATTGCTGAGCGGAGGAGAGGGCAGGGGACGGTTTCTGAGCGGGAAAGGCAATGCAGACAGGTACTCGCCCATCACACGGGTAGGAGATGATCTTTGTTCGCACTTTCCAGGATGTTAAACGACAGGGCTCCTCTCCACCCTAAGAGCTATGTGTGCAACATGTGTAAGGAGCGTGACTCTCGGTGAACAGAGCATAGAGTTACGATGCGGCTCTTGGATGCTGATCCTCTACATTTTACTGCTTGACCAAAGAAAGGGCAATTGGGCAGTAGGGAATGTGACTCTGCATGGGACATTTTGAAGGATGACATATTGGTCTCCAGTGTAACACCTATACACACTTTGTGAGCCATTTCCATGCCCAACTTTAAGGAATAATTTTGGACCCCAATGGGACTGACACCACAGTCTGTCTATGAGGAGTGTGCTGTAGTGAGCCCCGATACATGTTCCGTGACCAGAGATGCTCCATACCCACCTCCTGTTCCACCTGAGGTTACTAGAAGGGAGGGGAGGGACTGTTGGGGAGGAGGGTGGGGTTGGGACAGAGTCCACTACTGGTCAAAATGACTAGGTTTCACTTTGCTGGTTTCTACAACTGTCTCCTAAAGTTCCCATGCCCTCTCCTCCCCCCGGAATCCACCACAAAGCTTTGTTTTGGGGTATCCAAAGCTCCTTGAGCCAGAAGAGGGAAGATGAATATGTTGGTTTCTGGGGTTTCTTTAATGATTCATCAAGGCGTCTTCAGTGCTCAGGGCCTCCTATCTCCCTCGGTCTTGTGCGTGTCTGTCAAGGGTGACGTGTGGCCCGCACTGAGGCGTTCTAAATTTAGACAGGAGCACTATAAGTTAGTGATGAGAGGCTCATTCGCACAATTTCCCTCAAACTTATTCTGCATTATTCAGTAATTAAAACTTATGTTATCAAGCCAGCCCATGAAACATTTATTCCAATTATAGCCACTCGTCATCTCTTCATCTTATAAGATGTTTAATCTTTTATAACTCCTAACAAAAATAAACTCTCAAACCAAAGATGAAGCGTTTAGATGTCAATGCTAATTTGTGCAAAGGGTATACAGCAGCTCAAAGTTGTTTTAGGGTGCAGTTGAGCAAAAAGGTTCAGAAACCAAAATGCAGGGGATCTCACAGTTTGACACTGGTCACGGTACCTCCTTCACTTCCTACAGCTGTAGTGTGCAGTATAATTTGAGTTTGGTTCTTCAGTTTTTAATCATATTGGCCCAAATCCAGGGTAGTCCCATCATCATGAAAGTTCTATAGGACACCACAGGCTTGCGACATTCTGAGAACACACACGGCCAGGAGGGGCAGGTAACAGCCAGAGAGAGGAGTTGGGCTAAGGCACAACTATTCAACCATTCAGCGTTTCCTAAAAAGTAGTTCAAGCACACTTTGCAAAATTCAAAGCACACAAAATGATTTATACAGTAAGACTCTTTCTGCCCCGTCCCCAGTGACCCAGTTTCCCCCCACCCCCAACTTTTTGAAAACCTGCCCAAAGATATTCAACTCAAATAGTTGTGTGTGAGTGTGTGTGTGTGCGTGCGCGCACACGTGTGTGAGAATATGGCATTTTCAAAACACAGACACGAATCTTCTGTAACACTCCTCCCATACAATGGAGAGGTTTACCCCTCCCCCAGGCTAAAAGTCCTCCAGCTGCCACCTTGTTTTCTAGAACACTTACACTTGGAATCCTGAGATTCCAGGTGAGAAGTCTGGTCAGCCCATACCTACCAGTCTAGAGACACCACATTTAAACTCACAATCTGCTCCCACTCCCCTCTGAGCTGTTTCTTAGCTGTATTGGCAAAGGTGTTGAAGTTGGGAGTGGAGCGGCATCTTGGTTAGTCCTGTGTGCCTCACAAGAGACGCTTTGTATTTTGGTAAATTTAGAAACACTTGGTGAGATGTAGAAAGCAAAGCAATGAAAAATAAAATAATTAGTAACTCCAAGACAATCAAAGTTAAGCCAGAAAAAAATATATATAACATTCCACGTGTTGAGTTGTGGATACCCAACAGCCACGGTAACGCATACACATAACAAGATCAGTCTAGGCAAAAGGGTGATGTGACTGCAGCGGCATGGAGGAAGGGTGGGAAACAGGAACTAAAGGGGAGGATATCTGCAATAGAAAGGGTTCAGAGTGGAAGACACTAAAAGTAACCGTATTCGAATATAGACATAAACTGCAGGGGGAGCAGATGGGGTACCTGGGGTACATCTGTGTGATAGGAGAAATGACGCATGAGAGGACACTGATGAGGATGTAAATAGACAAGGGGGATGGAGCACTCACAGTGCCTAGGCTATGGTGAGCTTTTGAGAGGGATGATGCATCCGAAGAAAAGGAGAGCCTGGCAAGGGAAGACCCGCTTACGGATTTTAGGTAGAAAACCGAGAGCTTCCGTTCCATATCCTATCTCCTTTCTCAATGAAACATGAGGCTAGTTCATCAGTGAAGAGCAAAACCAGGAGAGCGTTAGGTGAGAGTTTTAAGGGGGAAACAAATTATGGCAAAGTCACCTCAAAGAGTACGAGTTGGCCATCGTATCACTTAGTGGTTTTGAACTGGAGCTAGAAGCAGACTGGCTCCCTTGGCTTTCCAGGCTAACATGGGGGCACGGGAGCAGTCAGGGAGGTGTCAATCATCAGGTCTAGTAGTGTTTTGTCGGGGACCACACTTGGGAGATAAGTGGTTCTGAGGATGGGAGATGTTTAAGAAACTGGTCACAGTGGTGAGCCACAAACCCTAACGCAGAGGAGAAGGGTAAGCAGAGGAGGTCACTGATGGACCTATTAAAGCTGGTGGGACCAGTGGGAAGGAGATCTTGATGGATCGAAGAACTATAGCATGTGCCAAGAAATGTGGGAAAGAATGAGTGTTTGGATTTGCAGAGGCATGAGATTTTCTGATGACAACGAGGATGAGAAGAATCTTGAGATGGAATGGAGGTTTCTAAGGTCATAGTGGATGAGGAGCTCAAGAACAGTGAGGAGAGAGGATGCTAGGTGAGACACCCTTGCGACTAATTTCAATGGAATTAACAAAGGAGCTATGCAGAGAAGAAGACAGGGAGCCAGGAAGCATGGGGCCTCAAAAAACGAAGACTGTCTGAGTCAGGCAGTAGGCCACCAAACAGGAAGTGGCTTTGGTAAGAGGTATCACAGGCTCAGTTTTAGAAACAACGGCAGGCACCAACAAACATAACCTGCAGATTTTGAAACCCACAGACCAAGTAGGCTTTGCCAGAAAGAGCCAATGACTGCGTCCCTGGTACAATGCAGACTCCCATTAAGTAGAGGAAGAAGTTCTGAAACACGCTGAGTATATGTGCGAAAACTAAGCTTAGGGAGTGGGGGTTCTAGACGATGCCATGGAAATATCTGGAAGGAAATGGAAAGGAAGGGTGCAAGAATGGATCAAACCATGAGACAGACAAGGTAGGAAAGGGATAGGCACATGATGATGTCACCGGAAAGACCTTCCTGTCTCCTGGAAATGAAAACCAGACCAGGTCACTGTCCCATTCAGAATTTTCTGCTGGCTTTCCACCACATTGAACTCTTTACAAGGACCAACTAGGGCCCAGCTCAGTGGCCCTACAAGTAGGGGACCCAGATCAGTACCACTGCATGCCCTAAAGCTTGCGATAAATGTGAATTCTTCCCCCCTCCACAGCTACTGACTCATGATCTTTAGGGTAGGACCCAGGCATCTGTGTTGCTCATGACTTCCAGCAAGTGATTCCAAAGAGCAGTGAACTTGAGGACTATTGACACATGGATTCTGGTCCTTCCCTGTCTGTCTGTCCTCTGAGTCTCCTAATTCACTAAATCAGAGACACACTGGTCTTCTTTCTTCCTGCTCCCAGTTTCAAACTCTCCTCTGGTCCTTTGCTCTAACAACTACCTGCTTAAAATCTACCTGCCCCCATCATCTGTGACCCAAGGCCTCACCATGCTGGCCTCTGTCCAGACAGAGCCTCCCTTGCCACCCCGTCATCTCCAACTTCCAGTCACCTTCTAACCCATTACCCAACAGTTTCTTAAGCACCTCGCACTGCCTAACATCTGTTTTCTTAAACGTGTTTGTTCATCTGCTCTACCAGAATGTAACTGCACAGTGATGGGAAGAAGGGACATAACTATTATTTTGCTACTATGTCCACAACACCTAGAAGAGATTCTGGCATATCACAAATATCAATAATTGCTTACTACTAAATGGATTAACCAATAAAACGCGGTGAGGTCAACTTAGATGTGTATTAGGCTTTGTGTGCACACGGGCTACTAAACAGAGCTTCTCACCAGCGGGTACTGCTCACTGGGTCTAGGCTGCAGCCTCAGATCTGCATGTCTAACAAGTCCTCAGTGATTTGGGGCTTCTGGCCCACAAAACTCACTCCAAATGACAAAAAATTTATAGCAAGTCCTTGGATCTTTCTGTTGTGCTCTCAAAGACTTTGACTTTGGATGGTGTTCAGACAGCATCCCACGTATCCAGTTACAGCAGGGATGCCTGTATTTGAAGTACTTCCTGGCCAGGAATAACAGTTTTCCTAAACCAGTTCTCCTTAGAGAAGAGATGGTTGGACTATTTCCAAAGATTACAAAGCAATGAAAAGAGCATACTAGGGAAGCTACTGCTTTAAACAGGGCTGAGTTCTGCTGGTAACGGCTCAGCAGGAGCCAGGCTCCAGGCTGGACTAGTAGAGGTGAGCATAGGTCCATGGATTCCGTCGGAAATCTGCTCACTATGGGGTGAGGAGGTGTGATGCCGCTCCCATCCTCATCACTGAGTAGGAGTACCAAGCCGAGTGTCCAGGGTGTTCATCGACCCTCCTCTGCTTTCTTCTGGATGTGCCTCCATGAAATTCACCTATTAAAATTTAATCTCCAAATTCATGTTGATAATATTTGGAGTAGGGCCTGTGGGACGTGATTAGGACTACTTGAGGTCATGAGGGTGGGGCCGCGTGATGGCATCAGTCACTTTATAAGAGTGACTTAGCCCTAACATAGCCCTAAGTTAATGTGCTTACTTTGTCTTGTATTAACTCATTTTCTATTGTTGTGATAAAACACCAGGACCCAGGCACGTCACAGAAGGATGGGTTTATTTGGACTGATAGGTCCTAGAGGGTGGGTACCCTCTGTTATGGGATAGAAGCAGGGCAGCAAGCAGCAGAACGAAACAGGGTGCTGAGCACTACCAGCAAGAAGCAGCAAACCAGAAATGGCACCACACTCAGGGACATACTTCCTCAAACAAGGTCACACCTCCTAAATCTACCCAAACCCCACTGCCAACTGGTGATCAAATATTCAGACATCTGAGCCTGTGGCAGACATTCTCCTTCAAACCACCATAGACTAATTATGAAATGCCCTCACCATCATATGGCACACAAAGACCTTACTTGGAAAACGACTGAGCAAATCCCAGTACCCAGCTCTTGGAGTTCCAGCCTTCAAACACAGAAGCCAAAAGCCTTCTATTTATAAATGACATGGACTCAAGTTTTTTTTTTATTGCAACCACAGAAGACAGACTAAGATCTTTCTCGCTCACATGCTATAGATTGGCGATAGCAAAACGAAGAAATAAGGGGCTACAGTATCTAAAACCCCCAGCGCTGGCTGTGGTGCCTTCACCTGTAACTCCAGAACTCAGTATGCTGAGTTTGTCCGTCTGAGTTATACAGTGAGACTCCCACCTAAAAACAACCTGTCAAACACAAAAATCTTCGCAGTGATATCCAGAGGCGTCAGAGATGCAGCTCTCAGAATATGCTGTCAAGAGGTGATGATACACATGCCCCAAAGAGTATTTTCATCAAAAGAAAGTTAGGAGAATTCGGCTTACATTCATACAAATTAGACTCCAGAATGCAGGACCTCTTAGAAGCATTAATTTGTAAACCCAGAATTTCTCAAATTTATGGGCCACCAAATTTTCTAAGGATCTTGTCGAATTAATAGTTTTATGTGCAGATACTGGGCAAGCTCAGAGGGTAAGCTGAGGCATTTCCTAGGTGAAGAAGGCTAAGCAGAGATTGAACAAGGACTACAGAGAGAGACAATTGGGCTCCCGTCCCTGATTCAGCCTTCTGTCTGCTTTCCCAACTTGCATTTCTCACCTGGAGCAGCCTTCCCAAACAGGGAATCTCTGATCTCTCTTTTCTGCACCGCCCTGAGCCTCCTCCTCTCAGAGGTCTGTGGAAAGACTAGATAATCACCCATTATTGTGAATTAATTTGATTCCCTCTGATGAATGTTACTATTTTATAGAGGAATTCTCAATGGGACCAGCCAATCTCCAAGATCTCAGCTGGGGAGAAAATATTTTGATTGAGAAACCTGTCTTCGCTACTAACGGATGTCTTCTTACTGTGTCTGGCGTTGAGGGACTGTTGGGAAGGTCCAATATGATATTATTGCTCCCCAAAGCCTTCAACCAACACCTCCAAACTCCACGCTTGGGAGATACCTGCCACAGTCCCAGGTGACTCTTTACAAGAATACAGATTTTAGCATTTGGGGTAAGACTCAGTTTTATCTCCTCCACTTTATGAAATATTTCTGAGTCAAGGCTCTTCCTTCTTTTTTCGTCTCTGAACCATACTCACACTGACCTGGTGGCCATGCCTTTTTCCTCAAATGCAGTCAATATCAGGACAAGAAGGGAACATGTATAGCCCCACAGAGTTCTCACTTGATCGGTAAAATAGGATCTGGGCAAAAAGAACTTCTGGATTTTGCTATTGGGACTTTTTTCCTTCTATTTTTTTTTTAAATGTCATTATGAAGTTCTCAAGAAAATGAACCCACCTGATGGCCCTGAGACAGTGCCACTATAAGGCAGCTTCTTAGATGCTTGGTGACTCCAGTTGTGCCTACACAAGGGTTACCTTTGTCTTACTTTCTGCTATTGCGACTTCTTGCGTTTCCTTGGAGCCTCTCCCTTCTGAATGACAACTGCCTGCAGCTGTAGTTATCCTGTTTTTCCAGTGTAGGACAGGCATCATGCAATCTTCTAAATTTCTCATTACATTTTACTTATTTGGGGTATGGGGATGCGCGTGCTGCGCATCTTCACATATGTCCTGTAGCATGTGAACCTCCCCATGTGCCCTGTGGCTTGTGCACTTCCACATGTTCACACTTAATAGTAAACGAATAAAGGAGGCAGATTCCCCAGCAAACTGGCTGATCCCTGACTCAACTGAGATTTCTGTGCTGCTCCGCTGGATGCTGGCTTTGCTTCCAGCTTCTTGCATGGATGGAGACAGACTCAACTCTATAGCAACCGCTTCCTCCGCTTTCCCTAGCTTTCCTCTTCCTGGTTCCAGGGCACCTCTGTCTCAGCACCTCTCTTGTGAGCCTTCTCAGCCTTTGTGGCATGAGGTTAAAATCTGTTCTGTACCCCAAACCGGGCCCAGATGAAGAGGGAATAGCCCCCTTTCTCCTGCCAGAGTCCCTCAAGGGCTCAGAAACTCTGGAAGGATTTTACTGAGAACAGCCCCTCCTCTGGGAGGCTCAGGATGAAGAGCCAAGGAGGCCAAGAATGTGCTGTTACAGACCAGACTTCCTGTTTCAGGTGCTCCTCTGACCTTTGGTAATTAGAGCTTCGGAAGTGGTTGGCTCCCCTCTAGAAATTGCAGCTAATGAACCTCAAATTCTGGGGCTATTGAAGGTTTAATTGGTTCATGGTGGCTGAGTGGTTGGATTCCAGTCCTGGCCTGGAATCCCTGAGAGGCAGCCACAGCAAGAGCCACAGCAAGAGGGAGCTGGCTGGCTGCCCTGCATTCAGCTCCAAGTTCCCCGATTTCCCTAAAGATTCTTCAAACACTTTTGGTACCCTACATCTAGAACATTCGGTTTGGCCATTCTGTCTTAGACCCCTCATATTGCTCCTCTCCTCACCCTTGGTCCCACCCAGTATGCCCTTCCTAGGTCGCTGAATCAAGCCTGGAGAAGCTCCCGTTTGTCTGTAGTCCTGCCTATAAGAGTGGTTCGGAAAGTCTCTGTTCTGTGAAGTCAGAGAGGCCAGCTCTTCCAAACTCTAATGTGAGTGGAGTTGTGTAGAAACAGAGGCCCCTGATTCAGAGCTGGGCCCAGTACTCTGCATTTGTGCTGAGCTCCTCAGCCAATCCTAACGCGGCTACTACGAAAAGCCTGTGCGGAGGCTTCAAGCCATGGACCTGATTTCATGCATAGTAGCTTCGTATAGGGTTTTGAGTCTGTTTGAAATAGTAACAGCCTTTCCCCCTCCTCAAATAAAATATATATTTCACTAATCCAAATGTTTAAGTTCAATCCTAACATGTATTTATAAATTCAATTGGGTTGATAAAAAAAATGAAAGTTGTAGATGACTTACATCAGCTTCTAAATTCATGTCTTTATCTTATCAAGAAACCCATCAAATTGTAGATTTTTTTAAAAATAATTCCCTCCTCAAAATCTTAGAATGTTCCCCATAGTACGGCACTCTGTTGGGAGGGGTCTTCATGATCGCTGTGCCGGGAAGGCTCTCCAGAAAGCACCCAAATTCACATGCATCTCACTCCCAGCGTGAGCATATGAGTTCCGTGATTCTCAACACACCTGTTGTTTCTTTGCTGTGTTTTCCTGGAGTAGCACACTCAGCCTGGATGATTTCTATGTTGGATGGCTAACTCTTGTGGGCTTTGTCCTGTACAAACATTTCCCAGCTTCCTGGTGCCCTGGAGGCCAGCAGTGTACACCCTTTTACACTCTGGCATGCTTGTGGGATGTGGAGGGAATAAAAACTGCCTTCGGCATTGCCAGAGGTCTCTGGGGCAAAACCATCCCCCAACCTTCTGAGAGACATTACCATGCAGGTGCTAGGATCTGGAGTTTCCGTGGCACACCGTTTGAAAGCAAGGGCTCCACAGCCTGCATTTAGTGCTCAGCACACCACTCTGGTACTTCCATCACCCCCTGTAGGGGCCCTTTACTAGACTTCAACTCCCTCAAAGCAGAGGAAATGCCATTATGAATAGTGACATGCTCAGTGTGGTGTCCAGCTAATATTAGTTGATTGATGAACAGAGACACGATTGTCTGCCTGGGCTATCTCACAGAGATGATTTGAGAGAAATCTGAAATAGGGGATGTGACCACGTGTTGAAAGCATCAACAGATCTAAGAATGAAGTGATAATAAAACTGCCAAAGCACATTTGTTCATCCACATTTCTTATCGCCCTCTCTTCCTGCAACCAGAAATAAGAACAAGGATGGCTACCTTCTCTTTCGCAGAAAATGTCTTGATTCCCGTCGCATGGCGTCAATGCTGCCCTTCGCGATTGGTGAGTTTCTGAGTCTCCATTTGCTCATCTATAAACTAGAAATGGTAATCTCCGTTTCATAAAATTATTTTGAGGATCAAATGAGGTAATATAGGTAAAGTACCCAATGACCCAAGAAAGTCACATAGGAAGCACTCAGGAAACAACGCTGTTTGCTCTGCCTTTGGGGTATCCTAAAGTATCCCCTCTCTGAGAAGAACAGAGGCCAGGATAACAGAAAGCAGCAGCTGAGCTAATCTCTACACAATTTAACTTTGACAGTGGCTTCACTAGCACTCTCCTTTCACACGCACCCTTAGGTATACACACACACACCTCTCTACACTAAATCCTTGACTTTCCAGTATCTCTTTCCTACATAAAAGTTCTCTATCCCTTGAATCCCCATCATACACTCTAGATACTCAAACCAGAAACCAGGGACTTGTTCCTTCTACTGATAGAAGCCTACCAAGATGTAGTGATCCAAACATGAGTTCCGAGCTAATGAGATGGCTCCGCAAAAAAAGACATTTGCTGCACAAACCTGATGACCTGGATTTGTTCCCAAACCAACAGTGGAAGGAGAGAACCAGCTCCCCAAAGTTTCCCTTTGTAGACACAGACCAGACAGACAGACAGACACGCACACTGTGGTAGTTTGAATGTAATTGACATCCATAAGCTCGTAGGGAATAACAGTATTGGGAGGTGTGGCTTTATTGCAGTGGATATGGCCTTATTGGAGGAAGTGTGTCACCGTGGGGGTGGGCTCTGAGGTCTCATGTATGTTCAAGCCATGCTCAGTATCTGAGACCACTTCCTGTTGCATGTGGGTCAAGATGTAAGACTCTCAGTTCTTTCTCCAGCACCACGTCTGATGCATACCACCATGCCAAAGCATGGGGATAACAGACTAGACCTCTGAAGATGTAAGCCACCCCAATTAAATGCTTTCCTTTGTAAGCATTGCTGTGGTCATGGAGTCTCTTCACAGCAATAGACACTCTAAGACACAGACAGACAGACAGACAAAGATAGATAGTTAATAGATAGATAGATAGATAATGGATAGATAGATAGATAGATAGATAGATAGATAGATGATAGATAGATAGATAGATAGATAGATAGATAGATAGATAGATAGATAATGGATAGATAGATAGATAATAGATAGATAGATAGATAGATAGATAGATAGATAGATAATGGATAGATAGATAGATAGATAGATAGATAGATAGATAGATAGATTGATTGATTTTGGGGAATGATTGAAAAATAATTTTCTGTGGATTCTTCCGACTTTTAGCTCAGGTCTTCACCTGTCTTACCTCCCCTTCTGCAGAAATCCCCGATATTTTTCTTTCTGCATGACCATGGTTGCTGTGAACCATTCTTTCTATGCTCCTAAGTGGCATTTGCTGATTTCATATAATATAGAAAGATCAAATTCAAATGTCAAGCGCCCATGTGTTCAGTCAGCCCTCACTCTTAAACTCAGGGGATGCTCAATGACTCATGAATTCTGCACTAATCATACTGTCCTTACATGTGACTTTTGGAAATATTCTTTTCCCTTGCATGTCCATCCCTGCCTTCATGTCTGTCTGGATACTCCTCTTCACCCCTTGGTGGCTGTCTCACTGACACATGCCAGTAATCAATGGCAAAGATTTTATCAAATGCCATGCAGCTCCTTCCTTGCTTTCCCATAATCCAAAAATCTATGCTATACCGGACAAACTGTCTCCGTATTTACAGTGGGAAATGTTATCAACAGAATATTCTGCATCCTATAAAAACGGCAGCTATGACACATAAATGTATATAGACTGACTGGCTTGGGTGTCTAGGCAATCTCGCCCAAAAGCTGACATTGTATTAATTTCCTAGGTGGACTTTTGAAATTCTAGGACATCCTCCACAGCAGTGTCTTTTCTCAAAAAGTCCTCTAGATTTCCTCTTTATTGCAAAGAAGCCCCAGGAAAGCATCTTGGGAGTAATAGACTTATTTCTTGTCTATTTGGTACCCAGAGTATTAAAGGAATGTGAGAGACTCTATCTTCCATGGAGTTCAGCTCCCACTCCTCTTTCAGAGCCGTTTATCTGCTTCTCATTATCTCTTCCCATGTCTTGGCTCCCCCCCACACATACCTGTACTTTTATATCTGCTGGGGAAAATGAAGATTCCCATCCAGGAAAGGCCAAAGAAAACAAGGTGATCATCTAGCTGTATCGAGCCCTTGTACATATATATATACCAGGTCTGCAAGTTTCCACCTGGCTGTCTTGGTCAACCTTCTCAGGGAGCCAAGAAGATGGGGACCTGTGTTTCTTTTGTAGATAAAAACACTCCAGCTGGAGAGGTTAAGTCCCTTACCTAAGGCCTTGTAGCAAGAAAGAAGCAGAAACAAAACTGACTGCAGCTCTGACTTTAGAATGCATGCTGCCATATTCCACGGGTGAGTGGGATAGTTCCACATGGTTCCAGGGGCTGTGTTCCAGCCTTCTACTCAGAGGACGCAGGGTGGGATTTCCTGGCACCCCTCCTTCAGAAGGAAAAAAACATTTTGGAAAATAGAGAAGAATAAAGAAAAGAAAAAAAATGATTTCTTCATATGCCTTTTCTGTATGTGACTTTATAATTGCAGGCACCATGCCTCGCCTACAGCCTTGGCACTGTGCCACCACCATCTCTGTGTACTGAGAAGCTAGGGCACAGTGGCTACAGGGGAGATGTTGTTCTGTAGAAACAAACTAATCACAAAGCCGTGAGAGCCAACTCACTCCACCAAGAGCCAACTTGTCTTCCCACCTCGCTAGTCACTTAGAGGCAGCCACAGGTCCAAAGAGATCACTGGACCTGCTGGGAGTGGGAGGTGGGAGGTGAACAAGACATAGATACAGCAACATGCTCACAAAAAGTACCTGTACCTGTGGCAGAGCACAGAAGGCTTTCAGGACCGCGTGTGGGCAGGGTTGCCTGACCACAGGCCGCCCTGGTTGATTAAATGGTTTCTATATGAAAATGAACTGAGAGCTTTCTGGACTGTGGTTAAGAAAACTATCCTCAGCAGGGCCATTACTGTTCAGGCTTGGGAGAGAGCCAGTACCAGCAGTGTGGGTAAGTACAAATGCTGTGGCCATGTGCCACTCCGCATACCCCAACAGCGGAGGGATATGAGTACTCATGAGGAAACAGGCACTTCTGTGGAACTGACTTGATGCGAGAAGTCTCTTGAGCTTCTGGAAACACCCCCATCCGTCCTCAGAGAGGAGGCCAAGGAAATGGAGAGACAGAGCTGGAGGCAATGTGTCCGTCCTCAGGAAGGAAGAAGAGACTCGAGCAGCGCTCTGCTGTACCCACAGGTGTCTCTGAAAAGGGCACACTCCAATCAGGAATATAAAGATAGGCACACAGGGAAGAGAGAAAAAGACTGCCCAACTATTAGGGGCCTTGGCTGGACAACCAACAGGACAATCACAGCAGTGCATCCCGTAAGCCAGTCCTTCACCTGAAGGCTCTCAAGCAATGTAGGCAGCATCTGTCCTAAGAACGGTTCTGCAGCTTGTGACGGACGGCCAGGGAGATGCCGAAGAGAATGGGATCGCTCCCATTCCTCTCTTGACACTCATGCTCCTCGCTTTCTGTCTGGCTGAAGAGATGTGGAGGAGAGGGATTATAATACCAACCAAGTAGCTGTCACCGGCAGTCCCTTCCTCAGACCTGAATGACTGGGACGGGGACCCAATGCTGACAGTCCAGTGCCTTTGAAACGGTCTTAATCAGCAGACTTTCTCCACGTCTCTTGTACCCTCTATCCCATCTTTACTCCTGACATTAGAACACTGAGCCTTCTGCATATAGAGCTGTGGGAAGTCTGGTAAAACACACACAAGCAGATTCTTGGTTTGTGGGTTTAAGAAGCTCAGGGGCTGTCATCTGATTCATCATGTCTCTGTAGCTTGTTCCTCACACATTCCCACTGTCTTTAGTGGCTAACAGTGTGTGAATGGCAGTTACTGAGGAAGCCAAAGCTAATTGAACTGCCAAAGAGTCCGTCTTTTGATGACGCTACCTTCCCTGTAGATTGATGAAAGTCTACTTTAAAAGAAAAGGGTTGGAATGGGATCACTCGGAAAAGCGCTTTCTGGGAAAGCATAGGATCGGGGTTTGGACTGTAAGCACCCAAGTAAATGCCAGGTGAGGCGGTGAGTCCCCTAAACTCCCAAGCACTCAGAAGGCAGGGGCAGAGGCAGAGGCAGAGGCAGAGGTAGGTGTCCCCCAGGCAAGGTGGCTAGATTAGCTGAACTAGAAAGTTCTGGACTCAAGTGAGAGACCCTATTTCAAAAACTAAAGTAAACAAGAGCCAAGGAAGAGACCCGATGTTGCCTCTGACCTACACACATATAAGCACATTCATATGTGCCCACCCCTGACGTAAACATGTATGCACTCATGAACACCACACATGTAAACACATAGAAAAAGGGGGGGGGGAAAGGTGTTAAGTCAAGTCCTGCCCACTGAGTGTGCCCGGCCTCCCTCTGAGGAGACATTTAGAGGATGGTGGTGGACAAAAAGCCTCGTGAAGATGATCTGAAAAGCAGAATCAAAACCAAACTAAAAGGGCAAAAGGCAGACCTGCTGGTTTCTGGGTTTCAGAGGATCCTTGGAAGAGGATGCTGGAGGCTGGTTAGCTATAGGACCTGGCTGTGCTCCTACTGTTGCTGTTGCCATTGGCTGAGGACACGCTGTGAGGGAGCGCATGTGCGCCCAGTGTTGGGAATGTCTCTTCAGCTGTCCCCATGACCACAGGGCCAGGATTGCCCCCTCCCTGGCAGGAGGACAGGAAGTGGCTGGACTGAGGCCAGATCCACTCCGGAGATAGAGATGTTGAAGGCTAGAAGCCAGCTCTGTTAATAAGGAAGCAACCCCGGAGGCGGGGTTTTCTGCGTATCCACTACTTTTCATCATTATTATTATTATTATCATTATCATTATTATTATTATATCCACTACTTTTCTACATCTCACTGGAGACCGGAAGGTAGGGTTGGAAAAGGTATACGAACCATTCCACCATGGAATAGCAGCTTGAAGACATAAGGAAGCTCTGGATAGGACTGTCTTCTCATAAAGCAGCTGGTCTTTGCTTCTGGAAGACAGTAATGCAATACTAGGGTTGTTGGAATTAACCCAGCCTTGGATTCTCTTGGACTCAGCCAGAACTATTTCTGGGTCTTCCTTTTTCTCCTACGATGTCTCTTTTCAAGGATCCATGCAAGCCTGGAGTCTTTACCCAACCCCCTTCACTGTCAGTCACTAAGGGCAGCATGGTGGGGAGAACTAGGGAACAAGCCTTGGGGATGGTGAACAAGATGGCAGACCCCATGGTTCTTAAACCCACAGAGTGAGAATTGCCTGTGGGTGTTTAACCCTGATTTTCCAAAGTCCCACGTGCAGAGACACCCAGGTTCCAGCTTTAGCATCTTCCCTGGGAAACCATACTCACTTCGTCTCTAGCATCAATTTCTGGTTGTACTCTGGTCTCCTAAGAATCAACAAACACCTGGGGGTTGGGCGGGGTCACCTCAGTATCTTCCCACTCTCTCCAGGGCCTTAACCCTAATAGCCATCAACCAAGGTAACTCTGATTATTCCAAACACAGGATTTTTTTTTAATCTAAGCTATTTTAGTTGATTTCAATGGGAAGTTGCTATCATTCAAGTTACGGTGTAGAGCTTGGATGGAAATCCAGTTAATATTATATATTAAAAAATTATGTATATGTGCATTCTATCTGCATGTATATCTGTGCACTATGTGCACACAGAGTTTGGAGGAGGGCATTGGATCCTCTGAAACTGGAGGTACAAACAGTTATAATCTCCCTGTGGGTGCTGGGAATAAAACCTGGGTCCTTTGGAAGAGCATCCAGTGCTTTTAACCATCGAGCCAGCTCTCCAGTCCCTAATAAGAATTTTTTTTTCCTGGTTGTTAACTTTTTTATTGAAAATAGACTTTTCTGTCATACGGCACATCCTGACCACAGTTTATATTCCCTCCATTCTTCCCAATACCCACCCCCACAGATCTACTCTGTTTCCCTTTAGAAAGAAACAGACCTTCAAGATACAATGACCAAACACGGCAAAACAAGATACAATAAGACAAGGCAAAAAGCCCTCATATTGAGGCTGGACAAGGCAACCTAACAGGAGGAAAAGAGTTCCAAGAGATGGCAACAGAATCAGAGACACACTGTTAGGAGTCTCACAAGAACACCAAGCTAACGGTCATAGCATACACACAGAGAACCTGGGGCAGACCCATGCAGATCCTGTGTGCTGCATCAGTTGCCCAAGCGATCTCTGCTTAGTTGATTCAGTGGGGCATATTCTCCTGGTGTCCTCCATTCCCCTCTAACACCTACAATTTTTCCTTCTCCCTTCTGTGGGGTACCCAGAGCTCCAAAGGGAGGGTCTGGTGGAGACCTCCAATTTGGACTCTCTCTCCACATGTCTCTCTGTGGTCTCTGCACCAGCTCCCATCAGCTGCCAGAAGAAGCCTCTCTGAAGATGACTAGACAAGGAACCAGTCTATGAGTATAGTCTAATACAATTAGGAATAATTTCTTTGATTTTTTTTTTTTGCCATTGAGTTTTGTTCTACCCTATGTCTCTGGGTTATCCAGACTCTGGTTCCTGGCCATCAAAGCAATGTAGGGCATGGGCTCCCTTTCCTGACATGGACCTCCAGATATTGGTTGGCCTCTACCAGAAGTTCTGTGCCACCATTGGCACAGCACATCTTGTAGACAAGACAGATTGTAGGTCAAAGGTTTTGTGGCTGGGTTCGTGTCCATGTTTGTCTTTTGGTAGCCCACAATAAAGAGATTAGACTATAGAAATGAAGGTTAAATGTAGGCACCAGCTCAACCTCTCTACATCCATTGAGTTCTGTAGATGTAGTCTTCAGCAATGGGGCCCACTGTCAGTTTGCAGAGAGCAACCCAGTGCTCTTGCACCAGCCTGGGTTTTTGGGGATCCCCATGGAACCCCATTGGCCAGCAACTTGACCAAATGCAACCCAGTTCCACCAGGCCTTGCCTGGCTACAGAGGAAGGCCAGTTCAGACTCTGAATCCTCCATTACCTGGAGTCCTCACTAGGGTCACCTTTATAGATTCCAGGAATTTCCATTGCACTAGGTTTCCACACAGCTTTCCGAATACCCCTCAGTTCAAGCCATCTCTCCCTGCCACACTCTCTCTCTCTGCATTACTCCTCACCACCTGATTCCCCCTGTTCCCATCCCCACCTGCCCTCAGTCCACCCACAAAGTCTATTCTATTTCCCCTTCCCAGGGAGATCCATGAATCTCTGTCTAGATCCCTCTTTACCTAACCTCTCTGGATCTGTGAATTGTAGCTTTATTCTGCTTTACTTAACTGCTAATATCCACTTATAAGTGAATACATATCATATTTGTCTTTCTGGGTATGGGTTACCTCACTCAGGATGAATTTTCTAGTTGTGTCCACTTGATTGCAAATTTCATGTCTTTTTTTTAAAGAGCTAAGTAAGACTCCATTGCATAAATGTCCCATATTTTCTTTATTCATGCTTTGGTTGAGGGACATCTAGGTTTGTTACGGAATATTAGTTGAACATGTGTTACATTTGTTTATCCTGTGGAACATTTGTTTAATGGCATAAAGCTGTGTTGCATTCTTTTATGTTGCATTTATTTAACTCGGTGAAGCTATGCTACGTTGCCTGTCTAAACATCGGATTGGTCTACTACAGAGCTGAACAGTCAATAGCTAGGCAGGAGGAAGGAGAGACATGGCTGGCGTCAGAAAGAATAAGTAGGAGGAGACATCTGAGAAAAAAGAGCTCTAAGAGCAAAAAGAAAAGGAGAGGAGGATATCAGGAGCCAGCCACCCAGCTACACAGCAAGCCATGAAGTAAGAAGTAAAGAAAGGTATATAGAGTAGACAAAAAGGTCCAGAGGCAAAAGGTAGATGGAATAATTTACGAAAAGCTGGCTAGAAACAAGCCAAGTGAAGGCTGGGCATTTATAAGAAAGGATAAGAACCACATGTATTTATTTGGGATCTGAGTGGCAGGCCCCTCAAAGAAGAAGGAGTAAGGAAAAACAACAACATAGGTTCTTTCCATTTTCTGGCCATTATGAATAAGGCTGCAATGAACATAGATGAGCAAGTGTCCCTGTAGAAGGATGGAGCGTCCTTTGTGTAAACTCAAGAGTGGTTTAGCTGGGTCTTGAGGTAAATTGGTTTACAGTTTTCTGAGGAGGTCACCTTACTGATTTCCATAGAGGCTGCACAAGTTTGCACTCCCACCAGCAGTGAAGGAGTGTTCCCCTTGCTCCACATCCTCACGGCATGAGCTCTCGCCTGAGTTACTGATCTTGGCCATTCTTTCATGTGTAAGATGGAATCTCAAAGTGGTTTTGACTTGCATTTTCCTGATAGCTAAGGATGTTGAACATTTCTTTAAGTGTTTCTCAGTCATTTGAGATTCCTCTACTGAGAATTTCTCTGTTTAGATCTGTACCTCATTTTTTAATGGATTATTTAGTGTTTTGATACCTAGTCTCTTAAGTTCTTTATCTATTTTGGATATTAGTCCCCTGTCAGATTTAGGGTTGGTAAAAAAATCTTTTCCCATTCTTTAGGCTGCCACTTTGACCAATTGATGGTGTCCTTGACCTTACAGAAGATTTTCAGCTTCATGAAAATCCCATTTATCAGTTGTTAAATCTTGGTGCCTGTGCTATCAGCATTCTATTCAGAAAATTGTCTCCTGTGCCATCACGTTCAAGGTTAGTCCCCAATTTCTCTTCCCTAATAAGCATTTTTCAAACATCTACTTTCTTCTGGTGGAACTTCAGGGCAGTTAAGAGGAATAAAAGATTTGTTCCTTCAGTTCACCGGGGGAGGGGGAGGACAAGACAGCAGCTGGCAAGATTATAGCACAAGAACAGTCATAGTGGGAAGGATGGAGAGGCTACACTGAACCATAGAAGAGAGAAAGCACCCCTGTTCTTCAACTCCTCCTCCAGAGCGATGCAGAGTCCCCTGTGGAGATATGTGTGCTGGTGGGTGTGTGTGTGGACTGGGGACCACAGGCTGGAGAAACTGGGTATGGGACAGAGAGCAGCGTGAGAACACCCAGGAGAGACCATGAATGTCAGCCAGCCGTGGCTGCATCTGAGTGGCGGTGGCGGGACACAGGAAGTCTGTATTAGGAGGCGATGGACCCTCGGAGCATCTGCTCTCCTTTTCCTAACATTCCTTACACGTGGGACTGCATTGAACTATGCCACCGAGAGGGGAAGAGAACTTGCCTCAGAATGACCTGTACAGGCAAAAAATGGTGTAATTTTTTATATCTCACTGACTCTTCACCTTTGGGCAGGAATGTTGTTCCCTGTTTGGTAGACTGAAAAGGAAATCAGAGCAGCTGAGAGGTGTTTTTAACCACATAGCAAAACCCACCACACCCTTTGCTTTACATCCTTTCCTGACATCTCAAACGCAGTGTGAGTTCCGGCTCTGATCTTTCAGAATTCAACTTGTAATGGTATTTCTGAAGGATTCCCACATGTATTTGGAGATAACTTTTTATAAGCATTTAGGTAATTTGCAAAACATTCCCCTGAAGTTATTTTGGTTGACATCAGGGTATCGGGAGAAAGCAACGACCATGAATGGTTTAGTTGTGAGCAAAGCACTAGAGGTAAAAGACAGGAAAAACAAAATAAAAAAAAAAAAACACCGCAACCACCACCCAGTTTGCAGCTTTGTGCCCTGACCTTAGAAACAGCTCTGGCTGTGTTCTCTACTTCTAGGAAGCCAGAAAGGAAACCCAGTGTGGTTGCAAATGTGAGGCAAAGCTTCAAGCAGTTTCCTGGGTGCTATGTAGATGCTTCCACTTACTGTTTGCCTCATTGAGCCACCTTTCCCCCAGATGTGGCATTTCAGCTCATCCTGTTGACCTCTTTCCTCTCAGATGAGACTATCGCTCATCTCTGGATGGTGACTGTCTTACCTCTATAAGGGACAGAGAACTCAAAGCAGGGCATCCCGGTATCTGAGTTATTTGAGAGACCTACATAAGTGGCATCCTTGGCTTTCCTACAGCAGCAGGTAGTGACTTAAACCCAAACGACTTGCCAGGAAAGTCAGGAGAAAAAATCAGAAGCTGAGTGACAGCTGGGGAGAAGGTATAGGGAGCTGGCAATGGGGAAGAATGACAGAAAACAGTAATAGCAGTGTGGTGAGCTTCTCTTCTCCTGAGAGGTGATGATCTCTTAAAAGCAGGTAGCTGTTTCCTCTCTCCACAGCAAACGATAACACCACAGTGGGACCACAGTCATAATGTCAAAAAGGCATGAAACGGGAAGGAACCGCAGCTGCTGAGGAAGCAAGATGTAACTCAATGCATCTTAGACACCGCAGAAAGAAATCATGTCAGGAGGAACTGTTTCCCCAGAATCAAAGTCCTAATCTGAAGACCTCAGAATATGACAGGTGACAGGGTCTTAGGGAAGCAGTCAACAGAAATGAGGTCTTAGATTGCTGGAATCCAGCATGACTAGTGTTCTCACAAGGAAGAAATGGAGAAGGGTGGGTGTGTGCATGTATATGTGACGGGGGCGGGGGAGGGGAGAGAAACAGAGAGAGAGAGAAACAGAGAGAGAGAATTCACAAGGCTCAAGCTGCCACTCTACAAGCCAGGGAACGTTAGAGACTACTGATGTGTACTGCCCAACTCTATGTATAGAAGAGTGAGCTGCACACTAGAATTCAACCCCTGACTACTTAAGTCCTGGGAGCTCTTCCTTTCCGCTGATGCTCTGCTTGATCCCTTTGCTGATGGCACTCCCTTCCTGATTGTCTTCCTTAGGGTTTCTGGTGGTGCTATAAAGCACCATGGCCAGAAGCCACTTGGAAAGCAGGGGGCTTATTTCAGCTTACAGCGCTTCATCACAGCCCATCATCTAAGAAAGTCAGGCAGAAACTCAAGCAAAAGCCTTGGAGGAATGTTGCTAACTGGCTTGTTCCTTGTGGCTCACTCAGCCTGCTTCCTTCCGGCACTCAGGACTACCTGCCCAGGGATGTCGCCACCCACAGAGGCATGGGTCTTCACATCAATCATTAAGTAAATGCCCTACAGATTTGCCTACAGGCCAGTTTTATGGAGGCATTTTCACAGTGAAGGTTTTTCTCTTCCCAAATGGCTCTAGCTTGTGTCGTATTGACACAAAACTAGTCGGCACGCTGATCCTCTTCCTGATTACTGCTTCTTGGTTCCATCTGATTGGGCTCATTAGGAGACCAGCTCAGGGCTTTCTGGGCAATCTGCTGCAAAGCATTTCTGCTGGTCCAGTGCAGGGAGGGGATGGGCAGTTCATGATTCCTGAGGAAGAACAGTGGAGCCATGGGGTTCCGTGCCTTCCCCGCCTCACAAAAGGAACACACACACAGTATCTTTCTTCATTGGCTCAAGCTTCTGTTCCCCCATTTAATAAGCATGTATAAGAGCTTGGGGGTGCAGCTGGAGAGATGACTCAGCAGCTGACTTGTTGTTCTTAGAACAAGTTGTTTTCCAGCCACCGACCTGTCAACGCACAACTGCCCGAAACTCCAGTTCCAGCGGATCTGATGCCCCTTTATAGCCTCTGCACAAACATAAATATGAACAAAATACTCATACACATAAAATAAGTAAATATAAAAAATATCTTGAAGACCTTGAGGTAGGCAAGCAGGGAGGCTGTAGCTTCTCAGATGTTGCCATAGAGATCTTCAACCCTCATCTATAGATGCCTCCCTTTGACATGATGGAAGCACAAAGGCCGTATCCTCAGCAGCGTAAGGAAAGATATGCTCTCTGTATAACACAAGTCAAAATAAATGGACCCTGTGGTTTATGTATAAATTATTTTAATATTGTAAGTATATCCTTGCAAAGCATTACCTCTTAACTTTGGGCCATAGACAGAACACCTAGGGAACTTTTCAAAAACTTCACTCCAAACAAATTGCTTAAAAACCTCTTGGAATGGGAGCAGACATCTGATTGTTTTGTAGGTGTGTGTGTATGTAGATAGAGAAGGGATAGATAGACTTACATATAGATAATAGAAAGATAGTCGTGAGTCACCTTTTGGGGTGACTTCTGCTGAGGTCCTAGCCACGACGGGTTCATATGTTCCAGGGTAGGCAATGTTAAGTAGGAGGAAGAGAGATAGGAAAGAAACACAGAGACACAGGACAGTATCAGGAGGGCAACTCAGTGGATACTGAATACTGAATTTGCCCACGCGTTTATTTTCCGTACAAGGGGGGGGGGTGCTTTATCATGACACAAAGGACAACCAGAATAGTTACTGGCTTCAGTGCTTGAGACATCAAGCCATTATTTTCTGAATAAAGTATTTGATGTCTCAGGCAGGAAAACGCAGTGAACGCACCCTAGACCAAGTATCTTTGGTCTACTCCCTACATCAAACCTCCTATTTTAAATGTAAGAACACAGGAGTATGCTTGAATTCTCTGACCTTTGGTCAGGGTGGAGTGGATTCATCACCATGGGCCATCTTAATACCCAAAACATTAAGTAACCACACCCTAGGTCAGGGTGTATAGCCACACCTTCTGTCAACAACTTTGAAAGAGCAAAACTAAGCTCAAACTCTCTTACCTCCAGTCAAGGTGGAGTCAGGCTCATATTTGTGGGCCCTCACAAGATAGATAGAAGATAGATAGATAGATAGATAGATAGATAGATAGATAAGATAGATATGATAGATAGATGATAGATAGATTAGATAGATATGATAGATAGATAGTAGATAGATAGACAGACAGATAGATGATAGATAGATTAGATAGATAGATAGAGATGATAGAGATAGACAGACAGATGATAGATAGGTAGACAGACAGACAGACAGATAGATAGATAGATGATAGATAGTCCAAGCATCTCTATTGTATAGCCAGAGTGAAGATTGTATAGCCAGAGTGAGAACCACACTATTCTGGAAAGTCTGCTTTAGACATTCAGAGTCCAATCAGTACTGGGCATACTGTAAGCTCGTCTCTAATATATTTTAGCCTAGGTCCCTGATCTGTCTTTATTTCTGCCCATGCTATCAGTTTGTGACAGGACACAGTAGGAATAGCTGGTCCTTTCTTTCCTTCTTCTCTGCTATAAAGTACCTGGAAAAATCTACATTGCATTAGAGCTCTAGACGTACATGTTGAAGGACTTTTAAACTCCAGCTAGGTTATTCTCGCTTGTCTAGATTTACCAAAGTCCATTATTATACGTCATCACATGAGATAATGTTCTAATAATATCTTATCATCCCTGACTGCAAGTGTTCAGAAGATAGTTGGGGAAAATGAGTGTGCTGATGAAATATAAAACAGACACGGCACGGGGGCAGTCGTAGGGCAGGGAAGGTTTTCAAAATGAAAACCTGGGAATAAGAAACAATTAAAGAGTTAGGTAATGGTGACACACTCCTTTAATCCCAATACCTGGGAGGCAGAGGCAAAGGGATCTCTGGTCTACAGAGCGAGTTCCAGGATAGCCAGGGCTACACAAAGAAACCCTGTCTCAAAAAAAATGAAAGAAAAAAAAAACCAAAAAAGCAAACAAATAAGCTAAAAATAACCTTCTCTTCTATCTAAATATTAGGTTCCTCACATAACAGTCACCATAGTGACCTACAGCTTTTATGCCTGTTTGTGTTCTGATTGGCTCATTTCATTTGGTCTTCTTCAGAAACCAATTTCTGTTTAGCCATTGGAACATTTATAAATGCTGATTTTTTTTATGATTGTCATGATGGAGAAAGCGTGATATCAAAGACCCCTTGGCAAGACTGCAGTTTCTACAGAGCTGAGGGGAAGAGGTTTTCTGCCCCTGGAGGCGGTGATTTCATTCATTCGATAAACACTGGCTAAAGGAAGGACAGAGAAGGGACACTGGAAACAGTAACGAAGCCCTTTGACAAGGCTTCCCAAGGAAAACGCTTCCTCAAAGAAACATAAATGTGAACGCTTTCTTTTTTATATGCATGAATTCTTTTCTTTATATGAATTCAGTACTTCCAGTGTTGCCCAGAGGCTTGCGATTCCCACATAGGACAGACATGCTTCTGAGCCGGCAAGCTTAGGGACATGAGATGGTACTGAGAGTTGGGGGGGGGAGGAAGAAATTAATATTGCATATTTATTTTTTAATTTTTATAGCACTTATGTTGCAGAATATTTGTGTACACTGTAATGGTGTGTACTTGCCTAAGACACCTTCTGGTTGGTTTAATGGAGAGCAGAATGGCCAATAGCTAGACAGGAGAGGATAGGCAGGATATCTGGGGAAAGAGAGGAAAAGGAGAGGGAACCTAAGCTCACAGAAACTCCAGAGAGATACGGAAGAAGTCAGATGTACAGAAAGGGAGAAAGGTAAAAGCCACGGGGTAGAATGTAGATGAATAAAAACAGGTTAATTTAAGTTCTATGAGCTAGTTGGGAGCAGGTATAAGCAAAAGGCCAAGCTTTCATGATTAATAAGAAGTCTACATGTCATTATTTGTGGGCACATGGTGTAATGATCTGTTCTGTCTCTTTAGGAGACAAGCTACACCCACTCCCCCCACCTTTCCCCAACCCCTGTCAGCTTCCAGCCTGAGTTCCTTCCCTTTTCCATCTCCCTCTTGGAAGAGGCAGCTTCTGCCTTTCCCCACTTCCCCCCTTCCCCCATTCTGTCTCTCTCCTCTCTCTCTCTCTCTCTCTCTCTCTCTCTCTCTCTCTCTCTCTCTCTCTCTCTCTGTGTGTGTGTGTGTGTGTGTCTGTGTGTGTTTGTATCTGAAGTAGATTTATTAGACACACAGCTAGCTTATAGGCAGCGGTCTGGGTAGTCCAGCAATGGCTGTCTTCCATTGGAAAGTTGAGAATCCAGTAGTTGTTCACCCACAAAGCTGGATGCCTCAGCTGGTCTTCAGTCCACATGGGAATCCCACAGAAGTGGGTTCCAATGACAGTGAAGGAAAGCCTCAGCAGCAGGAGAAACGATCTTGCCAGCAAGAGTGAGACCAGGCAAGCGAAAGCAGAAGTTTCTTTGTCCCATCTCCTTTATGTAGGCTGCCACCAGCTGTGACCCAGATTTAGGGTGGGTTTGTGATGAAGATTCCACAAACAAAAGCAACTGAGGGAGGAAAGGGTTTGTTTGGCTTACGTGCCCCAGTTCCCAATCCCTGTTACTGAGGGAAGCCAGGATAGAAACTCAAGGTAGCAACCTGGAGGCAGGAACTGAATCAGAGACCATGAAAGAATATTGCCTTCTCCTGCTCTCTTCACAGCCCAGGACCACCTGCCCCGGGAGTGGCACCACTCACAATGAACTGGGCTAATAACTAAGAACATGCCCCCACAAACTTGTCTCCAGAAAGTCTGATGAAGCCATTTCGCCAATTGACATTCCTCCTTTCCAGATGACCCTGGCTTATAGCAAGATGAGTAAACCAACAACAAACCAGCACACAGGAGCTTGGGTTTTCAATCCGTTTCTTAGTCCAGACATCCAGTCTCCTTGCTAGTTGTCTGGGGATACGTCTATGGAAGAAGGTTTCCAGGTAAGGGCTGGCCATAGTAGGTTTCCATGGCTTAGAGTAGAGCTCCTCAAACTTCAATATGTGCATGAGTCACAGGGGCCCAAGAGACACACTGATTCCAACTCATAAGGCTGAAGGAAGGAGACAATATTTTGTCACTATCCGTCCACACACTTTAGGTAGAAAGATTTTAGAGGTCCTTTACCTGGAGGTAATAAATGGAAGAACACATAATTTCTGCAATCTTTTCTTCTCGAAGAGGTCTTCCTATACTGTTTAAAACAAGTCCTCTTATTATCCAAACAATTCTTAGGGGTGGGGGGAAGCTCCTTGTGTATGTGTGGTAGTTTGAATAAGAATGGACCCCACAGGTTCATATCCTTGGATGTTTGGTTTCCAGATGGCGGACTGTTTAGGAAGGGTGAGGAGGCGTGGCTTTATTGGAGGAGGTGTATCACTGGGGGTGGATTTTGAGGTTTCAGAAGCCGTGCCAGGCCCAGTTGCTTTCTCTCTGCCCCTGCCTGTGGATCAGGAGGTAAGCGCCTAGCTACTGCCCCAGTCCCAAGCCTGCCTTCCACCATGATGATTACAGACTAGCCCTCTGAAGCTTACGGAAGCTCCCAATTAATCCAACGCTTTCCTTCATAAGCTGACATCATAATGTCTCTTTACAGCAATAGACAGTAACTAAGATACCAACATAAGGCCATTTAGCCTCAAAATGCAGCCGTTCCAACACAGTTGTCCCTACTTTAAAACCATTATTGGGGCTCAGTGGTAGCACCTTTGTTTATCTAACAAAGGCTCCAACTCCCAGCACCTGGGTGGAGGTCATGGAAATAAGGGATTTGAGTGTGGTAACACCCTGCTTAAATCTCAGCCCGCGGAAGGCAGAGGTAAGCAGGTCTCTGTGAGTTGGAGGCCAACCTGGTCTACATAGTAAGTTCCAGGATAGCCAGGGCTACACAATGAGAACTGTGAGACTGTTTTGGAGAGAAAAAAAAAAGGAATAATCTATTTATCATTTTATATACTTCCATTTGTTATGTCAATGTGACCCTGAGTTTTCTTCTTTATTCTTTAGGGATTTCAGTCATGACTATGTGTGTTTTGTTCCAATCCCTTACACACTTTGTTCTCTCCAGCTCCTTTTCTATGTCCCTACTCTCCTCTCCCAATTTTACAGACTCTTTTTTAAGCACTGTGAGTCTATGTACCCCGTCCAGCATGCATGTGGGTATGGGGTCAGCATAACACAAACTAGGGACTGAGAAAATGCTTCCATCAGATAGACTTGTGGGAAGTCTGTGGGGAGTTATCTTGATTTATTATTGATGTGGGAGAGCCCAGCCCACTGTGGGAGGTACAGTTCCTGTGCAGGTGGTCCTAGGCTATAGAAGAAAGCACACTGACTAAGCAGCTCTGGGGAGCAAGGCAGAAAGCGGCTCTTGGGGAAGCAAACTAGGACTTGGTTATGTCTGAAGATGGGCTCTCCCTCCCTCAGCATTTATCACTTGCCAATAGCTCATCAACTAGGGGTGGGACCTCATGAGCCCCACCTCCAGATCCGGGAATTTTACTCCCTTGATCTTATGCAAGCCTTTTGGGTGCAGTCGTTGCCGCTGTGAGTTCATCTGTGCAACATCCCTGACACATCTGGAAATGGTTATTTCACAGCGTTATTGCTCCACTCCTCTGGCGCGCTCTCACTCTGTGTGTGTGTGTGTGTGTGTGTGTGTGTGTGTGTGTGTGTGTGTGTGTGTGAGAGAGAGAGAGAGAGAGAGAGAGAGAGAGAGAGAGAGAGAGAGGTCCCACTTAGGGCTGAGATGCTGTGGGATAATGCTCTTGTACACTGTAAAGATTCGTCACTCATATTAATTTAATGAAATACTGCTTGTCCAGTAGCCAGCCTGGAAGAATAGACAGGGTGGCCAGACTAGGAGAATTCTCGGAAGAGGAAAGGCTCCGTCTGCAGTCACCAGCCAGACGCAGAGGAAGCAAGATGAGACTGCCTCATTGATGGAAGGTACCAAGCCACGTGGCTAACATAGACAAGAATTATGGGTGAATTTAACTTGTAAGAGCTAGTTATTAATAAGCCTGAGCTAATAGGCCAAAGAGTTTATAATTGTTATAAGCCTCTGTGTGTTTCTTTGGGACTGAATGTCTGTGGGACCGGGTGGAACAGAAACTCTGTTTACCCTGAGTACTTCACAGTATCTTGCTTTCTTTACTTTGATTAGTTATGAATCTCTGTATTAATTGCCATCTACTACAAAGAGAAGCTTCTCTGATAAAAGCTAAGAGCAGCATTAATCTGTGAGTATAATGGTAAGCATTTAGGATATAGTTTAGTATTCTGTCCATTTAACTGAGTAATAGCAGCAACTGTCTAGGATCTGTAATACCAGCTGTGGGTTCTTGGTCCAGTTAACAGTACCAGCCATGAGTTCCATTCAGGCCGCTATTACACCAATGGATGTACCTTGCTAGCCTGGTGGTTAATGTAGCTCAGTGTTTACATCTGGCTAAGACCGTTGATTCTTTTCTCCCCCAGCAGCATGCACAGAATCCTCTAGCTGTATAAAAGCTAGCCACTGGGTCTAATCTTCCATGTCAGCACCAGCTTGATTTCTCTATGCCCTGTCACTCAGCCTCATTCCCCTTTCTCTACCCTGTTTCACCCCTCCCCACTTCCGTGCAATCCGCTCTGCACCATTATTCCCTTTGCCCACCTTATACCACCTAGGATCTATTATACTTGCTCTAGCTTGATGCCTCCTTCTTTCCCACCCTTACCTATGTATGGCCCCTTTCTAGTCTTCTGACCTCTAGGAACCCCAGTCTAAATGCACACAGCTAAGGAGTCAGTGCCAGTACCGGAGAGTGAGAGTGAACGGCAGCATGTGTCTTTCTGGGTGTCCCTGGTTTGTTTGCCTGTTATATTTTCTTCCTTGTGTTGTGTGCATTGCATTGTATGCCCTAGAATCAGAACAACACAATGCAAGAACAAAAGCGCTATCCAGGGGTGAGCCGGTTTCCTATCTAAGCTTGGCTAGGCTGCCGCTGGAGGGTGAAATGATCTTAGGTAGAGCACGAACACGCATTTCATAAATTTTTAGTTTTACTTTTTATTTCATCTAAGTCACTGTCTTCACTATGGAGCTCAGGCTGGCCTTCTATTTTCAGTGATCCTCCTGCCTCTGTTTCCTAAGGTCTAGAATTACAAGTGTGCATCTCTATACTTAGCCCTACGTGTATTTTAATATATAAAATGTATTATATGGTAGGAAAATCTATAATTAGAAATATGCATATTATATTATGTATATTATTTTAATTTTTCTTAGCAGTACTTGGGCTTGAACCCCAGAGCCCTAAACAAGGCCAATTGTTAGTGCTTGTGAGTTTGAGTTTTTTGTATTGTGCACCGTATTTCAGGCCCCATCTTAGACTCCGGTGGCAGATGACTTTGTTTATATGTGCAAGTACTTACCATACTAATGCATCTCTTATTTTAAAAACAACTTATTTATTTTTCTTTTATGGACATCGGTATTTTATCTGCACGTATGTCTGTGTGAGGGTATCAGATCTTGGAGTTCCAGAAAGTTGTGACTGCCATGTGGGTGCTGGGAACCTGGATCCTCTGGGAGACTAGTTAGTGTTCTTAACTGCTAAGCCATCTCTCCAACCCCGCTAGGTCACCCCTTTAAAAGAAAGCAGTCCTTGGTCTTTGTGGCAATCACTAATCTTCTTCACAAAGGCCATGAACCACAGGCTCATTAATTAATCCTACCTAACCAATCTCACATGTCTTTGTATGATGCAGAACAATTGCCCTACCTGAACCATCTTAGAGTTTCTGAGCTCAGTCCATAGCATTTACTGAAGGTGGCCAAAAGAGGATAGGATCACAGAAGCAGAAATCTGAGATGATGCTCTTAGCCACCACCTGCATGAGACCACAGGTACCATGAACCAGAGATAAGAGAATTAGTGCTCGGCGAAGATAAGGAGCTTCTGAAACTAGTGGTGATGGCTGCAGACCTTGGTGAATATGCCAAAGCCCACTGAGCTGTCCCCTCAAGAGAGTGGGTTCCACTGTATGGGAATTACATGTCGGCTTTCACGTTTTGTAAAAGAAGTGAAAGACAAGAAAGACCCGATAAATCTTTCGAGACTTCTCTTATCAGTCATGGAGGGGTTTTTTGCTTCCTAACTTGTGTTTCCAGCTTCATCAGTAATGAGGTGTTTGACCTTATTGGTTCCCTTGGTAACAGAGTTTCTGATGAGAACCAAGCTTCCCTTTCTGGTTACTAATAGAAACAGAAGCAGAATCCACATTTGTAAATCAGTTAGTTGTGGTTTCCGAGAGAACTTGTATTGATCGTCTAAAATATCTTGATATTAATTCCAGCAAAGTCCAAACTATTGGCCTCTGTATATCATGATTTCTCCAAACAGTGAAGCCCAAATAAGAAAAAAAAATGTACTGGTTCCTCCTGCTAGATTTCCAACATATACCCGGATGTCCCCACTTCTCCAATCCTGTGCCAGGCATGGAAGATGCAAGGATGCGGATGGATTAGACACGCTCGGCCACCAAAGAAGCTCAAGAGCCATGCACTGCAAAGCATGCTTTGTCATCTGGGCGCATTGCTAGCATGGCATTTTGTTCACTGTCCGCAAACACTGAATCCACACGTGGAAAACTAAGACTCTGGAACTTGGGAATACAAAAGACTTTTATCCCTTATTTAGAGGAATCTGGCCCTTCTTCGGGACTTCTTTGAATCCAGAGACAGCTGGGACTGTGCTTATGTCAGAACAGGAGGCAGGGGCAGCTGCCAGCGCTGCCCCATTCTTTGATCTGCCATTTTCTCGGGGTAGAAGGAGATTAAGTAGAATTCCCATGAAGCTTCCTGGGAACTTCAGGGTTGTAAATGTAAAAACGTTTATGTGAACAGTCCTCTGCAAAAACCTAAACCATCTGCATGCTAGTGTTTCCTGGCTATTGACTGATAAGTCGCACACAGATGAACAAACCAAACAAACGAAGTGAGTGAGATGCAGCATGCGGACGCATTTGAAACCCAGAAACATGGACTAAAAGCAAATAGAGTTGGTGAGATGGCTCCATGGGAAAAGCCCCTTGCTGATGTGTTCAGTTCCTGGACACACACGGTAGAAAGACAGAACGACTCTTGCAAATTTCCTCTAACTGCCGCATGCATGCTGTCTCGCTCACGTGGATGCAAGCGTGTACACACAGAAACACGCACACATATACACACTAAAGGAAAATAAGTGTTACTTTAAAAAACCATTTACTCCATTTAAATACAATTCTTTCTTTCAACCACCAGAGCTGCAAAGATTTAGAAATTTTTAGATGTCCATGTTGGTGAGTGTTCGGCAAACTTCCACACCTGCAAGGAGTGGAACCAGGCAGTCACTGCGGAGAGGGGCGGGGAATTTACTGATGGACTCTCTGAAGGACCAGAAATCCCAACAGCCTGCTCTGCACATGGGCTGGACAAACACTGTAGGGATACACTTTGCTGACTTATTACTAAGATTCAAGACACAAGAAGGAAATATCATCTGAATTTGCTCTAATCTTTCCAGGTGCTAGAAACCCCATACTTTTGACACAGAGTTCACAAGGTTTGGAAAGAAAATGGTAAAACCTGGAAATGAGTTGTTCATATCCTTTAGAAGGTCTCCATAACAGAACTTCTCTTACACTGTTCCTATTTTGTCTAGCGTATATCCTCGGCCTCCCACTAAGACCATGGCCTCTGGTCCAACTGCATCATCCACATATAAAGTCAGCCGCTGGCCTGACCTCGTTGTGCTTTATTTATTAAACTAATGTCTTACTTATTTAATTACATTAATTTTAAGGATGTCCTCTCAAAGATTTTGAAATTATTTTAAACACTTAAGATGGTCCAGTGGATAAGAGTGCTTGCAGTGCAAGCTTGTGGACCTGAGTTCAAATCCCAGCATCCACATAAACAGCCTGGCCTGGCTGGACGTATCTACAACTTCAACACTGTGGGCTGCAGAGACAGGAGGACCCAAAGACAAAAAAAGAAGAAGAAAAAGAAAAACAATAACAAGCAAAACCCAGATGCTATCACAGGCCTGGCAAGGACAGACAGACTGACAGATTGCCTGCCCCAGCAGGAACTTTCAGGTGGCTCCCTATTCGTCTAGATTTGAAATGTGCCAATTTTGTTGGAACTGAGTAGAATTCACAGCAAACAAAGAATTTAAAGCAGTTGCAAGTCCTGGCCTGAAACCCAGAGGGTGGCATTTCTAAGAGCTTGGACTGTAGCTTGCAGTCACGATGCTCGTGGCTGAGGTAGCTGAGAAGTGTGGCCGTTGCAAACGGTTACCTCCTAATACCACTAGCTAAGGATTAAAATGGAACGGACCATGCATGACGTTTTCCTAAAAGTTCCCTGTGATTGGAGAACAAAGGGAACCTGGTACCTTTCCTAACAGCGTTGCTTCGCAGTCTAGGCATCTGACTGGCCTCTGGAGGAGAGGCTGTACATGAGAGCTGCCTGGTAGCTGTTGCTATTTTTCTTCTCTCACTCTTGGGTCTTGTTTCCTTATTATTTGAGATACGGTCACTATACATATTTTTGGGGCAAATGTGATATTTCAATACATGTGTATGGTGTGCCTAGATCCCCATCCTAGCTAAATTTTCAAAGGTGTTCCGAAGGAGGCAGAGAGGAATCAGTTTGAAATCCCATTGAGACTTCCTGCTAACCTCCTCGTGGGGCACAGTGTGTAATCCCAGCAGTCTGTGGCCAGCAGGGGTTATATGGCGAGATGCTGTCTGAACAAAAATAAGGTCCATGCTTAGTCAACATCCTCCTCCACCCCATCCCCATTTTGCCACCAAAAACAAGGTGATAGAGAGGATTTTGCTCTTTTCTGTTGTTTTCCACTTCAGATTAGAAAACAACTATTAATTGCTTTGTTTTTAGTTAAAGAGAGGTGAAATTACCCAAGCTTAAACATGCAATCAAATCAAAATGTATACAAATCTAATTACAGCTCAAAAGGAGACCAATTTATTTCCAGTTTTAACTGTGGAGCAGCATCCCTGCATCTATTACCATATTAGAAAAGAAATCACCACCTATTGCACTAATTTGGGGAGGCACAGATGCCTAGCTGTATTATCAACAAACTTAGGATCATCTGCGTTAACATTTACATTTACCAATGCAGTATGCTGCTCCCCTGTTTTAAGGCATACGGGATAAAAATCCTTACAAGTCCATTACTCAAACTTTTGGGGTTTGCATATATAGCATAGTGTCACCCATCAAAGGCAATAGTGTTAAGTTCAGCCATTTAACAGAGACACTGAAAAGCCCTCTCTCTTCATGTCATGGCACCTTTAACCCATCCCATGAGCATAGCCACTATAATCTAGCAGTAAGAGAAGAAAACAACCATCGTGTGGGCAGTGTCTGAGCCAGTTCCTGGGGACAGAGTCATTGACCAAAGAGGAGCCTTGCCCTCAAGGGACACAGATAACTGCCCCCCTCAAGTTCAGCGAGGTGTGCACAGAAGGTCATTGGTGGCCGTGTAGTAGATTCCTGTGGTGCTAGCCACCGGTCCTTCCCACAGGCAGTCATCCTCTGGGTAGCAGGGCTGTGCTCCACCAGAGCAATCCTCTTGATTCCAGAGTCCAGCTTTTTCTCTTTAGGTACAAAATGATATAAATTTTTGGCAGATAACAGGAGAGAACAATTTTATAAATTAATATATGATAGACGTAGGTTAAACAAAACTAAAAATTATCCAATCAGCTCTAGGAAACTTTTTTCATTTCTCAAATGTTCTCTTTGATATACCTCTTAAGTACTATAAATATAATACCTATAAAATATAAGTATAAATGTGTAAATATACATATATACTTAGCATCATTAAAAAACCATATTCTAGGCATTTTCCCATGTAAGCTTGTCTTATTTCAAGGTAGCTGGTTTTTTTCCGTGTGTGGCTGTACAACCGTAGTCAGTGGTTTAAGTCTTGACAACGGTGCTATAGCGAACAACTTTTACACAGGTATGTATAAAAGCAGAAGCATAGGCTTAACTTTTGGAAGTGAAGTTATGTATTTTATTTTACTTTACTGTTGGTGTGCATGTGTTTGGGGGCACATATGTGTGAGGGTATGTAGAGGACAAATGTGTGTGTCATTACTCAGGACCCAGCCCATCAACCTTATCGTTGCTCTCTCTGGGACCAGAAGTGAGAGGCTACTTGGCCCCAGTTCCTGAGCTCTGCCTACATCTGTTTCCACCATGGTGGAAAGATCCATTGCCATCTCACCATGGATTACATCCATCTCACCATCATCTCTGGCTTTTTATGTGGGTACTGGGGACTGAATTCAGGTTCTCATGAATATTTGTCAAACATGATTTACTGACAAAGCCATCTCTTAAGCCCCATCCATTTATTTATCTACTTTTAGAAATTTATTTAACTTTATACTATTTATTTAGTTTATCTTAAACTTGTTATGTGACTCAGACTAACCTTAATCTCAGTGTTCTCCTGCCCCAGTCTTGGTGTGCTGGAGATAAAGGCAGAAATTGCAACACCTGACTGAGGAGAGGTTGTTTTCTTTTTAAGTTATAAAACATGCTATAGCATGTTACCCTGAACAAAACTAGATGAGGTTCCATGTAGCTATGAAATACTATGAGTTATAAAATCTTAAATATTTGCTAATGTAATAATGGAAAAATGAATCCTGTTTCTTGTTGTTGTTTGAATCATAACATTCGAAGCTCAAAGCTGAATTTGATCATCTATTACCTTACTTTTAGCTCATTTTTATTAGACAAATGAATAATTTATCATTATTTATTTATGTTAAGTCTTTTATAATAAATCTTATTCATTTACAATAAGTCACCATTTTAAGACACAGCTAAAGTAGACATGATAGAATATATCTGTAGTCACAGCATGTGAAAGATTAAGACATTAGAATCTGAGTCCAGACTATCTGAGGTATCTAATGAGCTCCAGGCCTGACTGGGATGAACAATAAAATTCTGTCTTAAAAACAAATTTTTTTAAACAAAGACTTTTTTTTTTAACAAAAAAAGGTGCAACTTGGTGGTTTTAATGTGTTCAGACTTTACATCATCGTTACATTATCTAATTCTAGAAATTTATATCACCCCGAAAAGAAATTTCATGTGCATTAGCAGCCACCATCCCCACCTTATTGCCACAGTCTAGTCCCTGATAATCACAAATACAGACATTTTCAATAACTAGAATCAAATGACATGTGGCTTTTTTGAAATGGCTCCTTCTGCTTAGCATACTTATCCATACTGAAACATCTCTCAATACTTTGTTGCTTTTGCAGCTGAACGAGATCAAACCAGTCAACATTGTAGCAGAGTAGATAAGCCCCTCCCCGTAGCTAAAAAGTTATTGCCTTTATGGCTGTTAGGAGAGCAAGTCAGTTTTAAGAATATGGTCCCTAGTAGGCCTCCCCCCAGGCTCCAGAGATGGACCAACCCCCAAGTGGACATGGATAGCACAAACTGAATTTAGGTTATTTATAAAAAGAAAAAAAAGAAGACATGAAATTGGGAGGGGGTGTTTTGGGAGTTGGGGTAAAATGGGAAAGGAAGGAGAATATGATCAAAATACACTATATGTGTGTGTGTGTGTGTGTGAAATTCTCAAAGAATAAATTTAAAATATGTATTTTAAATAATCCATTGTCTAAATAAAACACATTTTATTTATCTATTCACCAATTGATGGACATTTGGGTTGTTTTTACCTTTTGTCTATTATAAAATATGGGCATAGATATGTAAATGTACATATATATTTTATACACATTCCTTGTAGTTTTTGTTCAGGTTCCTTACAATAGCTGGGGATGACCTTGAACTTCTGATCCTCTTGCTTCTGCCTCCTGAATGCGGGGATAGGCTCCATGGATATGGCCATGCCGGACAAGCACTGTCCCACATGACCCACGGTCCCTGCACTCAATTCTCTCAACGGATAAAATTGCTGGGCCATGCAGTAATTTCACGTTTGACATTTTGAGCCGCGGCCAGCTTCTTTACACAGAGACTGCCACTTTGCTTTGCCATTCATGATTTGGGATTGTAATCCTTCATGCCCCCGTGATACCTGTTTTTCTCTATGGTCGCCCATGTGAAGTGGTACCCCTCTGCGGCTTTTATTTGCCTTTCCTGACAGCGAGTGAATTTTAGCAGCTTTTCGTGTTGTTCTTAGCCATTTTCTCCCCTGAAGAATATACATCATAATGTTTTATCCATTTGGACACTGCCTTGTCTCTTGCTGGTGGATTCTAAACATTTCTGTATGTCCTGGACACCAAGGCCTCAGCAGATGTGTGATTTGAAAATGTTTTTTTTTCCCCTCTTCACTTCCTTTGATGCCTGAAAGCTTTTGCTCTATGGCAGAGTGCAGTACTGATGGTGGAAGATACAAAATAATCCCACACTGGTTCAGAATTACGTATAATAAAGGGTTATTTATTTTGGAGAGACTTACAGATCACTGTCCTAGATCACAATTCTCTGCACAAACAGGAAACAGGAACAGAATCTAGCAGCCGGAAGTGAGAGCGAGCACAGCTTTACAGCTGCATTTATAGTATAAGAGACCACGTCCAAGTGGGCTGGTATCTTAAAGGCTATTGGCTGAAGGAGCAGAAGGAGCTCCCACAGCACAATACCCCTGACTTTTCTCTGTGTTTGCTATGCTCTTGGTGTCAGATCTTTGCCTATCTGAAGTCACACAGTGTTTTCTTGTAAGAGTTTTATAGTCTTAACGCTCACATTGAAATCTTTTCTTTATTTTTATCTTTTTTTATATACAGTATGAAGTCAGAATCAAAATTCTCTTTCTCATGTCAGTATCTGGTTGCCCCATGTTGGCCTCGTTAACCCTATAAAGTGTATGCATTTTTCCTGTTTCTTTCTATTTTGCTCCTTCAGGGTATCCATATGAATCTGTAGCACTCCTCACTAGTAAGAAAATTAGTCATATAGATTGTATTTGTTTTCCTCATTAATGTCCCTCCAGCTAGAGTCACTACGGGAGGAAATTATGGCTGAGGAACCGTTTTCAGCAGATTGGCCTCTGAGTCGGTCTGAGGGGCATTTTCTTGGCTGACCACCAGTACAGGAGGACCCAGCCTACTGAGGGCAGTACCACTGCTGGGCAGGTAGTGGGTGGTACTAGGTTACGTAGGAGGGGATCGCTAGGGAGGCAAGCCAGAGTGTGCCTCATGGGCTCATATGTTTGAATACTTGGTCCCCAGTTGGTGAAGCTATTTGGGAAGGATTATAAGGTGTGCCCTTGTTGGAGGAGGAGTGTCACTAGGGATGAACTTTGAGGTTTCAAAAGCCTATGAAAGCCCAGTCTCTCTGTGTCTCTCTCTATCTCTCTCTGTCTCCTTCCCTCTCCTTCCCTCCCTCTTTCCCTTCTTCCCATGGCTATGGAACATAGGTAAGCTCTCAGCTACTTCTCCAGAACCATGTCTGCCTGCCTGCTGCCATGCTCCCTAAAAATCATGATATGGACTACAGGACCAGATTCCCTTACTGCAGCCAGAAAAACAGCCAACACTAGCTACTGAAGCTTGCCTTCCTTTGCAACAAGGAATCCCTGCACATCCTTCCTCTTTGATGTTTTTTTGCCAAATATACTCCATCTTGCTTAAGTCCCTAGATTTATAGTCTCCCTACATAGGCTTTTGCTTTAACAACAAAATAAGTTTTGAAAAGCCATTCTGCTCTGGGGCTTTTTGCTCTTCCATTAGAAAGAAGACAAAAAAACCATCTTTATCACCAAAGAGAAATATTTTCTGGACCATTGATTACTAGTAGAAAAGCATTCTTTTAAAATGACCTGGAATTGAGGAAGTAGAAAATTGTTAGGAAGGTTTCAATAGTATGGATCTCTGTGAACATCATAGGCTGAGATAATTGGGATTAAAATTTAACACTTAGGTAGTTAGCAGAAATTACCCTGAGAAATAGGCTCAGCAAAACCCAGTATCATCTGGGAATTAGAATGGTGTCTTTTATCTGTCTGGCTGGGCTTTTGATCAGAATAAAGTCTTCAATTGTTCTTGGAACACGGGCTCTGACAAGACACCAGGGAGTCGGGGGATGGAGCATTACTGTCTGATCCTCGACTCAGAGGGCCTGAGATCTGCTGAATTCGTGATTAACTGCAATGAAAACGCAGAAAAGGGAACCTAAGATCAAAGGAGAACGGGTAGCAGAAAAAGCATCTGAACAGCCATTCCAAACACAGGCTACTCCACGAAAACGTCGTTCTAAAGGACACACGGATATAAGGGAGCAGAGCTATTGGGAAATGATCGGGGGAAAAACTAAATTGGAGAGAGTGGATGCTTATCCCTTTTATATTACAATCAAATGGTCCCAATTTCTTATATACACAGGTGTTTTCTTTTAATTAAATGTTGCTCACTTTTGGAAGAATGGTTGTCTCGCGATCTCTTTGAATAAGATAAATGGTAATGACTCAAAAAAAATACTCTGTTAATTGAGATGACTGGAAGTGCCTGCTGACCGGCCGAGCAAGGAGTGACCATGTTGTTCTAATTGCAGTTCGGATCCCTTGGGAAAAAGCGAAATTGAGTCAGAAGAAAGCATATGTCCCCGATTCCTTATCCTTCTTTCTAACATGACCTGCCGCTCTGGAGTGACTTCTGCATTAGAAGCAGGTGTTGGCGAAAAGTGAAGAATTGGGGCTGGAGAGATAGCTCAGCTGGTAAAGTCCTTGCCTTGCAAGTGTGGGACATGCATTTAATCACCAGCACCCATATAAAAAGTGGGGGCGTGGCAGCATTCCCTCATAACCCAGTTGCAAGGGAGACAGAGACAGGCAGATCCTTAAAGTTCCCTGGCTGGCCAGCCTAACCAGAAAAATCCCAGGTCCCAGTGAGAGACCCTGTCTCAGGAACCAAGGTGAATGACTTCTGAGGTTGACCTCTGGCACGAGCGCTCACGTTCAAGTAGGCGCACAAGAGAACAGTCTGTACACCCCTGCTCTAGACCTTCTGACACAGAATCTGGGAGAAAAGACACTTGGGCTTCAAAATACAGGTATGTGAGATTACATGTAGATTTTTAAGTGCACCGTCCTATTGCGTTTGATGAATGTTTACATTCTATGTAAATATCACCCGAAGCAAGACTTCTAATACCCAGAAAGTTTCCTTTGGTGCTTTGGGGTCAGTCAGACACCCACTCTCAGGAGCAACCACTGCCCCGATTTCTACATTGTACGCATGCTCTCAGAGGCTGGGATTTACCCCCCATCAGCAGAGGGCTCTGGTTATTGGTAAGTATCATTCACGTGAAAATGCTGGACGATCTTCACGCACTCACCCGCTAATGAACACAGGGGTTGCGTGCTCCTTTTTCTTAAGACCGCCTAATGAGTGGCTACAAATGTAACAGATTAATCGGCCTGCATTTATTATCATTTCTATAAGCTTCCGTCTCCAGCTTTTAGCTCATGTCTTTGTATGGACACTTGCTTTCCCTTTTTTTAATTATAAAAATCACTTTATTGAAAAAAATCACTTTATTTTAAAGAACTTTGGTACAGTGAGAGAAACCATTTTCTGAAGTCGCAGAGCTTCCATTTGGATTGCACAGTTTCACTATCAATTACATTTTAATGCACTTACCCACAACCATGAAAGAAAATAAAAAAAAAAAGTAAAACCCAGGCCAAAGCTAAGCTAGGAAAGCAGCTAGCTTTATAGCCCCTTTACGATGCGTGTGTCCTTTATCTCTCATCCCAAGAGGCTGCCCTTTCTGTTCTCCTTCCTACATGCTAGAGGAGATGTTCTCCTTCCTACATTTGTTATGGTTATTTTTTGCACACTTGACACAAACCTAGGCGTATCTGAGAAGAGGGACTCTCGTTTGAGGAATTGCCTCCATCGGATTGGCCTAGAAGCATGTCTGTGGGGCATTTATTTTCTAGACTGATTTATGTGGAAGGGCCCTGCCCACTGGAGGTGGTGCCCCCACCCGAGAAGGTTGTGCTGGGTGGTGTAAGAAAACAGGCTGACCAAGTCATGAGAAACAAACATACACAGCTTGTTTCGTAGAAGCAAGGCTTTGGTAAATAGTGTTCCTCTACGGCCTCTGCTTCCGTTCCTGTCTCCGTGTTGCTGCTTTGAGCTCTGTCCTGACTTCCCTCAGTGATGGACCATAACATGGAAGTGTAAGCCGAAACAAGTCCTTTCCTCCTTCAGCGGCTTTTGGTCACAGTGTTTTACCACATCAATGGAAAGCAAACTGGGACAAAATGAACCTTATGCGCTAGGACTCACAGACTAAGGAAAACATGCAGCTTTTTAATTCTGAGATTGCATGGCCTCACTTAACGTGATGCAATTTGATTAGTATTATTTCACTTTGGTTAAGTGAATATCTAGAAAGCGAAGTGCTCACTTTCAGGGCTGTTTCCTATTGAACTTCATAAGGAAATGCCAGATAGTTTTTCAAATAGTGATCCCACGTTAAGGCCGGTGAGCCGGCTCGGTAGATAACAACACCTACTACCAAGCGTGATGACCTGAGTCCAGTCTCCAGAACCCACATGGTGCAGGAGAGTACCAGTTCCTGTAAGTTGTCCTCTGACTGGCACATGCTCTTGAGCTCTCTCTAAATAAATAACTGAAAAAACATGATACCATTTCCCTTCGCTCCTGGCAACGCGAAGCTCAGCATGTTTGTCCTATACGGTTGAATAGAGAGGCAGCGTCATTGCATACAACTGAACAGAGAGATAAACAAGGAAGCAGGGTTACTATATACACCTGGAGAAGGAGGCAGGGTTGCATACAACTGAACAGAGAGATAAACAAGGAAGCAGGGTTACTATATACACCTGGAGAAGGAGGCAGGGTTAGCTAATTCCAGCAGGAGCAGTCTCTGTAGGTGAGCAAACTTCTCGCCCTGGGGAGAAATCTATGGTGCGCATTTTCTGCACACACTATCAGCATCCACACATAGGTCAGAGGAAGGCTTTGCCGTCCCTCGAGCCCCACCCTGGGGAGATGGGAACGCACAGAGCCCTGGGAACATTTTGCAGGGCCTGCTTACTTCATGGGGAAGTACCAGACTCCTCCAGGCTTTTGTCTGAAACCAGCATTTTTACAAAATCATGTTCATGAGACTCAATTGAGTTGAGTTTGTCATTGAAGTGCAGTGTAACCCTTCAGACTAGGACAGTCATCTGCCACGGAGGAGACCACACCGGGAAATGCTAGGTATCTTGCCAACGCTGGAGTTGAATGAAATGGTTGGCTGGAGGTACAAAAAAGACAGCTGCTCCACCTGACCACTGGGGCCTGGTGGAGCAGTGGAGAATCACAAGCCCTTCGCTTATCTCTTTGAGATTCATAAAAGTTTTCTTTTACTAAAAATAAAAGCAGTGTGTCAACAACCCGTAACCAGGGGATCTTGAACAGTCTGGGGAGATAAACCTGTTTAAGCTCCATGCTATTCTGTTTCCAAGTAATGTGCTCAAGAATCTTTTCTTCGGTTCCCAAGACAGTATTTCAGATAAGCCTTTCACTTTTCAGTACACTAACTATGGTTCCAATAGTCTGAGAAACATGGAAAGACGGTGCTAACTATGCTTTTCCCAGATGAACAACTGGACTCGGTTTAAATTGAGAAGTCTTTCATCTATTCTGAAAAGATCAAATAAAAATAGATTTAGCACGGTGTTGGAAATAAGCTTGGAATTAGCTTGTCTATGCTGCCCAACTTTCCAAACTCTGTACATTGTTTAAAAGCAGGGAGGGCTGCTGCAGTCAGGATTTCACCCCGTTTGTCCAAGCTCTTCTGAGGACTCTTGGGTCTCAGGATTCATAATTCACCTATTGGAGGCCAAGTTCATTTGCTTGCTCCTTCAGGACAGCAATTGTAGGGTTTCTCACCATGCTTGGTTGCTCATGGACTTTCTACATGCCAGGCATGGTGGCACACACCTTTTATCCCAGGCAGAGGCAGGCGAATCTTTGTAAGTTCAAGGTCTGCCTGGTCTACATAGTGAGTTCCAGGACAGCTACATAGAGACCCCGTCTCAGAGAGAGAGAGAGAGAGTCAGACAGTAGGACCTTCCTAATATTTCCATTGCAGCTTGATTCTGCTAAGAATGGGCCTCTGAGCATTACAGGTTTGGGAAACATTTTTGACACCAATGGACACTAAGATCCCTCTCCTGAGATAGATGGAATTTCATACTCAGTCCAAACTGAAGTACTTACATAACCATGAAGATCAGGAACCCATATTAAAAAAAATAAACAAAAAACCAAAAAGTACCACTTACTTATTTTGCCTATGAAGTTCTTAAAAACAAAGATTTTGTGTTTTATTAACTCCAAACACATGGCTGGCTCTGGAAACCTGGGTCTTGCACTCAAGTGTTTTGGAAACTGGGAGAGAAAATGAGGAGTCACCAGAACAGAGAAGGAAGAGAAAAGCCCTTTAATAATGCTTGTGTTATGGAGCTCAGCAATGGACGCAGGAAGCCAGAGTCCCCGTTCCCTTCAGCTGACAGCAAAAGCTGTAAAGGGAGAGCCAGCTGTCAGTGCTGTGCTCCTGTCTGTGTGGCTGGGCAGGAATTGATGGTCCAGGCATGCGTTCCGGGGCTGACCTTCCCTTGCAGGTGAGGGTACAAGAGAGGATGCGGCCACGAACACTGGGATCTTCTCCATCGGTGTCCAGGAGGCATACAAGTTTTATTTTTTAGTTTCAATGTTACTTTTATTATACATTTACTAACCCATTTTGAACAGGTGGGTAGATAAGAATATGCCACAGTATAAACACGAGGACAGAGAACAACCTTTAAGGCTCTCTTCTTTCCTGTCACCATGCTGGACCCCAGACTGGAACTCTGGTTGTGAGGTTTTAAGAAAAGTACCTTGACCCGCTGGGCCAACATGCCTGCCCTATATTCTACTTCTACTATAAGGAGCCGGTCACATTTCACATCTGTTTTTTACAACAGAGCATCAAAATGATCTATTGCTGCTTGTAATTTTCTTCTAAAATTGGGTACAGTATTAGATCACCTTTGAAAATACTTTTAAGTATAGAATGTCCTTCACTTCCAAGCTCCCAAAATATGTAGGGAATGAGTTAGTCATCCTCAGCCCCAGCTCCCTCCCACCACCATCCAAGCATCCCACCAGTCCTTGCCACATCTACTCACCATGCTGATGCCTTTATTGTCCCCATCCTCACAGACAAAAAGGTAAGCAAGGCATTCCGCGTGCACAGATACACCCTTCACCTTGCATAGGCTCTCGTCTACTTACAGAAGCCTCCCGGGGGCTTCGCGAATAAGAGAAACTGGTACGGGAGAGAGAAGACGTGAATTACTGATCACTTGGGCACAACCTCTCAGTGAGATGAGCCTGAGCAGTATCTCAACCCTTGGGAAGCAGTTCCCAGATGCATCATTTACATCTTTAGTGAATATGTTCTGCCTGGCTTCATACTGGGTAGACAGCTGCTCACAAGAGCCTCTTTCATGAGACATAAGGCATGCACACATGCATGCTTTCTTCTATCCAATAAACACGGTGACTTACTAGGCTCTAAGTACTATGCAAAGTGCAGTGGATGCTTCCGTACCAGAGGGAAACACAGGGATCTTAGAAGCTGGCAGGACCAACGCTGCTCCCAGACATGGTGGCTCTATCTGTGCTTCAGATGGAAGACCTAGGGGAATTAGCTGCTGAGTGGTTGTGGGGCAGTGGAGAGACTTGGGTGTCTAATATAAGAAAACAGTGAAGCCCCCAGACCAGAGGTGGTGGTACACTAGAATCTGCTTTTATAGACTTCAGGAGCTGGTGGTCTGATTCTCTTCCCAAGGCCACGTCCATGGGTATCATGTTAATAACTTAAAACCAGTCACGGGGAAGCTTTAACACAGATAACATCATCATTGGCTTCATTTTTTTAATACCTGAAAAGCAAATTGATAAATATTTACCGACAAAAGTCAAATTAGTATGGTAAGCTGAGTGAAACTGCCAGAAGGTTAGAGTATTACACTGTTCTCCATGACCATAACCAAAACCCCAGACTGGGAAATATTTAAAAGTAGTTTAATTTGCCCCCAGCTCCCAAGGCTCGGAATTCTGAGAACACCGAGCCAGCATGTCCTAGGGGAGGGCCTTCTTACTGGGTCACAACGTGCAGAGCATGGCATGGCAAGGCAGACTCAGTGCTCCGATTTGGGCTCTTCTCCTGTTTATAAATATGATGACATTGTGGAGGCTCCACTCTCGCGACCTGTTCCAATCACCTCCCAAAGGCCCTACCTCTAAATACCGTAAATGCCACCCATATAGGTGTTAGGAGACTTTTCTAACAGGTGGTTTCTAGGGGACTTAGATCCCAATTATAGCATTCATCCTGGGTGCTGTTGGTGACACCAGATAGCAGTGGTGGGGACTTGTTACCTTCCTGTTAGTATGGCAAATACTTGAGAAAATCAACTTTAAAAGAAAAAATATTTACTTGGGCTCACAGTGTGAAAGCTTTCTTTTGCTGAGGGGCTTCGGGCAGTGCCTAGATCACAGGTTCTATCCTGATTAGTGGGGACTCCACTAGGGGACTCATGGCTTCGTAATTTGATGGCCGTATGAGGAGCTGATAGAAAGCAGGAGGCAGGGCCATCTTAGAGGAGATCGCGCTCAATGGGGACAGACCCTGGGAAGGTCTGTTTTTCCCAGTACCCTTTTCTCCTGCTATCTCTCTGCTTCTTGGTGGCTCTGCTTTTTCATACCCTGCTCGCCATGATATTCTGCCTTACCTCAGGCCCAAAGCACCAGTCAGCGAGGGGACGAAAATCCAGAAACCATGAGCCAAAGTGAATCTTCCTCCTTTTAGTGCTGTGGCGTGTTTGGTGTTTCTACTGCAGTGACCAGTGACCGGCAAGTACTGGAAATATTTAAAAGTAGTTTAATTTGCCCCCAACTCCCAAGGCTTAGAATTCTGAGAACACTGAGCCAGCATGTCCTAGGGGAGGGCCTTCTTGCTGGGTCAACAAACCTTGTAACTGCCCAAGTCTGAAAACACAATCTCTGGCTTGTACAAAAGAGTTTCATTGGCTTGTGTGCATGGAAAACTCGGGTTGGGGCTGGTTTTACTATGTGACTTGCGTGTTTAGAGGACATCACCAACATTAAGAGTGCTTTTTTGCCAAAAAAAAAAATCAACACATAGCTTCTTACGTCCAAGTATGTGGGATCCTCATTGCACCCCTCAGATGTGTCCCCCAACTTCTCTGCGCTCTATCCATTAAATGGGAGTAGAAAGGATGACTCTCCCCTGGACTGTTGTGAAGATTATCTAAAAACAGCCTTTCCCTCTTCTTTACAGTAAGCCATAACGCCTTGTCAATCATCTTTCAAAAGTATGTGAGAATGTTAATGACGATGAAGAAAAAAGACTACATATTCTAATTTAAAGTCCTGAACTTTTCTCCGCTGTGAGCATCGCCACTTCAGAAGCCCCTTGCTGCACTCGGAAAGGGTGCTTTTGAGCTGGTGCTTGCACTGGATTTAATACCTTTTATTTGGTCAGGTCTTTCTCATATAGTCAGAGGCAACAAACTCATTGGTGGCCCATCGGTCATCACTGTCCTTGTCAAACAGGGCTAGTTCCAACCTTCCATGTGCCGGTCCCTTTGTAGTCTCCTGCTTGCTCTTATATTGATTGGGTAGGGGATGTCCAATGTAAGATCTCTGAAGTTCAGCTGCAGCAATGTTTATCAAACTGTCATTCTCCAAGCGATCAGAATCGCTCACAGTGACCGTTCACAACGGGGAATCCTGGACTCTTTCCCAGAAGCCCTCAGTGAGAATATCTACAAGGAATGTGCACTTCAAACAAGAACCAGGCTATTCTCCTTCTCATGTTGGAGACTCCATGTTAGTGTTTTCTTTTGTGCAATCCCTAATCCCAGCTACTTGTTAATTCATTCAACAAGTTGTTCCAGTGGGGCGGGCACCATGTAATGTGCTGAGAATTAGCACAGGAACTAGAGTCAGCCAAGTCTAAGTTCCTGTCTTTAGGGGCTTACAGTTGGTGGAGGCAATAGGTTATAGAAGAAATTGTGTCATTTTATAAGAACTAAGGAAATAAAGCACTGGGGAATTAGTAGGGGACAAGTGGCTCAGTGAGCCCTTTCCATCACACGCTCAAAAGGCTCAATGAGAGGGAAGAGTTCCAAATGAGATGTTGTCCTATTGTGTTGTGCCTGCCTAAGTATTCACATTCAGGATAAAACACACATAACACACAGACACATGCACACAGTTAGAAAAAAAAATCCTGAAAATTTGGTTTGAGGGTACTTGAGCTATATCCTCACACATTTTAGCGAACATACCAACCACGGTGCCTACCCCTAGAAGCTGCTCCTAAGCAGGAGGGAGTCCAGTACTGCCCTGGCTAGAGCCCCATGATCCACTTCCTCGATTATACCAGCCTGCAGCCACAACAACCAACCCTCAGGATGTCAAGCAACAGAGTCCTCCCTGCCCTTGGATGAGGTGTTCTAAGCCCCCAGTGAATGCCTGGCCCAGAAAACCCTATAACTAAGCGCTTGCAGTTTGAAATATGACATGAAAACCAGCAAATTCCCCTTCATGATTTCATAGACTCGTTCTTACCATAACAGATCTCAGTAACAGCAGCCCTTTTTTTTTTGTCTTATTAAGTCAAAGGTCTCCCCTTTTACTTAAGGAAGACACGGTGGCTTCTGTTGGCCAGACCTGCATTGCTTCTCTCGCTCCACCTGTGCTCTAGGAACATCACTGAAGACAAGGCGTACGCCAACACAAACACTGAGAGCTGTGCCATCTTTCAGCTAAGGTAACCGGCAAATGACAAACAGGCAGGTAGGATACGCAGGTGTGTATGCTAAGGAAAAGGGATGATTCATGTCCTGGGGGAGATGGAAAAACAAAGATGATTCATGTCCTCGGTGTGGTGGAACAGGGTGACAAGAGCTTCATGTGGCTACTAAAACAGCTGCCAATTTTTACATCTACAAATTACTTACTTATGGAATTTCCCACCTGATAATGTTCAGGCTGATGTTAACCGTGAGTAATCAAAACCACAGGAATTGAAACCACAGGACGGAGCGGCTACAAGAGAAGATGAATTGGGCTATACAATTCTCGCTAGAAGCCAGAATGAGGAAGCAATGAATGAGGGCAAGAGATTTGGCTCTGGAGCTGGAGGAGAGCACCGAGAGAGATCACAAGGTGCCATGGGGTCCACACATGAGCAGAAAGGCTAAAGGAAACAGAAACTATGAGATGACGAGGCAAAAAACTACAAGAAAGCAGAAATAACGAGACCAGGAAGAACAGACAAGTGTCACTGGAGGGCGGGAGCTGGCCAATTCCTCCTTTATCTTTCACCTAGCTCTGCTACAGTTCTTATTCTCTTGGAGGCTAGGATACGTGGGTCTTCCTGCCCCCCCCCCTGATTCTTTTCAAGTCACCCACTGAGGCAAAAGAATCGCTACTTTCAACACTTGCTGAGGTAACTTGAAGTATCGCTGTCCGTAAAATTATGCAGCCTTATTTTGAATGATGCAGGATTCCAGCTTTAAGCCCAGTCCCTTCCCTCTTTGTGCCTGCTTCCTAGATGTGAACGTAGTGAGGGGGGTGTGCACATATCCCTTTACACAGGGCTTGTAGAATTCCGCATCTCAAACAAGGGCCCTGAGCCTAGCTGGTCCTTGCCGTATTCTTTCTAACTTTTTCCCTTGGCAACTGAGCATGGAAACAGGCTGGGTCTGTAACAGCTTAAAAACTCAAGAGTTCATTGATCCCAAATAGTACGAACACTATGCAGGCGCTCCTTTCCTTCTGAAATTACTCAAACATTTATTAGGTAGCAGTTTGCTCCTTAAAAATAGTTTCTAAAAGTGCTTAAATCTTTCCAACACACACACACACACACACACACACACACACACAGAGAGAGAGAGAGAGAAAGAGAGAGAGAGAGAGAGAGAGAGAGAGAGAGAGAGAGAGAGAGAGAGAGAGAATATATGTAAAAGAAAATGCATTTGGTGTCAAGCCCCATTCCCATTCCCTTTGTGTAATATGAAAAAGAATTATTTTTGAGCAGTTGAGATATTTAGCTCTGAAAATTACCCAGTAAGGACCTACTTGGATAATGTTCAGCATTTTTTTTTTTACAAACTCCCCTTTGAAATTAAGCAGACAGAGGTTCCTTTCAGTTCCTTGGGAGTTTTCAGCAACAGGAGAAAGGAAGACTTGATATGCTCCGAACAGCGTCGGAAGCCATGCGTGGACTTCCTAGCACTCTCGGCCATTCCCCAGGGCTGAGGCCCTGAATGTGTCTTCTCACTATTGCCATTGTTCCTCTTAGGCATCAGCCTGGCAGCTGAGCCCTCTGAAGCCCAGAGCCTTTGGTGTATGGGAAGATGTCAACATCAGACAAGTTGAAAGACTCCACAGAGAAGAGATGAGCCAGGAACTGGGGCCATGAGGAGAGGAGGAGCATAAGGCTGTCTGTACACCCTTCTGAGGGCTAGACCCCATGTCCCAGGCCCAGGCTTCCTACATGAAGTCTGGAAAAGCTTGTCATAGGGGCAGACCAAGTCCCTGTGTGTGACAGGTTCTGTTTCCACAGCAACTGTTGCCAGCTTCACCACTCCTTTCTGTCTTCATCAGTTTTTCAGCCGTGAGTGAATTCCCCAAATATCACTTCTGGTAAGAAATGAGTAATCCAGGATGAAAGAACCTCAAGAATAACCCTAAAGGGGCCCCTGTGGTTGAACCAGAGTACATGGGTGAAGACTAGCCATGCTTGGCCTTGCTACATTAGCCAAATAAACCCCCATTCCTTATCTTCTTACCCCCATAATACATTCTGCTCTAATGTAGCTCTCTGGGCTTTTGAGATCTGGAAGCAGAATAGTCTCTATAAGGAGGTGCTGAGTACAACAAGTTACAGCCAGCGGACCTGTGAAAGGGAAGTTGCACTTGCAATATATTTCCTTCCACGTATTAAACTGAAAGCTTTCAGGCTTCAAATAAAAGGAAGATAAAACCATGGCTTAAATTACTTTTACTGGGGAAAGGCAAGATCAGACTTTAGGTGGTGGCGCAATGATGTCACAGAATTACATGCCCTAGTTTTCTGCTCAGAATCCCATAGGAAGTTAGCTTTTCCCCCATCACACCATTGCCTGAAGGTTACATCTTCATACTGCAGAAGATAAGCACAAAAGGATGCAATCTCTCTAATGATCTGTTTCTGTATCTGGAATGGAAGTCACAGCAGAATCACATGTGCACCATTTAAAAAGTCACGATTGGAGAGAAATCACATCTCTATGCCCGAAGAATCTGTCATGAGCAACCTCAGGACTGTGAATTAGCATTGGTCCAACCTTGCTTCACTCAAAGCAAGACGATTGGTAGTTCTTCAGTGAGGAGGGAGGCTTGGTACACTAGTCAGCCTGAAGTAAAGACTGTAACCAAAAAGCTTGCTGATACCTGGAATTACGTTTCAGTTTTTTTTGCATTGCATTAATACATTAATATTTTTCCTCCTCTTCCTCTTCTTCTTCTTTGTCTTCTTCTTCGTCGTCTTCTTCTTCTCTTCCTCCTCTTCTTCTTCTCCTCCTCCTCCTCCTCCTCTTTCTTATTTGCTTGTTTGAGGCAGGGTTTCTCTTTGAAATAGTCCTAGAACTCACTTTGTAGACCAGTCTGGCCTCAAATTCACAGAGATACACCTGCCTCTGCCTCCCAGGTGCTAAGATTACAGGTGTACACCATCACCACCCTATAAAATTTTTAATTAAAAGAGATTTTGTCCCAGCCAGGCAGTGGTGGCACACACCTTTAATCCCAGCACTTGGGAGGCAGAGGCAGGTAGATATCTGTAAATGTGAGGCCAGCCTGGTCTACAGAGCAAGTTCCAGGACAGCCAGGGCTGGCATGACATACCTATAATCCCAGCCCTGGGGAGGCTGAGCAAGAAGAGTCAAGAAAGCTAAGTTCAAGGCCAACCTGTGCTACGTAGCAAAACCCTATCTCGACTCAGATGCAGAATGAGGAGGAGGAAAGAAAACTGAATTCCAAGGAAAAAAAAAACCTTCCATTCATTAGGAGCATTGATGGACTACTTACAACGTGTTGGCTGCCAACTGAGAGGAACCCTGTTTGTGACTGCTGACATTTATGGAGTGAGTATCCCTCCCATTGTCCTTCTAAACTGCCAATCATTCAGCAACAGGCTAGCAGAACTCCTGAAAATGGAGCTGTCAACTTTTGTAAGCATGTGTCAATGAATTCCAGCAAGATATTGACCCCCGGTGTTCCCAGGATCTTGCATTGCACACTTCCGTCTGTGTGGCCCCGCCTCTTCTCTAGTGTGCACACTAAGCTAGGCATTCCCATTGTGTTTCGAGGACGGAAGTCTAGTGCCATAAAGTGCAGATCTTCCCATCCCACCCCAGCTATAGGCTACAACCCAGTGTTTTTTGGTTTGTTTTTATATTTTTTATTATTAATTTTATTCTGAGCACAATAAGAGACCCATGACTCTTTCAATCATTTGAAAGGGCCTCAAATACTGGAATTTTACCCAGGTAGCATTAGAACAGTGTGTGTGCTGGAAACTCTTAATGGCCTTGGGATAACAAAGACTACAACAAGCAAGGATCACCAGAAGCCTTTATTCTTGTTTGGAAGAAAATAAAAAAAGAAAAATGTAAATGATCTCATCAGAAGTCTCCAGGACAGAACGCCTCCCACTCCTGTTGTGAGTGCATTTGAAAAAAATTTTAGGTTCTTCTCATTTTTTTGTAACATCAAAGAAATTTTCTAAAAGCACCGAGATTGGTCCCCCAGCTCTGCCTCCGTACCAAGGAACAGCCTGAGATGCAACCGTGAAGTTTTTACAGCTTTTTTATTTCCTTATTTTGGAAACATTCCCCGGCATTTCTGCAAGCTGAGGGGCTCATTTCTCCTTGGCCTGCTCCAGTTGGTTCAAGAGAAGCACAAACTATGAATGTTGCAAATGCATAAATGTAAGAAAAAGAATAGTTCAAAAAAGCAAATGCTTCTGAAAGTGTGAAGTACACTGTTCCTCTGTAAAGAACAACTTGGTCGAAGTTGAGATTTCTACAATAAGTTTTGCCTCATGAGAAAAAGAAATACTGGTTTCCTCTCCTCTTCTCCACATTTGTTTCACTTTTCTGAATGGATTCCTCTTCAGTCTGCTGATACATCAGGTTGAGAATACTCTCTTGGCTCCAATTCATCCATGGGATCCTAAGAATCTCAGTCATTGACCACATGGCAGGGAGCTTGGGCAAACGTTGACCCATTTCTCAGATTTAAGAGCCATATCTATTCCAATGCTTCACCACCAAGGTCTTAAAGGAAGACACGTTGGTTTTCTGCTGTTTTGTGGTCACTGATCTGGAGATAGGGTGAGGCTTTGGTGTGAATCTAGTTCCCAGGGTGGATTGAGTCCTGCCCAGAGGGCCACCTTCACGGTTTAGATCCCGAGAAGATACAACAACAGCTGAGCTACACTGACGTGAAGAATTTGATCTGTCCTCTTCTACTTTCCGATTCGACCTTGATAGCACTATCACCAAGGTCCCCTCCCCTAGGGCTATCCGTGCAGGAACAGATCCCTATGACTCTCCAATTCACTTCAGCTTGACTGTGAATAACTCCTGGGCTCCGCTCAGAGAATGACTCTGCGGCTCTGACAATATTTAAAAGGATGAATGTGCTCTTCGTTTTAAAAAATAAAGCCCCTTCTGCCAAATATAAACTTGACTTTCTCCCAACATCGTCTTCTGCCAGATGTCACCACATACAAGCAGCCGTAGCATACACTGTAACCATCCTGGAGCGACAGACAAGATGGGACAAAACTGGTCAGAAGTGAGAGCTCAACTCATATTGTGGGGAGCAAGGGAATTTGTAGCAGCAAGCAAATTGGGATTACCCAGCAAGACACGTCCGATTTCTCCTCAAAAGCATGAGCCAGCTGTAGTGGTCCACACTTTAATCCCAGGACTTGGGAGTACATGGCTTTCCATGAGTTCTAGGCTAGCCTGGTATCTAGTGAGTTCTAGACCAGCCAAGCTTACATTGTGAGACTCTGTCTCAAAAACAGACAAATGACTCATTTTGTGTATCCTGAGACGTAGGAATCTGATTTGTGAAAGCCAGCAGAACATAGCAACCATTGAGATGGGCCCTGAAGCATTGTCCTCACAGGCCAAGCAAGGCAGAGCTGAGAATCATCACCACTACTTCCAGATGCTTCCAAAGAGGTTATCACAAAATCATGTGTCTTGCTTATAAATAATTTCTGCTCGCCCACATTTTCTTTCCTCCCGTGGTTCTTGAGCCTTCCTTCGGTTTCGGGTTTACACTGTTTAAACGTGCTTTAAAGGTGTTTACCTGAAGCTAGAAGGTAATGCCACAAATTTGCAGAAGGCGTTTGGGAAACTGATTAGCAAGTAGGTGGATACAGCCAATCTTGGGGTGATCTTTAGCCTCTTAGATAAACATACAAGCCTTCCAAGGTACTAGTAAGTCAAAATGGTTTTCATTATAACACAAGATGCTACCAACAAGGCTCAAAAGCTCGTTGGGTTTCCTTAAGATTAATTAAAATTTTTATGTATCATTTTTATTTTATGTGTGGGGAGGGTCATCATGCAGGTGGAGGCCAGAAGACAACTGTGTACAGCTGATTCTCCTTCCACTTTTATGTGTGTTCTAGGAATCAAGCTCAGGTCATCAAACTGGGTGGCAGAAACATTACCTGATGATCCATCTCACTAATCACAGTTCTCCATCGTTTTCAAGAGTATCTTTTGGGTTCCAAGCTGAGAAAATTTGAAAACTCTAAACTAGGTACGTTGGAAAGCTAACTAGAAAGCAATAAAGTCAGGCTAGAGAAATGGCAGAGCAGCGATGAGCACATGTGAATCTTGCAGAGGTCTGAGCTTAGTTCCCAGGACCTACATCAGGTGCCTCACGACCACGACTATCACTCTAGCTCCAGGAAGACGTGGTGCCTCTGACCTCCAAAGGCACTACACTTGTGCGCATACTCCCCATACACATAACTAAACATCTTTTAAAAAGAAAAATAAAACGGAGGGAATGGACAGATGGCTTGGAGGTTAAGAGCACCGACGGCTTTTCCAGAGGACCCGGGTTCAATTCCCAGCACCCACATGGCATCTCACAAGCATCTGTGGCTCCAGTTCCGGGGGATCCAGCACCCTCACATAGGCATACATGTAGGCAAAGCATCAAAGCACATAAAATAAAAATAAATAAATAAAAATTTTAAAAGGAATAAAACCATTCAGCAGAGTGCTAGGATTTGTCAGTCAATGAATTCTTTTCTGTAGGTTGTACACAGCTCAGGACTTCTGCCATTGGGCACCCATTTAGATCCCTGCATCTTCTGTGCAGTGTGTGTGCGCACACATACAGACACACACATGCATACATATATACATACACACATATATAGACACATATAGACATACACACATACACAACATACACACATGCACACCCACACATCTTACCACCACCTTATAATCAGAACACATTTGAACTAGAGTTCATTATCTAATCATGGCCAACCTGCTTGCTGTAAATTTGACCTAAATAGATGCTTATCTCTCTTTGAAAAGAAAGTTTGTTTTCTCAGCAGCAAGCAAACACTAAAGAACACTAGCCACAATTTAGGTAGCGTATGGAAACTTGGGAGGTTTTTTGATAAGAAGGGTGTCCAAAAGGAGACCATTTGGTACTTCATTTAGAAGAGATTGGCTGAATCTTGTTTTGGTGAATTACCAAGCTAACTGATGGGAATGTATTGCTGAGTAAAACAGACCCAGTCCCAAATCTTATGGAGCAGGATAAAACACTAGACAGGTAAGTATACACAGGTACACACATATGCAGGGATTAGCATAACAAAGGGAAAAGGATTCTGAGAGGAAGACAACAAGAGACTATCCCCTGACTGGTGAGCAGGAAGGCCCCTCTGAGGAGGAGCCACAAAGGGTGCAGAGTAACCCACCATGTCCAGAAAGTTCCCACCTAGAGGCGCTGCTCATGTGAGGGTCATAGCCTATGTACCTGGCACCCGTGGCTGAGAACCCAGGCACACAGTCTTACTGCCTGGGCTTTGCCCCAGCTCCACTCCTAGCTAACTATGCAGACTTAACCATTTCACATAAGAAAGAGATATTCCTTGGGGGTTCAACAGAGAGAAGCGCTGAAATTGATTTCAGCTGAAACATCTTTAGTGACACCAGCCCTTGGTAACAGGGCAAACTGAGTTAGGAGAGCCAGCACGCACAGAATAAAGGTGCTTTTATAGACTTTAAAGGAGAGGTGTCCCTCACTGGAAATAAGGTGGCTTGACATGGGGCAGCCATGTGCCGGGAGCTCAGCACTTAGGAGGGTATTAGGTAGGTTACGAAGGCCTGGTTCCGGTTTCCTTGAGCCTGGGGTGGGAGAGAAGTCACAGAGAGACACAGCTAATTCTCTTTACAGCAGATACATATGTTCTAACACGTACTCACTGCACCTCTATTGTTAATAAAATAAGAATGGGAACATTCATTCACAGATATATATTCCTGTGGATTCTAGAAGATATTTTATGCCAAGTCCTGAGATCATAAGGAAAAAATAAAACAATAAATGTCATCAATACTATGTTGGCTGCAGGTGGTTTTGGCAAGGCTCAAGTATCCTAATGGTAGTGTCCTGAACTTGGTTTAGCATCAACCCCTGTCATGTTCTGGTTACCATACAGGAATCATACATCGAGAGCCAGGACAGTGCCGCGGATCCCAAACAATCCAACTATCGTGATACACACCTGTAATCTCAGCACCCAGGAGTCTGGGGCACATGCCTTTAATTCCAGCACTCCAGAGACGCAGAGAGAGGCCAGCCCGGTCTACAGAGAGTGTTCCAGAAGAACCAAGTCTAAACAGAGAAACCCATCTCAAAAGAAAAGAAAAGAACAACAATGCCAGGCAATAATGGTGTACGTCTTTAATCCCAGCACTCGGGAGGCAGAGGCAGGCAGATCTCTGTGAGTTCGAGGCCAGCCTGGTCTACAAGAGCTAGTTCCAGGATAGGCTCCAAAGCTACAGAGAAACAGAGAAACCCTGTCTCAAAAAAAAAAAAAAAGGAAAAAAGAAAACAACAACAAATAAAGAAAAGGAGGATGGGAGGGAGAGAGGCAGGGAAGAAGGAAGAAAGGAAAGAAGGAAGGGAGAGACGAAGGGAGAAAAGGAAGGTTGGTTCTGAGCACAGCCAAGCTAAGACTAGAGTTTGTAGAAGAGACCCGTGGAAGGCACTGATAGCTAAGGCTGAGGTCACTAAACACTGAAGTGAGCAGGTAGGAGCATAGGTGACCATGATCATCAGGTCATGCGAGATGGGGCAGGCAGAAGTAGGGGCTTGGTCCCAAAGTGCAAGGGTCACGGCACCAGTGGGGCTCGGCACTCTGTTTAGAAGAGCGGCCTCAGCTCTTGTGCTCCGCGTCTGTCTGCGTGCTCGTCTACTGCGCAGGACTGCTCTTCTCTGATTCTCCCAGGATAACCTAATGAAGAGGTTCTCAAGAGTTTCCTGGAAACAAGAGCGAGGGCAGAGGAGTTCACATAGAGCCTGGCAACTCTCGGCCCGCATCTCCTCTGCATTTTCCTCCTGGAAAATAATCCCTGGCCAGATGGTCATCTGCTCTTTGCTTTCTTCCGCAGCCCACATGAAGGCTGGGGTAATTTACGGTGTCTGTCCGCGCAGCTCCATTTATATTTAGAAACAAAATTGGGAGGCAGTTTAAATCTTCTCTTAAAAGCTTCAGGAAATTCCAAAGGGGAAAGACGTTGTATTGCACCACACATGGGCAAACATCTTATCCTTTTGACCCAGTTAGGGTCCGAAGGTCCTTCTCGTCCTCCAATCAGCTGCATTTTTCTCTCTGCTTCCCCTGCAATTTCCTCATACTCTTACACATACTTTAGGTCTTGATGGCTCTCCTCACGTCTCTCTTTCCATCCCAGAAAAAGGGCAAAGGGGAAGCGGTGGTGTTGTGAGACCTCTAACGCCCTTGCCTGCAGGAGGGAGGCAGGTGTGGCGTTTAGTTTAATTCCTCCCACGTATTTGTCCGAGCTCTGTAGTGTGACAGGCAACCGCAAGGACAATGAAAGTGACCAAATCCCGTGACGTAGCCACGCACAGTTTCTTCATGATGTACCAACTTTCAAAGTATATACCGTCTCCTAATTGTTTTGTTGGGAAATCCACGTTCGTTTACAAATCGCTGGCAGTTAGGACTGCAGGAAGGTTTCTCTGGGATCAGATGTGTTTTCTGCCCTTTCCTGTGCTCTCTGGGATGCTGGTAGCTCCAGTGGGCCACCTTGCTGCTTCAAGACTCGATTGCTATCAATAAAAGGGAGCAAAATGAGGCAGCAGAGAATGGGAACGTTGACTATTGATTTATTTCTGTGCTCTGTCACCCCTAGTCACCTCATCCCTGTTCTGAAGGCCACAGACCACTGTGCACAGCCGCCCTCCCCATTCTGTCATTACCCCTTAGGCAGAAAGAGAGAGAGAGAGAGAGAGAGAGAGAGAGAGAGAGAGAGAGAGAGAGAGAGAGAGAGAACCAGAGAGAACCAGAGAGAACCAGAGAGAACCAGAGAGAACCAGAGAGAACCAGTTCCTTTCACTGAACTTTAGTTACAGCACTGGCCTTGTGGTTTCCTAACACACTTTGTAAACCATCTCTTATCGTGTTTTTATTTTTCCTGCCCAGACCCTGACTCCTAACACCCTTCAAATAATAAACAAGACGAAGCATAAACAGTTTAGAACAAGTTTAGGATCTTTTATTTGGAAAGGTGTCATTGATAGCAGGGAGATAAGAGAAAACGGTTTTTTTTTTTCCTATTTTGTTTACATCTCCAGAAAGGAGAATGATCTATTGGGTATTTATTGAAGGGGAGGAAAACTGCTTTTGTTTTGAATTTATTCATACATACAAAATGTTTGAGAAGCCGGGAGTAAATTCTTCACTTGTCCTAGGGTCCCTGGCCACTGTTGTTTGTCATCGTCCAGATCAGAAAGTCCTTCTGTAGACTAGGACTTTATGGGAACTGTGGGTTCTTCAGGGTGCCAACCTCCATCAAACACTTACAGCAAATACAAACAAACATCTTTGTACGCCTGTCCCTTCATTTCCCCAAGGGCTTGTCAGACTCTTCTGCCTTGGTTTTTATGGATGCTCTCCCCTGTCTCTCGGGGTTTTCAGAAAGAATACGAAAAGCCCCCATCCTTTGCAAACTACACTGTTGTTTAAAGACCTCTCTGGTCACGGGGACACACTTAGGATTTCTTGGAGTTTTCTAGAACTTTGCTATCGAGGCAGAAATTATCCATTTCTTTTATGAAGCCAGGCATATGAGCCAGGAACTGTGCTAAGGACAAGGCACAGCGCGGCAGGTCTGTGCTGTCTCGGCTCTGCTAGCCTAGGAACATGTGGCGATGGTTGATTCTAGGTGTCAGCATGCCTGACTTGAGGAATGTTGAGAGAACTGAAAGGCATTCATTACTGCTGGATGTGTCTGAGAAGGCATGACTGCAGGAGAGTGGCTTGTGACCCAGTGGGATGAGGGGGAGATTTACGCTAGACTTGGACAGGAACCATCACAGCAGTTGGAGGCTCAGAAAGAACAAAAGGTAAAGAGAGGGAGAGAGAGAGAGAGTTCCTTCCTCCTGGGCCTGAACACTCCTCCTCCTCTGGCCATTGGACTTCAAAATCGCAGCTTGCCTGGTCCTGAGACTCAGGATTTGGATCAGTAGTCCCAGGAATCTCCAGCCATTGGTGGGGACTGAGAATGATGCCATCGGCTTCCCTGGCTCTAGTCTTGAAGCCCTTCCCCTGAGAGCACCCACTACCCGCTTTTCAGAGAGCCAGCCCAGGGACTTCTCAGCCTCCATGAGCACATCAGCCAATTGTTCTGATGAAATAAATCCTCTGTGTGACTCCTATTGGTTTTGTTTGTACAGAACTCGAATATACATGCTAGTAACTAGATAAATGCAAATCTTAGTATCTATTCTGAATGAATTGCATACACTATTAAAAGAACTGAGAATGTGGGTCTGGAGAGGTGGCGCAGTGACTAAGAACACTGGCTGCTCTTGCTGAGGATCCAAGTTCAACTCCTAGTGCCCACAGAGCAAACTAAGCAACCGTTACTTCAGTTCCAGAGAATGCGATGTCCTGTTATAGCTCCAAGATATTCACAAGGTGCACAAATACACATGAAAGCGAAACACCCACACCCATAAAATAATAAAGTAACAGGACAGGGCATTTGATCTAAGGAGCTCAGAGAGGCTTCAGATATATCATAGCATATTATCTAAAATCTAAATGATAACCGGAATTAATTAACTCAGCTATTTTCAGCCAATAGTGATTCTGCCCTGGAATTACCGGTCAATTGTTTTGAGCCATTTTTCATCATTACAATGTGTGGACACTGCTGGCATCTAGTGGGTAGAAGCAACGGATGCTGTGGAATATTCTGATACCATGAGACTCCCCCTCCCTTTTAACAAACAGGTGTGTCGTTCTAAACATCTGGAGAGCCGGAATTGAAATCTCTCAAGTAGATAAATTATTATAGCCGAAGAAGAGCGTGTCTGGAGATGTACCCTCACACTCAGCCCGGTACAGAGACAATGCCAAAAACTGAACTGGATTTAAGTTTGAATAGGTTGAAATATTACTTCCATTTTTCTCTTTTGTTTCTACTTCTATTGGGTAAAATTCTGTTTACAAGTCAGGGGTAGGAATGACTACGGCAAAACCCATTCCTCTTCCAAATGTGTGTGCAGCTGAAACCTTGATGTCAGCAGACGAGTGAGAAATGATTGACGGGCGTGAAAGGCTTCATTTCACTCCACACTAGTGTTGCTTGAAAATAGAGTACAGCTTTTGACTCCTGACCCAAGACATCCGGGGCTGGGCTGGACTGAAATGGACATGGTGGTTTTAAGAACTAAGTGGAATAGGCGATCAGAGAAAGGCTGAAAGAGAACCAAGGTTTGAGGAGAATTTTCTGAAGTTCAACTCTACGGGTACATTGTTAATCCATTTAACAAGTGTTTATTACGTTCAACTGTTCTAAATGTAATAGCTAGGAAGAAGAAGAAAAAAAAACAACCAGAGGACCCTGGATGTGATGTGGAGATCAATGAATAACGACAACGCGCATGGAAATTACTGCACTATCTTATGTGTGGGAGAAATGTTGAGAGAGTAACTGAGTCACCAAGGCCAAGGGATGAGCAGTATCACCACCAGCTGTCTTTGTGGGAAAGGGGCCGATATTTGGATTTGATGGTGGACTGTAGGGGCATTGAGTGGGAAATCCAGGGAAGAGCAATGCAGAGAAGGAATTTGCAAAAGAGCATGTTCTGCTGGCAGGGCAGTGGTGGGCACCAGCATGTAGGGAGTTGTCACCAGGACTTGGGGTAGGCGCGAAGGGGAGAAGTGACGAAGAAGGGAGAGATTATAGAGACCAGTATGGCCCACACGAAAAACAGGAAGCGTATGCCCAGATTAACACACAAAATAGCCATTCTGATACTCTGTGGAGATTGGGAGGGCAAGACTGGACAGGTGGAGACACTATGCAGGGGACTGGGGGAGTTAGATCAGGCAGAGCTTCTGCTCGTGGGGAAACGATGCCACAAGATAAATGATTTGCTGGGCAAAAGCAGGAGGATGCCACACTTCCAAGAAGTCTAAATGCCATTATGTTGGCAATTAAGTTTCCACACAGGCACTTTGAGGGGCATTCAGACCGTAGGACTTGAAGAGTGTTCAAAGGCTTCGCTGCGTCTCGTGCTCACAATAACCCTGTGGTTCTGGCAGATGCTTATTCCACCATCTGCCGTAAGGAACGCTGGAAATGAAAGAAGCTAACTATGTTGGCGACATACTAGGTTATTAGTAGGCCAAACCTAGCCTGGGAACATCACTGGCTTATCGGTACATGTTTGCACTCCCTCCTCACCGCTCCTTGGGTTCCCGAGTCTGGAATGCCTCCCATCCTTCTTGGGTGTGCTTGCATGCACGCCCTCTTTTCTCAGCCAGCCACAAACTTCCCATCCGTATCTATCTGCTTACAGCTCTTCCAAAGCTCAGGTCATGTTTCCTCTCTTCGACTTCTCTGACATATCACCAACCCCATCAGCCGGGAGCAAGCTCTTCGTAGTTTGTCTCCCCGTTGTGTTTAGGGTCGCATTTTCCATGTGGTACCCGTCACTTTGCATGCTGCCGTGTAGTCAACTACGTTCACTTACACCGTATGCCCTCTAGCAGGCAACTGGCACCAGAAGAAAAAGCATCTTCTTCTGTAAATCCTCAGAGAACTTGGTGGCAAGCCTTACTGAGCGGAGAGCGGAAGGCGTAGTAGACATTACTGATACTGGATAAGAGGAGAAAAGTCAGTTCCAGGGATGTGACGGTCAGGAGGAAAAACACATTGCATGCTTTTCGTTCTCCCTGATAGCCCCTCTTTATTTATGGAGAGGAGGAATGTTCTCTAAAGATAATAGGAAGCTGTTCAGCTAGCTGACTTCCTAATTTTCACGGAGGGCTCTTCTGTAGACATTTCTACTGGGACTGAAACTTTCCATTTGCAGGGAAGCTTTGAGAGAGCCGGGCAAGCTGCTCAACACAGCTTCAGGAATTCCCTGAAACTGACCAGGTTCCCTGGGCACCTCCCTGTGTCAGAACACAGACCTAGAATGGAGTCATGCAAAGTGAATTCAGAACGCTTGTGAGAAAACCCCGAGAAAAGAAGACAAGAGTTTTGTGACCTCAGTTTCTTTAAACCACAGAATTGTTCTTGTGATATGTTTTCACGCTCCCCCCACACCAGGTGTAGCAGATAGGAGTGAGTTTACTTCAGATTATTCATTATTGCTTGCTGTTATTGAATTTAATGTTCATGCCTCCGTAGAAAGAACATGTTTCTGCCACATGTGGCGTGTCCTTGTGATTGTACAACTTGAACACCGAGAATTTATGTGAATTTTCTTTCTTTTTCATTTTATTATTTTATTTTGAAATAGGATTTTTCTGTGCAGCCCTGGCTTCCCTGAAACTCACTTTTGTAGAGCAGACTGGCCTAAAACTCAGAGATCCGCCTGCGAGTAGATACAGTTTGCATCTCCCCAGGAAAAGTTTTGTCATGCTATTAGAAGCTGCTCAACCTCTTACATAGTCACCCAGGAATAGAACATCTGAGTCTAGCTATCTGGAACACCCCTATGATCCTTGGATCTTGTACGTATATCATTTTTGATTGACAGCAAGGACTCACTCAGGGCCATGCCAGGGAAAATCTTACACTGGGTTTTGGAGATACCTTCCTTTTGCTTACTAGTTTTACCCTCATCAGTTCACAACTGTCTATAACTCCAGTTCCAAGAGACCAACACTTCTTGTCTCCAAAGTCACCTTCACTCATGTGCACCCCCACATATACGTAATTAAAAATTAAAATAAAGCTTTAAAAATTAAAATATAATAAAAACTCACTTATTCTTATCATTACGCATACCTGATCTTGTTTATCTTGAAGCATCATAAAAGATTAATATAATTTCATTTAGCATAATGCTAGCATCAAAATGAGCATCGTCAATAACACCCTCCCTTTGATGGGAATGGGCAATGAGAGCTGAGAGGTTGCTTGGTGTGCCAAGGACCAAGGTTAGCTAATGCTAGGGGCAGGTGTAGATGCGCTTCCTCTGACTCCTAAGTCAATGTTCTTCAAACAATATTAGTTTACTATGTTAGAAAAGTGCATTTGAACAAGCCTCTGCACAGCAGAAATAAACAAAAGCAGTAGAGAAGACGGAGATCAGAATAGTGACTGTCGGGAAGTGAAGGCAATAGCCGCTCTAATCCTAGGTCCCCTCTGAGCATTTTTAACGCAGCTTCTTTAAGTTGGAAGGACTAAATCTGGACATTTGCAGGCTTTAATCCAAAACCCGTGCCCATTTCCCCTGGCCTCTGGTGGCTTCCCTCTGTTAACCGTGACTGTAGAAAATTAGGTGGCCTGAGTGTATGTCACAGTTACAGGGGCATGGGGAACACAGTGAGGCCAGGTACTGTTTGATAGTACAGTTGAAGGTGACGGAATCGGTAGTTGTCTTTCTTCTTCATTCCGCAGGTCTCCCCAACCAGTCTCCGCATCTCTACTGCCACCTTCCTTCAATGACTTCCTTCCATCCTGGGAGAAAGAAATTAAAAGGAGAAGAGAGAGAGAGAGAGAGAGAGAGAGAGAGAGAGAGAGAGAGAAAGGAGGAGGAGGACGAGGAAGAGGAGGAGAGGAGAGGGAGAAGGAAGACAGAGGACAGAGAGAGAGGGGAGAGATAGGGAGAGAAGGGAGAGAGAGAGAAAGAGAGGAGAGAGAAAAGAGAGGGTAAGGGAGAGGAAAGAGAGAGAAGAGAGAGAGAGAGCACAAAGAAACATAAGAGAAACAAGAGGAAGATGAAAATTAGAGGAAAGAGTAATCATGAAAGAGGAACCAAAGCAGAGACAGTGTAGCTATTCTGAGGCGGAATCACCTGTATTGTGAAATCGTTCACTCTGGGCCACATCCCAGATTAGCCAAATTGGCATCCATGGCAACAGCATGATTTAAGAGTAAGCGTTCTGATAAAATAATTACTCCCCTTTTTGTTAATTTGATTTCAAATTGTATTTTATTCAAAATTTAAAATCCATTTGCTTTTTTAAAGCTGAAAAAAAAATAGTTCATCTCCTCGCCTAAAAGGCTTTTCTCTTTAATTCGCTTGATAACCATTACTTTGGCGAAGATGTTGGTGTGCTTCCGCGCACATCAAAGCATCCCTGAAAACGTAGCACCTCTCATCAGAAGGCTCCACTCTGAGAACAGCAGCATGATGTCAAAGGTGTTTTCTCCTCTGCCACGGGCACTGGAGCTGGGCATGCAGAAAACTCGTGAACCGCAACAGTGTGTGTCTTGCTCTTTCCTTCGGTCCATTTGCTGGGGTGGTTCCTAAGTATGGATCATTTGTTCATTCTTAGACATTTTCTTATGGACACTTGGTAAAAGTAAAGATCGGAAGCCCCCTGACATCTCGTCTACAGGTTCAGAGTGAGGGGGTTGTCTACCATGCCCATTTTTCATGCTGAAATTATAGTGCATAAAAAGAAGTTAGAGGGGGCTGGTGAATTGGCTCAGCATGTAAAGACCCATGCTGCCAAGCCCGATGACCTGGGTTGGAGCTCTGAGATCCGCGTGAGAGAAAAGGAGAACTGACTCCTAAGTGTTGTCCTGTGACCTTCACATACATGCCATAGCCTGCCTGCCCTCCTTCCACAAAACAGGCAAATAAGCACCATTGAAAATGTTTTAAAAGAAGCAATATTATTGTTACATAATCCTTTAAGATAAACCGAGGCATGTGTGCAGTATGAGATAATTTCTTTTGTAATTGCTTTTTATCTTTGCTATGCCTGTTTCCAAATTTCCCTATGACAGAAACTGCTGTGCCATTGAACAGGACATTGCCACCTGAGTGTGCTGAGGAGTTAGGTGTTCTGTTGTATGTCCTCATCAAACCACTTCTGTAGAAATAGTGTCGAGTTTCTGGTGCTCACAAGTGGCCTGGTATTCGAATCAGGGCTAGTTTGGTGGTTGAGGAGGTGTGGCTTTGTTAAGGTAGTTATGGCCTTGTTGGGGGAAGTGTGTCACTAAGGAGGTGGGCTTTGAGGTCTCGTATATGCTCAAGCCATGTTCAGTGTCCGAGACCACTTCCTGTTGCCTGCATATCAAGATGGAAAACTCTCAGCTCCCACTCCAACACCATGTCTGCCTGCACACTGCCATGTCTCACCACGATGATAATGGATTAAACCTCTGAGCCATCCCAATTAAATGTTTTCCTTTATAAGAGTTGCCGTGATCATGGTGTCTCTTCACAGAAATAGAAACCCTAACTAAGACAGTTAGGGTAGGGGCCATGTTGAAAGGGCCTGTTGGGCAGTGATCCTGTGGTCCTATCATATTGGACAATGCCTGCTTGATAAGAGATCAGGTTGTATCTGAACCTAGATGAGCCTGCTATGATAGTGACTATGTTGTATGTAAGTGCATGGCTTCTTTATTATTATAGATTATGTGGTTGATCAGATGAGAAACCAATTGTGCTGGTTCATGTCTCCTAGTTGTACAACTGACAGCAAACATTACCTTTGAGGGTATGAAACAAATCTTTGGTTTGAGGAAGAAAATGAAGTTAATGCTTCCAGTTCTAAGTATTTGAATTATACTTCTGCTTCATGTAACAAGTTATTTGTAATTGAAAGTGGGTCTAAAAGTGATGAAATACATATAGACTTAACAGCGATATTAAAATTTACAAATGACATCAAACTTGACTCAAGTTTATTTAAGTAGAACATTGGAGCTATTCATAAACTCATAAAACTAATAAAGAACAAGTACTCGTCAAAGAAAATAGTGACAAGCAGGATGTTTATTGTCCTTTTATTTTACTATTTTATTTTGCAAAATTCCAGCTAGAGGAATTTTCTTACTTCCTAGGATTCAGAAACATTGGTAAAACCAACTAAGCCTACTAGCCTTATATCTCAAATTTTCCGTTGAATTTATTTATATCAATGATAGATAAAAGGGGACAAGGAAGGACTAAGGCTGTAGCTCAGTGGAAGAGCAGTGACTTGCCTAGCACACACGTGAGACACTTCTTCAAGTCACAGGACTGGAAAAGGAATAACAAACAAACAAACTTTTTTGATAACAGAGGTCAGAGGGTCAGTGAGTAGGATTCTATTGCTTTTGTTTTTTAGTTTGTTGTTGTTTTATTTTTGTTTGTTTATTTTGGAGTATGGGTCTCATATCCTAAGTTGCCCTTGAATTCCTTACCCTCCTGCTTCTGCCTCTCAAGTACTAGGGTGATAGGCCTGTGTCACCACCACACCTGACCCGGGAACTGGTTTAATAAACACACAATATGTGTATTCAACAGTAGCCTCTTTCACAGGGGAGACCTGGGAACACTCCCTCCATCCTGGGAACTCAGTTTGGAAAGGCATTCAGAGTTAGTCACAAATCCTGTAAGCCAATCGGTCTCTGACCCTCATGACAGGAAAATGAAAAGCCCAAGCCGAGGGCCTAGAGAGATGGTTCAGTCGTTAGGAGCCTGCAAAGACTGGAGCTTGGATCCCTGCACCACAGAACAAGTCTGGAATATCAAACTCCCCAACTCTAGAGTCTGGGGTGGGGATCTAGTACCCTTCCAGGCCCTCATGAACACACACACACACACACACACACACACACACACACACACACAGAGAGAGAGAGAGAGAGAGAGAGAGAGAGAGAGAGAGAGAGAGAGAGAGAGAAACATCTGGTCTTTTATTTCAGCATTCGTGAGACAGAGGTAGGTGGATCTCTGTGATTTAGAGGCCCCCTTGGTCTACAGAGCTACCCAGTGAGACCCTGTTGCAAAAACAAACAAATCATCCTTTAAAAATGCAAACACAAACAACAGCAAATAACCTAGAATCTAACTGGAGTTACAGATGGTTTCGGGGTGCCATGTCATCACTGGGAATCAAACCAATTCCTCCGCAAAAGTAACAAGCGTGGCTTTCCAACCTGGAGTAGAAGTTTTGGCAAGTCAGGCTTTTTAGAGCAATGATGCCGAGACCTTTAATCCAGTTCCTCATGCTGTGGTGACCCCAACCATACAATTGTTTTCATTGCTACTTCATAACCATAATTTTGCTACTGTTATGAATCATGATGTAAATATCTGTGTTTTTTGATAGTCTTAGGTGACCCCTGTGAAAGGGTTGTTCAGACTCTCCCCAAAGGGGAGAACTGCTACTTTAGAGAGTCTGGTTCAAGGTTTAGATACAAGTGGACCTCCATAAATATATACTTTTTCCCTAAGAAAGAAATACTTCTCTTATTCAAAATTCTAAGGTCATCACTTTTGCTGGGCCATGAATATTTGTGTGTGTCTTTGTGTATGTGTGTGTGTTTACTTGTATTTGTGAGTAGTATATGCACACAGATGTGCATGTTGATGCAGAAGCCATAGATTGACATTAAGTGTCTTCCTCTGTTGTTTTCCACCTCATTTTTTTAAAAAAATGTTTTTATTAATTTATGTGTAAGGACGTTTTGTCTGCATGTATGTCTTTGCACCGCTTGTGTGTCTGGTGCCTGAGGAGGTCAGAAGAGGGCCTCAGATCTTTTGGAGCTGGAATCACAGACAGTTGTGAGTTGCTATGTGGGCGCTGGGGATTGAAGGGCCTTCTGGGAGGGCAGCTGGTGCTCTAACCGAGCTATCTCCCTAGCTTCCTTTACCTCATTTTTTTTGAGGCAGGTCTCTCATTGAACTTGGAGATTCCAACTGGCTAAAGTGGCTAAAGTGGCTAAAGTACCCAGGATTCCTCCTAGGTCTGCCTCCTCAGCTCGGGAATTACAGGCAGGTGCCACAGTGCCTGGCTTTTTACATGGTTGCTGGGTTCTCATGCTTGTACTTTATTGGTTGAGCTATCTTCATAGCCTCCCTGCCCCCAACATATCCAACCATCCATCCATCATCTGTCCGTCCGTCCATCCGTCTGTTCGTCCGTCTGTCTGTTTGTCTGTCTGTCTGTCTGTCTACCTCTCCATCCACTGAAACAGGTCTTACTATGTAGCCCAGGCTGGCCTCCAACTTGCGCTCCTCCTCTCTCCTCCTCCTGAGTGCTGGGATTATGAGTAAGAAACCTCTATACCCATCTTTGGCCACCATGGTGGCAATAGTTGGTGCCTACACCTGGCTAGTTGATAGGAGCCAAAAAGGCACAGAGAAAGAGGTGTTAAAGCAAGGGTGAGATAGAATGTTTCATTTTGTTAAGTTTTAAATACAAGACAATTACATTTTAAATGAACCTTGTATAGTTACTTTTCTCCTTTCTGCAACAATATAGGTCACAAGAAGCAATTTTAGAAAGGAAGGATTTGTTTAGGCTGACAGTTGTGGGGGGTCTTAGTGGGTGTTCTATTGCTGTGAAGCAATACCATGACCATAGCAACTCTTATAAGACAAAGCATTTAACTGGGGCAAGCTTACAGTTTCAAAGATTTAGCCCATTATCATCATGGCAGGAAGCATGGTGGTATGTAGGCAGATATGGTGCTGGAGAATTGGTTGAGAGTTCTCCCACTAAGGGGATATTTTGGAAAAAAATTCCAGCCTTACTTCATGCCTAAAGTAGGCTTTAGGAACTGGAGAGATGGGTCAGCAGTTAAGAGCATTTGTTGCTTGTGCAGAGGACCTACGTTCAATTCCAACACCCACATGGTGGCTAAGAACTACTTCTAACTCCAGTTCCCAGGAATCCAATGCCTTCTTCTGACACCAAACACCCAGGTGCACATATATATGCATGAAAAACACCCATACATTTAAAATAAAATAAATCTTTAAAAGTTTTAAATGTAGTTTTCTGGGCCCGTGAGATGACTCAGTGGGTTCAAGCAATTGTCACGTATTATAGTTGACTTTAAAACCATGTACATCTAATAACATGAGTTCTATGCCAAGAATCCCTTGTCTTCGCAGGGCAGGTCCACTTCTGTTATTTGAAGATAGTGGGTCTAGGTCACATGTAGGCACAGGCCCTTGTATCTGTCTTAGAGGGAATGCCAGCCTGGGGGAAGTGTGGAAGACAAGGACTTGGTCCCCCAGTGGAAAGTGGATACTGGGTACTGTGAACTCAGTTTCTTCAAGACTACCCTTTGCACAGTCTGATGGGCTACCGAAACTTTCCATGGCAAATACAAGAACACTTTTTCAGCATCCCCTTCCCCCAGTGCCATCTAACCTGAGAGGGCAATACCTACCTTAGTTATCCAGGGTCAAATTGCCTTTTGGCTCTGCCAGGGGTCACACCCTCAGGTCACTGCGAGATGAAGCCCTGGTCCTCGTTAAGCTCTTTTCAGAGAAGAACGCCAACTCGATTCCCTGTAACATGGTCATTTGAGGCCCGTGAGTGTAATTGGGCACTTAGGAGAACCACACTTCAGGTGAAAAGAACAGAGCCCAATTTTCAGCTCAATCCAGTTTATCAGGAGACAGTAGAGAGAAAAACGCATTGATGAAGAATTGTCTGGGGGTCATGGTGTCCATTTACCCTGAAACCTGTGTGGGCTGGTGCTCATAGCCCCAGACATCCCAGGCTCATTTTACTCTTCTACTTTACATGGAAGGTCACTATAGGAAACAGCACTAGGGTACCCTGTTGTGTCTATTGTAAAAATATTGTTAAGATAATATCACGCCACCTAACTATTCTGTTTACTCCTGCACATTCTGATTGAGAGCAGTGGTAAATATCCGGAGTAATCATATTATCTAATGAACACCGTGAACTGTGAAACTGACACGCTTATAATTTAGGATGCTAGGAATTTAGAGTTCAAATTGCCATCGTACTATATACGTTAGCTACCTTTTAATGCCACATGAACCTCTTTCTGAAGCAAGGTGAGTGAGTTGCTTAGGTAAGCCAGTAAAAATGCAAATAATTAGCGTTTTATTTCAGGGGTGTGTTTCTTTCCAGCAAAGTTTCCTCTAACTGCAGATGAAAGGTAAGTAAATGGCCCTTTGATTTGGACATACAGAGTTTCCTCTGTGCCTCCTGACGATTCATGGTGGGATTCAGGGGGCTCTCCATACCCTGCAAACGCCATGTTCTGGGACCACAACAATAAGGTCAACAAGGCACGATGACTCGTATTAAATCAATTCACCGTTTTCTTCAATTCACGATTCCAGCTGCATACTTTATTCACAAACCTGCGTTTATATAGTAAACACCACCTCTTTGTTAGTGGGAGAGATTAAAAATCCAAACCAAAACAAAACAGGTAAGAGGAAAGGAGCTGGATTTAAAGTAGCTGAGCCCCAGTTTCCTAGCAATGGGGTCCTCTCAGCTAACACTGTCCACCTCAGAGAGCTGAGTGCTCTGAGCCTGTTCATGGTCAAAGAGACCAGGAATGGGGAGGAGAGGGAGAATGTGAATAAATGAATATATCTTCCCAGCTACCTTTCCTGGGTGCTTAAGAAAATGATGAGCCGGTAGGGGAAACTGGGGAAGGCATCTGAGATGAGCCTGTTACAGGAGAGCTATCCAGCAGCAGGCTTGCAGCTACGGCCAGAAATACCTCAGGTTCTTCATTCCCATGCCTTGTAGGAAAAACACAAAAGGTGCGGGAAGCTCTCTGAGTTGAGGCGGTAGCCTTAGCTACATGGGAGAAGTACTGAAGGTGGAGATTGTTTTCCTCAAGTAGCAGCGCTGAAAGAGACCCTATTTTACCATTCATGACTTTGCTTGTATTTCTCGGTCTCCAATTCATTTTTTTCCAAACAGAGCTATTAAAATAAGTAGTACCATATTCATCAGCGGAACAGAAGAACCTAGCGCTTCTAAGAAAATCAAAGTCCCGATATTAAGTAGCTCTCTTGCTGGCATGCGAGAACACAGATCAAGTAAAAAAATAATAGCCCTATCACAAGAGTTTAATTACTTCTACCCCCTCCCCCACTTAAAAGCCTGAGTGTACGGTGTCAATCTATTCCATATGGGGGACATGGTGTGTGTTTTCCGGTCAGGGGTGGGGAGACAAACGAGACAGGCTGTCAGATTTAAAATCAAGCGTTGTAGATGCTCTGGAGTTGGGTGTTTTCAAATTTGTTTCCTTCAATTAATTTGTCCCGTCTCTCCTCTGTTAATGAGATGCAGGGGTTTGGGGCCGACTATTTTTGAGTCCGTCTGGAGGCTTGGTGGAGCGCGGAAGGAAATTGTCAGCTTATACACAAGGTGGCACCCTGTGATTCCAACCAGGTCTGAGAGAGGAGATGCTGCTCCCGTATCTGAGCCGCAGGGACGGATTTTTATTTACTGTCTCACGTTCCCAGTGGCAAGTGGAGGGTGGAAGTAGGTATTTGTCACGTGTCCCCTCAGCACGGTCTCTCTCTCCCAACATCTCAAAAAGATCAAGAGAGCTCTCCGTCAAGCGCACTGGGACTGCAGGACCGATTCCAGTTGATGGTGACGAATGCAGACTCCCACGATTAGATGACATACGGGGAACAAGGAAGCTTTATTAGTACGAGGTTCATTCCTAGGCACGTGGGGAGGGGGAGGGTGGAGATGCCGTCCACATACCAACCCAATTAACTTTCCGTTGGGTTTGCGGAGACTTGGAATCAATTACAAACAACGTGACATTTTGCAAAACCCTGAGATCGCTGAATAGCAACTGTGTTTACTAGTTTAAAGGTTGTTTTCAAAAAGTGACTTGTCTAGTACTTGGAAGCCCTGATTACGGTACTGGGAAATGGAAACTGACATATAATTTCAATTCTTTACAGTTACTTAATATGTGTATTTTTGCATGGTTATAAAACCGGTTCTAATTCTTGACGCTTGTATATTGCATTCGCTAAACTAGATGACTGTCATTTGGACTGTCCCAGAATATATTTGAAGTCGACTGATTTTTAGGATGGCTGTACATGTATATATGTATTGCATATGGAGATTAGAGTGGGCTAGGCTGCATATACATGTGCGTAAGCATTGTATATGGAAATTAGAGTAGGCTAGGCTGAGTAACCATTTGAAACAGATTTTGATAAAGAAGTTTCCTAAAAGGACTTACTTCAGAAGTTGAAAAGATTTCTGTGTCTTTAGCTCTAGCAAACAAAAGTATTTAACAAGTAGAAATAAACTTTATTTATCATAAATAACATTTTTTTTTTTCGAGGCAGGGTTTCTCTGTGGCTTTGGAGCCTGTCCTGGAACTAGCTCTGTAGACCAGGCTGGTCTCGAACTCACAGAGATCCGCCTGCCTCTGCCTCCCGAGTGCTGGGATTAAAGGCGTGCGCCACCACCGCCCGGCCCATAAATAACATTTGTAGACAAGTTAAAACCACTTTTCAGAGGTGAAACAGGCATTTGGGTTTGGGCACTGAATCAGAAGCTAAGGGCTTCTGATCACAATCAGACTGTGGCTCAGGTGAAAGAGCATCGGGACGTTTGTGTCCAACTGTTTTATTCTTAGCTCTGTGATCCTTGCCTACGCCTCAAAAAGCAAAGGGGCCTTCGGGGAAAATTTGTTAGGTGTTCAAAGCGAAAGAACAACAGCAAGCCGACTATGATGCACACGCCGTTCCCATGGTTGAGTTTTACACTAGGGAAAAAGAGTTTCTCTAAGATGTTCTTGCTGCTTCTAAAGTTCTGAGGGCCAAAGGTAAGAATCCGAAGAACAGGGCAGGCCAAAGAAGAAACATTAGCATCCATGAACTTGATGCCAGGTCAGGAAGACACTCCTGCTCCAGCTTGGGGTGGATCAGGGTCCGCAGTACTGCGGGTCTTCACGGAACTGACATGATACGAGTTCTTATCAATCGGCAAACGCAGCAGATGCCTGCCTCGTGTGAGGTGTGGAACTAGGTTCATAGGGATGAAAGGGGAGATGCCATTCTTGCCATCGGTTAGGAGTTCTCACTAATTAACTTTGGGTCGGAAACTTTTGAACACTAGACGGTCAACAGATCACCTAAAGTATCCCACTGTGAGCGCAGAGTTCTGGACTCAGGATAGACCCAGATTTGAATCCAGCTCTGTGACCCACTAGTGGTATTGGAACTTGACAAGCTGCCTTATTAGTAACTTGTTTCCTTATTTGTAAACATGACAGTATTTGTCCCTATGAGGAGTGTAGAGCTGTAAGAATTAAGGGAGCTTCAGCAGCTTGAGACTTCACCACACAATCTGAGCCTGAGAAGGGCCAGGCATCCAGATAAAAGGCCCGGGTGACTCATTTTTTTCAACTACTATCTTCCCCTGCCTTTCAGGCCTGAACTCAGCAATGACACCCCCCTCCCCCCCCATCTAAGAACTTTTTGTTCTTCCTTACAAAGGATTGGAACTACTCCAGAGGGTAGCACCCAGAGCAGGACACATCCACAAGCATGAAAAAGGTATTGCTTACAAGAAGGGAGTCACAGCGTTTGCACCGTTCCCAACAGTGGACGTAAAAACAAGCCCCTTGAACAATGCTCCCAAGTGCTGGTGGGACAACCTGGCTAGGTTATTTAGATGTTCAGATTAACCATCCTGCCTACAAAGGGAAGGGTGGAGACAAAGGGGAAAGAGGGAAGGAAGAAGGGTAGAAAAAACGCAGGCAGAGAAGGAAGTAGAAAAAAAAGCGGGTGGCAATGAAGAAACATAGTTGAGACAAGGTTTCTCTGTAGCTTTGGAGCCTGTCCTGGAACTAGCTCTTGTAGACCAGGCTGGCCTTGAACTCACAGAGATTCGCTTTTCTCTGCCTCCCGAATCCTGGGATCAAAGGCGTGTGCCACCACCGCCCAGCGAGAAATCAAGTTTTTACAGCTGGACTTTAGCAAACCATCTACGTACCCTTTTTTGAGTTAGGTTTTTTGGTCAATGATTAGAAAATGATAAAATTCGTGGAAATTTTCCGAAAAACCTGCAATGCTTAAAGACTAAGAAACTAGGCAACAAAGAGGTTTGTGTCAACAGTAGCTGTATTTAATTATTTTGCGGAGATATTAGTCTACCTCTTCTGGCCAAAGCTAGTCTCCTTCCTCTCACCGGTCACAGCAACTGTCTGTTGATGCCCCTTGGTAATTAGCGTGGCATTACTCTCCTGTACCATCTGTATCGTTTTCTCCAAGTATTCAGGCACTTATCTATATATTTTTGGACTATAATCTTTTTCAGCTGCCCCTTTCTTCAAGTATTTACGACTCTTACTGCTAATTATTCAACAGTTGTAACACAGTAACACGCAAGTTAATTGGATTCAGGAACTTTATTAAACTCTTCGAGTCGTCACAGTAACCAGTATTTTTGGCAAAAGATTTCAAGAGGAACCTTTAAGAACTCGCGTTTTCCTCTTTGAGATCAGAGAATTCCCTCCCATCCACTAAATAACTAGGGAAGTTTGGATGACAGGTGCAAGTCCGCTTGTTGCGCCCAGCAGTCTCAAACCATAAATCCTCAAGGCTACCACTAGCATCCTCCCGGTGAAACCGAGGGTGCCTAACTTTGGGGCGCTGTTTTAGTCGGAAGGAGGGGGGGGGCTGTCCGATTTTTTTTTTTCCTCCGGGCGCGAGACGCAGCAGGGCTGTGTGCCTCTCGGCGTGGGCAGCCGCAACGGACTTTTCGTATCTTCCCCGGGATGCGCAACCCCGGGGCGCGAATCCGGCCGCAGGCGCCCCGGAGACCCGAGCTCTCGAAGCGCAGGCTCGAGTGGCCGCCGGTGGCCCCGGGTGGCCCGGCCCCCTTACCCCCTGGGGCGGGCGGTCCTGAGCGCCGCGCCTTCCCGAGGGAGCCCTGCGCGCCGGACGACTCGGCGGCCGAGGCAGAGGCGCCTGCTCCGGCGCCCGGGCGAGCGCACCTGGCACCTGCCGCCCCGCCTGCGCGCCGAGCGGCCGGGCACCCGGCTTCGGCTCCCTGTCGCCCGCTGGCCGGCCGGCCGGGCGCGCCTAGCCGAGCCGAGCCGAGCCGCGCCGCGCCGCGGAGAGAGTGGGTGGGCAGGCAGGGGAGGGAAAGGGAGAGGAAGGAGGGAGGGAGGGAGGGAGAGGGCGACGCGCGTCCCCGCGGCGGGGGCGCGCTCTCGCGCGGGCTGCCGGGATCGCTCGCCGCCGCTGTGGTAATGTCCGCCATGTTGGCCATGGCGCAGGGAGCGGATCGGGCGGGCGAGCGGCGGATCTAGAGTGTGGAAGCGGCCGCGGGCGGCGGGGGGCTGTTCTGGGGCGGGGTGGGCGCCCATGCTGGGGCCGGGGGCAGTGCGGAGGAGGAGGAGGAGCGGGCCGGCCGCGCTGCACTGAGGAAGGAGGTGGAGGAGGCGGCGGGAGTGCTCCCCCCCCTCCCCGCCCGCCCCGCCGCCGCCGCCCGGGCTGTTCCTGTAAGGCGGGGAGACAATGAGTAAACTCTCCTTCCGAGCGCGGGCGCTGGACGCCGCCAAACCGCTGCCCATCTACCGCGGCAAGGACATGCCTGATCTCAACGACTGCGTCTCCATCAACCGGGCCGTGCCCCAGATGCCCACCGGGATGGAGAAGGAGGAGGAATCGGTAGGGACTCGAGTGTTTATTACCCCCCCCTTCCCTCCTCCCCCCTCCCCTTTGTCAGCCGGGCCTCGCCATTCACAGAGCGCTCTACGCTCGCTGGAGGGCGCCGCTGCCGCTGCGCGCTCGGGACCCTACGCCGGCGGAGTAGCGTAAACCTGTCGGCCGGCGCAGCGCCCGCCCGCGGCCGCCATGTTGTTGCGTCCCAGTGTTGTGATTAGCTCTCGGCGGCGCTTACGCTGCCGTAAGGGGGCTCTGCCGTAAGCAGCGGCCGGGAATGGCGCAGGGCTCCGCCGGGCCGCACTTGGCGTACGGCCTCTGTTTACCTTGTAGACCGGTCCCCGGCGCGGGTTTAATTGATGGCGAGGTGGAGGGGGAGTCGTTTAGCTAGGAGATCTTTTCGTTACATTTTAAAAATTTTTGTGTGCATTCGAGTGCTTTTAAAATGGCTTAGGAAAAGTAAAGCCTTTTCCAGACAAACAGCCTTGGTGCTAGCAGGGGGACGGTCCGTGCTGGCAAGATGACGGTCTGCGCTGCCCGCTGGAGGAGATGCGGCGGGACGAAGCGGTGCAACCCTGCTCCGGAGCAGGGACTCCCGAGCGGGACTCTGCGTTAGCGAGCCCGCTGCTGCACCGCGCGCGGGCTTTGCCTGCCGGGCTGGCCCTGCTCGGTTGCACGGCATTAGGACGGAGCCCGAGCGCTAGAAACCAGCCTCCGGGCCCGCGCTTCTCGGTGCAGCATCCGGGGAGGTAGCTAGCATGCGAGATGGCCATTTCCAAGTTGAAAGACTCAGCGCGTCCACATTGACAGTTGCATTTTTCACCGGATGCTTTTTTTTTTTTTTTTTTTTGGCAAAAATGCTGTTTCCCTCTTCCCAGGGGTTAAATTTTACCTAAGAATGACTTTCCTCTGGTTTGACAGTGTTTACGACTCTGGAGTGTTGTTACTTGCGTGCGAAGTTCATAGTAACTGCACCCTGAAGAATTTCTTCAATGAACCTTCAGTCCCGCCTTATTGTCAACCTCGGGTGTGTGTGGATTGGTTCCCTTGCTTCTGTGACTGTCAAAAGAAAGCTGGAGGTTTCTGTGATTGGTTTTCTCTTTTGACTATTAATAGTGCAGGAAATGCATTAAAGTCTTTGATTGGCTGCTCGAATTCTGACCTCACTGTGTTGGTGCTTTGAGTTAATCACATTTCTCTTTGGTGTTTGCTTACCTGACTTAACGTTTTCAATAAAAGATAAAAAAAAAGCCTCTTTTTAAACCTCCAATTTTTTTTTAAAGGGCAAGTTTTTATACCTAAGATTTAGAGCTTAGTCGTGTTTGGCAAATTTACTTAGGTAGTCATTGACTCAGTTTTGAGCTACCTTCTGGCAGTGTCTTGCTATGGTAATTTAGAAGTTGCTTGCTTTTGGTAGCATTTACTGTCGGTGCTGGCCACATATTTCTCGTAACCATTTCTTTTGACATGTGAGTGTCTTTCCATTGTTTTCTTCTCCTCCTTATGTTGTCTTTTGTCTAAGGCTTGCCAATTGTCGACCTGAGTCTTCATCCCAGTAGTGCTCCTCATGGTGCTTGGTCTAAAGCTCTGTAATTTATTTTTACTCCAAACCTGAAAATCAGGTTATCAGTTATTCTGTTTCTTCATGAATGTTGTATAGTGGTAGCTATTGTTTTTTTAAATCATTGCTTGTCGAATATTTAGATCTCAGATTCTGTGCTAAGAATTCTAGGTATTTTAATATAAACATTTTTTAAACATCTATTTTCCTGAGCTGTAAGTTGGGAAAGATGCAGCAGTTTACAATAAAGATTTAATGAGGTTTCACAAATGTATACATGCAAGAGTAAGAAACATTTCCAACTTCAGAAAGTGTTCTTGTCTCTGTAGCTAATCCCGGGACTATAATTCCAGGAAACTATCAACTTGCTTTACTGTAGATTGGCGCTGCATTTTGAAGTTTTGTATAAATGGAGGATGCCTATATGTGTATGGCTTCTTTTGACCAGCATGATGCTATTAATAATCCGCTCTCTTGTTCCATACATCATGTATTCCTTTTTATTGCTGAATAATTACAAATAATATATAATCCATATGTACTTGTTACTAGACATTTGAGTTTTTTCCTGGTTTATGATTATTTCTTAGTCCTAGTAATGACAGCCTTGTGAGTTGCTGCAGTTTTCTTTTTATAGATAACCTTTTAGGTTATCTATAAAGGCTAGATAGTAATGGTCATCAAATCCTTGCCTTTGATGACGCAAAACCCCATTGTCAGAATCCCCATTCTTTCATACTTAGGATTCTTATAGATCCCAGAATTATCTATACTATTATATTTATTAGATCCCGAGTTATCTATACTATTATATATATTTATTAGCTTTCAGAATTATCTATACTAGTATACTTATTAGAATTTTTGTAAATAATATATTTTAAAATTCTGAGAACTTTCAGAACTGATACTGACTTGCTCAGACTATTAAGTTATTAAGTTGGGTTTTCTCATCACTTAACTCTGTCTGGCTTGGCTGCTTTATTTTCTTTTGCAGGGCTTGGGATAGAACCATGGGCTCTGGACTCTTCCATTGAGCAGTTTCCTCTGCTCTGCTTTGCTCTTTGTTGTTCAGATTCTCTTTTTTTACTAGTAGTTACTTGAGTTTGCTTCTTATTGACACCATTATATCAGACACCTTGTTTCCTTAAGTGTATAAGAAATGTGTGGGAAACAATCCTCGTTTATTATTTAGATTTTTCTCTTGTTAGAATATGACTCTTTTTTTGATTTTCGAGACAGGGTTTCTCTGTAGCTTCTGGTTCCTGTCCTGGAACTAGCTCTTGTAGACCAGGCTGGCCTCGAACTCACAGAGATCCGCCTGCCTCTGCCTCCCGAGTGCTGGGATTAAAGGCGTGCGCCACCACCGCCCGGCTAGAATATAACTTTTGTAATATTCTGCCGATTTTGTTCATTAATATATTCCAAGTGCCTAGAACTGTGCCTAGCACATAATGTATATGCTTGGTAAATGTTTGTTGGATACTCTTTTCAATATTGAGACCTGTTTTTCTGTGGACATTTACTCTTGTACTTATTCATATACATTTTCTGCCTCTGTGTGCATGTATATAGAAAATTCAACAAAAACTAGGAGGTTGTAGAAGCCTTCTTTTGTTGCTTTACTTTGATGTTGCACACAACCAAATATGATTTCATTTTTCCTATTAATTTTGAGGCCATTTTGCTACTCAGTTTTTAAAAATTAATTTGTTTATTGTACATTGTTGTTTTGCCTGTGTAAGGGTGTCAGGTCCCCTGGAAGTGGAATTACAGACAGTTGTGAGCTGCCATGTGGGTGCTGGGAATTGAACCCGGGTCCTCTGGAGGAACAGTCAATGTTCTTAACAGCTGAGCCATCTCTCCAGCCCCCCTCAGTTGTTTTTTTTGAACACATAGGTGTGACCGAAGTATTATTTTTTTTGTTCTGTGTTAAATAACTATGTTATAATTATAAGCAGGTTTCTGTGAAAGAGATCTTTATATGCCCAAGCAAAAGTCTACATGAATCATGATTCAATATTCATTCACATACATATACATACGTACATGCATGTACAGTGTTTTTAAGACAAGAAGAGTCTTGGTTTGTGGCCATCTTGGCCTCAGACTCACTGTCCTCCTGCATCCTCTTCCCATGAATTTATAGCAGTGTCCTCTGCACCTTTTAGCTTATTTTCAAAGAAAAAGAACACAACTCATTTAAAGTTGTAATTTTCCCCATTATTTCTTGATTTTTATCATTTGTCTTTTAAGTGATATTCCAGTGTAAGAAATATATTGAGTCTTAATATCTCTTCAGAATTAACTCAGGCACTGATATTTTTTATGATTTATAATAGAATGTAAAGTACAGTTTTATAAGTTGATATTGTAAAAAACATGAAGTATTTTTTTCAACAAAAGTGTTATATGCCAAGTATTACCTAAATAAGACATTGGGATGTTAGTTATTGAAACATTGGACATCCAAGTTTTATATATATAAGCCAGTGTGCTGAAATATTCTTTGTTCTTCAAAAAAATACATATCTTTATTTCATAGAATTAAAATTAGTCATTTGAAGTAAAAATCATTACAGTATTGGGAAAGTTAGCAAAAACTAGGGGGTCAGGTTAACATGGCAGAAATCAGGGCATGTCAGAAAAAGTTAAATGCCGCTACAGTTGTGAGGCATGAGTGAAACTTCCTGATGTATAGAGCAGGCTACATGCAGAAAGAGAATTTGTTTTCTTTTAAAAAATATATTTGTGTGACTAGTGCATACATGCCAGGGTGTTCCTGTGAGCGTGGAGACAGCTTTGTTACATCATTCTCTTCCCACATTCATGTGGGATCTGGGGATCAAACTCAGGGCACCAGGCTTGTGTAGCAAGTGTCTTTACTCAGTGTGCCATCTTGCTTACCCCCCCTCCCCCACTTGAGCTTTCAAGCTTGGCTGTACAATATATGTTGGTGCAAATACTTGAACATGAGGTATTTAAAGAAAGGTCTGTGGCTATTACACAGACAAAAGGAAGGCCCCTCCAGAGCCACTCGGGCCTGTGCAGCCCTCACTTTCCTCTCGCTGATCCATAATTTAGGAGAGGGCAGTGCTGTTTCTAATTTTATTATTCTTTTAACTTTTTCTTATTTTTGGATATATAGACATCTTTTATTTATTTTCTAACTCATCCTATCTGAATGCTTCCTCTCCTCAGTGATGTTTAAAGTATCGTAGAAATTCAGTAAATATTTGGTAAGTGATTGATGTAAATTGAGCAAAGCATGGGACTACACCAGATTCTAGGTGGCTTTGTGTGTTAGGCCCAGGAGCTGATAGAGTAGTCTGGAAGGGATTTTTCTGATGTGGTTCTGGAGTCAACTTTTCTAGTTCTGGTCATTACGTGGCTTTTAATGAGGGAAGTTGCCTACCTTGTCTGAGTCTCAGATTGCTCATCTTATGTAACCCCGCAAATGTGTTAACACATGTATTGAATGTGTGCCAGGTCTTTGTTAAGTTCAGTTAACTTCACTTTGTTAAGTTCAGGGTTTAGAGCTCATTATAGCACTAGGATATATATGTGCAAATGTCTTATTTCCAGAGGGCAGAAATAGCACTTTAGAAATTAAATGACTGTCCAACACCAACTCTCTAAGTTAAAATGCATTAGTGTCAAAGGCTGAGGTCTTATGTCTGACTTAGGTACTCGAACCTCACCTTTGCATTGCTTCATCTCTTAAATTAGTATTTAAAACGGTATTATTGAAGACACTAAATTGCTTTTGTACATACATTCCTTAAAAATGTTAAGGAGTGCTTGATCTGTGGTGTGAGTTTAAATATTTGTTTCTGGTCTCTTAAAATGAGGCCCTATATTAACATTTACAATTGATTTTGTTGGTTTTAGGTAGCAGAAAACAAAGCTGACTACTTTAATTAATTGTCCAGGAGACTCCAAGAAATGGTTGAGTAGTCAAGGCCAGCACGGTTGTGCTAGTCCTTTTAGCAGCAAGTGACATTGATATCACTGATAACCAATTATCTCTGAGAAGCTCCTTGGTTAAGTGTACCTGTTCCCTGTTCAGGCTATCTAGCTTTGCCTTCTTGGACATGCTACTGTTTATAAGAGTCTATCAGTTTGTTGGAGGATGAATTGCAGTGTGTTTAGAAAAGTTAACAGTGGCATGAGGTGAGCATTCACTAAATATCAGGAATTACTATCTTTTAATTTAAATTTAAAAATTAACTGCAGTTATTTAGTCTGTGGCGCGCGTGTGCACACACACACACACATACACACACACACACACACACACACACACACACACACACACACACACACACATCTTTAGGCTTAGCAGCAAGCACCTTTACCCTCTTAGCCATTTCACCAGCCCTCCTGTTTTCATCATTGCTAATTTTCTCTCAGTTTAAATATTCAGATTCTTCGAATATTGAATGTGTTACCTATCTGGCTTATATGAGATTGCCGTCTCTAAGCCTGGTAGTTACAGAGGTGGTCTATTCCTAGATAGGAGGTCTACCAAACAGCTACTACTGATGATATGGAACACTTAGGGAGCTTAATTTTTTAAATGTTTGTTTGTTTGTTTAGAGACAGGGTTTCTAAG